>NC_051271.1:24490207-24797707 GCF_015220745.1 Sebastes umbrosus
GCGCTGCGCATAAAAGTATTTGTACTCATGTACAAGAATGTCTTCATAAGTGCCCGTGTGTGTGTGTGTGTGTGTGTGTGTGTGTGTCCTGGAATGTGCAGCCCCTTCCTCTAAACAGGAAAGGAGTACAGTTAATAGCATCACCACCCTTTCCCCTCGTACAGAACGGTGGCCAGACCAAACTTTTACTGTAAGCCAATCTGACCCTGAACCCGTTTCACAGTAATATCTTACACAACGTCAGATTTCCTGAGATTTCCCCCCAAATTCGCCGTCTGCAAAGCACCTGGCAGGAGACGTGAAAATATCCCTATCAATCTCTCTGCGAACGATTTAGCTGCCATATCTACAAGATATGTGACCACGGCAACAGAAAACAGAAGAAGACAGCGGTGGGAAGGACGAGCCAATAACTCTACCACTGCTTATCTCGACAATAGCGGGTAATTAGTGAGTCGGTGTGTTGTTTCTTCAGGAGAGGCGCACCGTGAGGTCTCTCTCACTGGGCCTGTGTGCATTCACCATGTGGACTCCTTGTAGTACAAAGACACTTCTATCCACACACACACTGTCCTGTTATCACCTCATAGAGCAACCCTAAGGGTCACACCACACAGTGTCCTGAAAAGACACTAAGCATGAAAAAACATACAACGCAGTGACTCCAGGGAACCACACATTATTACTGTACAATGAAATCCACTGTATTTGTCTTGTACCAAAGAAATATTATTGAATTCATGCTTTTACAAACTCCAGCATAAATCCACTTTAGTAAATCCCCCAGACTGCCTTTTTCCCTCTGTACACCATGATTCACTTGTAGGGCTAGTTATCGAGCCTAAAGACTTTTGTACACCAAGTATCAGAAAAAGTACCGGGAGCTGGAATCAAATGTTTGCTCAGATTTTTACTCTTCCTTATTTGTCCTTCAATCAGATTTCTGATTAAAAATCATAATTTTTACAAGACTGTATTCTATTTAGGCAAAGATCTTGTACGGCTGCTTGTGTTTGGACATTTAACAGTGTGTGAGAGTCTTTTATTAAACAGTAAAGAGGTATTTCATAAAAGAAAATCTTCATATTCCTCAAAGTAAGGGAATGAAAAGCATTATATAATAGTCAATCAACAGAAAATGATCAGCAACTATATTGATAATCGGTTAATTGTTTAAGTGCCAAAAATGACAATAATTTGATGGTTCCAGCTAGAGCTGCAACGCTTAATCGATCAGTTGTCAATTATTAAATTAATCGCCAACTATTTTGATAATCGATTAATCGGTTTGATTTTTCTTTCTTTTTTTAAGTCAAAATTCTCTGATTCCAGATTCTTAATTGTGAATATTTGCTGGTTTCTTTACTTCTCTATAACAGTAAACTGGATATCTTTGAGTTGTGGACAAAACAAGACATTTGAGGACGTTTTTTTTCACAATTTTCTGACATTTTATAGATCAAACAACTATTAAAAATCATCGATAGATTAATTGACAATGAAAATAATCGTTAGTTGCAGCTCTAGTTCCAGCAGTTTGCTGCTTCTTCATGTTTTACATTATAATGAAAAAGTGTTGGACTATTGGTTAGACAAAGAGTGACATTTGAAGGTGTCGCCTTGGGCTCTGGGAAATTGTGAAGAACATTTTTCACTATTTTCTGATGTTTCATAAAACCAAACTATTAATCAATACATAATTAAAAGATGAATCTGTTATGAAACAATCATTAACTGCAGCCTTATATTGCTTTGGCATCCGTCACTTGTTATGTTGTTTTGTTTACAACTGTTACATTTTGATCTAATGTGAGCAAACTTGTCTTTAAGTTATTTTAACGTTTCACAAAACAATTGCATTATTGTATTATTCTGTGTTTAGATTATTTGTAGCTATATTAGTTTTTTAACAAACAAAAAAGACATTAACTCTGGGTCCCATGGCCGTGCTGAGGTGAATGTAATTTACAGTGAGAAAGTGCACAAACGGTTGCATTTCGTCTGCTGAAATGTTTGTAGGAAAGCAGCGAGATCATTTCAATATCAAAGGCACGTTCACTTAATTTGCATTAAACAGGGGAGGGTGGTGAGCTAAGAGGCGGTCCTTATCCCAATCAATCAAGACATGTTACATGTGCAAAATCACATAATTAAAAAATGCACAAATATCATAACTTCTCAAAAATATCCAATTATGATTCCTTTTTATCCCTTAGCACATGCCTCTCCCGTTTTCATTATGTTGTGACAGTAAAGTGAAACATTATTTAATATTTAGTGATGAAACAGGGAAGAAACTCTCTCCTCTAACTCTAACTGTGCTACAGAAATAAAATTGAAAAGACAGTGAGACTCTCTGAGAAATATGCTGAAAGTGTCAATGCCGCTGCTTGAATATGGCAAAATTGCTTATTTTCAGATTCAGCCACATCAAGCAGTTTTTTTTTTTCCTGACTGTTTGTGGAAGAGCTTGCATATTCATGGCGCGCCTGTTTTGAGAACCTGTCACTGAGCCTGTTATATAGCTCTCCCTGCCTTCCTGTTCAGGATGGCTTCAGAGGCAAAAACACTCCATCAGACTTTACACTGTCCAGCTGACACAGTCAGGCAGTAAAACTGACAGCCAATGGAGTCTGGCCTAGCAAATGAACCGGACATAATAAACCACTGACACAGGGGTCACCTTCTGTCACTGGCTATGTATCCACACATTCATACGCACGCATAGAAACGCACATATACGCATCAAAAGTACAATGCGCCCCACATCCTATTGCTATTAAATACCCATACACTCACACACACGGGCACAGACCATCACTTGCATCCTCCCACTTCTCTCCTTTGGCTGGGTTAAATCCTGCAAAACCCCAGCCTTGTATTTGACCTGCCTCCCACCTCAGCTGCAAAAGAGCGAGTGCAGGAAGGAGGAGCTGGTGAGCACCCGGGCTTCCCACTTCTCAGACAAGAGCAACTATGGATTTCTGACTTAAACTTGGCTAGTTAGAAGGTCAATATAATATTGAAATGCATGGGAATAATTCCCCTTCTGCATGGACAGCTACCTTCATAAATCTGAAGGATTAATAAAACAACTGGGTGAGTGTTTTTTGCGCCTATGAAAGTTCTCACTGACAGCTTATCCCCTCGTGGCTCTGTGAAACACGATGGGTGTTCGATGGGAGAATTATCAGCATGGCTAACACTCAGGTCAGGAGCCCCTTCATGTTGAAATCATCCACTGACAACACCGCATGTGCATACAGTATGTGTTGCCGTGCATGTATTTTCTTTTTCCATGTGAAGATAGTATTGTGTAAGTGGTGTGTGTTATCAATCCAGCTTCCTCCTCCCACGCTATATGACTGCTGTGTTCCCCCTCCTCCAAACCCTTCCCTCTGCTGCACAGCCTCTGTACACGGAGAGCTCTGCACGGTCCCCGTGGAATCTCCCGTGTCAGTACATTACCTTATAAGTGGAGGCATTGACTGTGGGGACTCTTTGATACACATTCACATACAGTACAAACACAATTGATCTTCAGCGGAGCATTGAGGAGGTTGGGATGGGGGGGTGCTGAAGAAAGATCTACACACGTATAAGAGATCACAGGCCTTCTTGTGGAATAAGAACTGTGTGCGCAAGAAGGAACAAAACGCTTCTTTGATAAGGATGTGACAAGGAGCAATCTTTCCCTGGAGCCAGCCGCTGAGCACTGAACACTATCAGCAATCTCAGAGCGCCACAGTAAAAATGTAATATTATCCTATCTGTGCAGCCTCACAGTGGGCATAATGTGACTGGCTGTATTAATTATACATTTCTTTTTCTTTTTGCATGAGCAGATTTTCCCCCTTAGGGATGCTAAAATAATGACTCCATCTTTTGACAACATTTGCAGCTCAATTAAAAAGTGTTTATGTCAATCTTACCGTGTGTGGGCGCTGCAGTGTGCACTGCAGTAGGGGGATGTTGTCATCTACGAAGTGGATATGAAGTGTCGGAGACCTTAGGTTGTCTTGACAATACACGGGGGTCAAACTTCAGCACTGACTTTCTCTCAAGGCAAAAATAAATATTCCATCCGATCTCCCCACTTATTGGTAAAAAAGGAATTATTTACTCGTTTTTTCAGAGATACGGGAGAAACATACAAAAATCAGCGAGTGACTAATCGATTCCTCCTCCATTTATATTTAAAATTGTTGAAGAGAGGGGCGTTTGTTAGGTTCAAATAAATACTTTCTCTTAGATGTGGATGCGAGCTCAGACAGCAGTCAATGATATGTTTGAAATAAAAATAAATGAATTGGAGTGTTTTTGCTCTCAGAGAGAGGAGAGCCCTAATGAGAGTGATCACAGATGCCAAGACCAAACACTTCAAACAAAAGGCAGCTTGTTCTTTCATACATGAACTGAAAAAAAAAACCTTTAAAGATATTCTCTTTAAAGAAAAAACAAAACAAAGAGAGTGACAGAAAGAGATAGTGGATTTATGTTATCTGGTGAAGAAAGTCCGAACTGAACAATCACAACCTATTTGCTATTTTTCTGGGAAATGGTCCTAATTACATAATTTGTAAGTGTAAAAGCAGAGGAATTTAGAAAATTACTAACAATAATTTGCTGTAATTATGGGTCTCCCCTCGCACCACTTACTCTGCAGCCTCACACCATATACTGTAATAGATGCTTTAGCTGTCCATATTTAGATGAGTTGTGAATATAAACAAGTGAGTGAGTGAAAAGTCCTTCTTAGTCTATTTAAACCCTCCCCCGCAGGCAGCAGTATTTACAAGGAAACGGTTATCATTTAGTCTCTGTTGCGGATCAAAATGTCAAGCTCCACAGAGAATCTGAGCAGTGCTGTTAGGGCCAAAAGTGCAGTTTTAGAGCCCCAGGATCTGAGAGAAAAAAATGATTTGCAAATGCCCAAATATGTCTAATTGACCTGAAATATAGCCTGTGTGCAGGAACTGTTTGAAATCAATACGAAGAGCGAAAAGAATATCCTTGAAGGAACATTTCAGAAGATCACACCGCATGTCTTTCGGAGGAGCATTATGAAGTATGCAAGAATTATGAAAACAATCAAGAAGTCATGAAAGGTCATGTGAATTAAAATTGCAGCAGTTGCGGCAAATTAGGAGAGAGTGAGGAACAGCTGTTTTTTCACCTAGCGGACCAGTATAATAGGAGCACACTGAGCGCTACTGTAGATTATATGAATATTCTGTGGACGTGAAAGCCATTTGTGAGTGAATTTACACATAATGTATTCCCTCTGTATTTGTTTATGGTGTGTGTTTAGTGGGGTAAATCAATAGGCAGTATTCCCAGCCTTGATTGGATTCACAATTAGCTCCAGACTCCCTGACAGTGGGTATGTTAGATTCAGCACGGACAGCCTACCTGATTGTCTTTCCCTCACATCAACCGCCACTCCACGCCATCTTCTCTGCTGTCCAGGTGCCTTGTGGGTAACGGTGAAGACTGGAGAGAAGTTCCTCCCGTATGGTGCCGTGACAGCTCCGAGATGCTCTTTGACCTGAGAGGAAGGGAAAACAACATCAATGGTAATTCCCCTTCAAACACATTAACTGGGATGAACTGGGTCCCACCGAGCCCCTCTGAGTGGACTCGCATTGATCGCAGAAATCCATGAATAAATTTAGCACTAATTGATTTTTTTTCCTCCTTAGAAAATAAATCTCTAATTCTGAGTAGATGCAGTGAATGTAGCAGATTGTGCAACCACGTTCCTTTTTTTAAATCTGTAGGAAATACGTTTTGTAATGAGCCACAAAAATATTCAGTGTCCTCTCGTAGCGTCCGATCCAGGACGCCTGTTGTTTTCAGTGCAGCCACAAAGTTTGATCGTTTTGCGACTTGACAAGAGTTCATAAAAAAGTCCACCTTGCATTCAGTTGCTAAACAAACAAAGAAAATTCATTGTGTTAGGACTGCCGAAGCAACAAGCCCAGAAATTAACCCATTAGGCCCTCTGGATTTCTGCTACCCTTTTAATTGCTTTCAGTGGGGATTGAAGTTATAGTTGGAGGGGAAATGGTGTCACATATGCATTTACGAGAGCTCAATTTGCCTTCGCCCTGCCAGTTGAAAGAGTGATACCGTCAATATCGGAAGAAAGCTTTTACAAAATATTCCAAGCATCAAGTGTAAATTCTGCTCTGGGTTTACAAAGTGGAAGAAGATGTTGAAAATGTGTTCTCACGAAGGTGAACTGCCGAAGAGGTTTTATTCAAATCAATAGGAGGAAAATGGTTTGGGATCAGCGAGCATTTCTATATTACAAAGGGTACGCTAAAGAAAATGTCTGACATAAAAAAAAATAACAAAAACAAAATGTGTCTGTGTAAAAGAATATTTCAGAATTGTGGGAAAAAAAATCTCCCAAAATTCAAGACTAAATTTTAAAAAAAGTATTTTAAACTATAAGTATCTCATTAAGCTATATTTTAAAGACGAGCTATTTCGCCGAAGGAGAAGTGTGGTTTTTAAGCAGAGCACTTATTTTAGTCAGACTATATAAAGCTGATTGGAAACACTCTGGAGCAAGCCGTTCACAGTTTAATCAATGAATCCTAAAGTTCAGGTTGATCTTTTAGTCGGACGCTACAGTATTTTATTTTATATAATGTGTTTTTCCCCTTTATTGCTCCAGCTGAACTCACTGCTCAGTAAAATATCATAGCTTTTGTGGATGGAAATTGCACGCTTTTATTCCATGCTGTGATAAAAATCTTTGCATTTGAATATGGATGTTTGATCTGTAATAGTAGTATATAATAATAATGGTTGAATTTACTACTTTGCATATAATAACTGCAGCAGATTTTATTGTATATTTCAAGTTGTCAATTGAAATAGTCAGGGTGCTTATTCTTAGTAATGATTGAGGAGTCTTGATTTGAGACGTTGTAGATTCAGGTATCATACTGCCACCTACTGGTTGAGACTTTTCTCAAAAGATGTTCAGTCAGTCAGAGTGCACTCAAATGAGTTCCTCATGATTACAAGTATTCAGTGATTTCAGGAAGGGCAACTTCTACTTCAATGACATCTATGGAAATGAAATATTACAGTTAGTTTTACCTCAAATGGTAGATAATATCCTCAGACATGTCCATTAACTAGGAGAGGAAATGTCCCATGGGTGCCCTGACTAAACATCGTGCCCTGGGCCCTTTAAAGCACATGTAGCTGAAGATGTGGTTATGGTCTATCAAGACTCCCTTCACTGACAAACCTCAATTGCTCAGTCGTGCAAAGAAAAGAACGATCCTGAAAATGTTCCTTTTTGTTTGATGGATGAGTTGTACATATAATGGCTGGGCATTACCTCTGCAGATAAACCAGACTTGACATTGCCCTGCGCTGGAACATCTGGGACGCCCCAGAGACGGGATCAAAGGCCCTGCGCGTCCTTGGACTCTATCTGTGCCAAACATGCACAGCGAGCTCAAGAACGGCTATCCAGCGCATTTCAGTCATCATCATCTGCGCTGGCTGTGTTTGTTAGTCATCAGCTATTTCGGTTTAATTTGTTACAGTCATATTCCTCAGTGTTTTCGTCATGGTAACAGCAGGGCTGAGAGCGGCGCAGCTAGACATTACAGTAAATCAATTTATGAGCTTATTATCCCACAACAAAATTATATCTTTAGCTAAGTGGAAACATGAATGTGATGTTGAAAATCAAGTGCTAGACTGATTGATCTTTCTAGCACTTTTCCAACTGACACGTCAGACTGAACAGCATATCAGCTCGGCTCTCATCGGCACTATACTATGGGGGCTGGCTGTGCTACAACACAATCCACATTACTTGGGCTTTGTTTGGAGAGAGCCAGCCAACTGCATAACCTTAATTAGTCAAGCTGTATTCATTGAAGTGATTACAATGCCCTGCACAGTAGTGAAGAGAAGCATCTGTCACTTAAACTCAAATGATTTCTCAATCCTTCCACTCAGTAGAATAAATTCATCGTAGTATTTAATACATTCTGATGATGATTTTGTGCCAAAATAAAATATAATCTTGTCTAGGGCTGCCACTAATAATTATCGTGATTGATTAATCTGTCAATTCTTTCTTTTTTTATTAATCGATTAATTTTTTTAGACTACAAAATGTTTGAAAAAATAGCGATAAACGCCCGTAACAGGTCTCAAATTGCTGTCCACAACCCAAAAAAATTCAATTTACAATAATATAAAACACAGAAAAGCCGCATCACATTTGAGAGACTTGAACAAGCGAATATGTTTGATTCTTTCCTTCCACAATAACACCATTATTAAAATTGTTGGTGATTTATTTTATGTTGATTGACTAATCAATTAATATGTTAATTATTTGAGCACTAATCTTGTCCACTATATTCGTATGTGTTGCATACATTCAAAATGTAAAAAGCATAGCATATCTTTAGCATTAATTTTAGTTCTGCCATGGCAAAGAAAGGACAAAATGAGGTTTATCCGGGATTGCATTTTTTTCCCAGGTTCTTGAGTTTCATTGTGTTTGCCATTTCTAAATCTCCCCAAGGCTGTGCATCTGCTGCTCTCCAGCCTGCACAACCTGGGAAAAAAAGCAGGATGTCACTTTTGTGAACTAGCAGCGGCGGAGAGGAGGGAAAATGACGCAATCATCAGAAAAGTGGTTTGGGTGGTGAAGCAGGGGCCTTACGAGGGGCAGGTTGCAGGGATCGCCCGCACCTCGGCAGATGTGCCTTGGTGTCACTCCACATCCGCAGCCGAATGAATCACCCAACAGATGTTTAACGTCAAGGCCGGGCTGTCACGCCAGCCAAACACACACATGCACGCACCAGCCATGCAAAGGTATGCATACACACAGTACAATTTATTACTACATTAGGAAGAGTGGCTCCACAAGGGGTCAGGCCAAGGCGCTGATGTTCACCTTGATGCGACTTTGACAAAAAAAAAACAACAAAAGAGATTTCCCTAAGTCTATATAGAAGTTTTTGTAGGGTGGAAAAAAATCCTGTGATGTGCATTAAACACACAGAATGTAGTTGTACTCAAACTCACTGAGCCTTATGAGATGTTTCTACAGCATAATGTATTTTCAGACACTCTTTTTGATCTGTGGCTTCCACCATCCGAACACAACCCGTCAATATTGAAAGATATTTTAGATAACTCTACAAGCATCCTCCCCCTGATTCTTTTTCTGTTTTGTTTTGTGGGACCTTTCATGGCAGAACAAAGATATTACCCACAGATGTATTTTTTGTAATGTTTTAGGGTTTGTTTCAAGAGTTGTTTTGGCGTGGGGATGACGAAACGCAACACTACTACAATAAACTGCCAATGCTATAAAACAGATGTTTTCCACCTTTGTAATGTCACACTGCCGTGCTGTAACGCAACACATTTCCACATGTGAGATTTTATTGAGGAAATTATAGTCAATTAAAACTACGGACTTAAGTTCATACAGTCACATTTATTTTTGCCCTTCGCTACTGTCATCTAAGGTGAACAATCACTCAAGGATTTGACTGATCTTTTCACAGAATCAATCTTTTTTTTTTGTGCCATGGATGTATTTTTTTAAAGTGCGCCTTGGTACCAAGAACATTGAGAATCGCTGTGTTCGAAAAGAGCAATTGAAGGTAAGGAGCTTTTAAGAAAGAGTTGCTGGATCTTTGAGAACATTCTTGAGGCCCTTTTCCCCTCTTTTGGAGAAACCCAGGCAGATAAAAGGAAACACTCGGGTGGATTAAAGTGTTCAGAATGTATCAGCATCAAACCACTAGAGTTTTTGCCCTCTACATTTTTCAAACACAGTCAATAGATCTAAATATTTTACTGTGCCCTGGCCGATTTATTGTTTGATGTTTAAAAACTTGTGTGGAATGAAAGAAAATTCATTAAAGAAGATGGCCCCAGAACGAGGCCCTGCGATCAGCTTTGAAAGTCTAGTTTAACTGGGATATTGATCATTCTCTTTCTTCTGTGACAAAGGCCACCAGGGACGCTAGAGGTGTCGGTGGATGAAGGCGTGCTGCCAATAACACCAGACGTGTGTATACACACACATTATAGGTGGGGCTGGGAATTACACTACTGACACCGAAGAAATCCAATAACTCAAAAATGACCAAACAAACATCACATTCTTGATTTCTTTCTGGTCAAAGGGAGATTCAGTGTGGATTAGATGAAGCAATGTGCGCTTGAGGGTTTTGATTTTTTGAAATGCATGACAGATAAGACAATATTTGTGAACTTAATTATACAGCTTCGAGGGGCCACTGGAGATAGAAACCTTAAGTTAAGAGTTTCTGTGTTTCATTGAGCATCCCTAAATTCATTTAGGACTTTAATCTGACTACAGGAGTTCCAGCTCTTAATCAGGAAATGTCTCATGTCCTGTCATAATATAGAAAGAGCTGTTCCATAAGGACTATTCTGCCTTCGTGGCCTAACAAATCTCAGCAATTCTTTTTATATTCTAAAAACTACACTGTACCACAAAAAGTCTTATGCACACACTGGAAACACAGCAACAATTTTTGACAGAGCTGCATCATAGAAATCTTTTTCAAATCTATTTTAGAGATACTCTGCATGCAAAAAAAATTAACTTAATCCACATGAGTTATTCAAGCTTAGATTGCCATCGAAAATAACTCCTAAATGTCTGGCAACTTCCTTGACATCAGGAGACAGACTAACCACAGCATAATTAATTAAATCTTTGGAATACGCAGGGCAAAGAGTTCTTTTCCCTGAGCTGCAAAACATTGGACAAGCAGGACCTGACAACTGTCAGCTGTACTTTAGAGATGGCCAGGCTATTTAGACCGGTAATTTAAAGATTCTCTATATGACATTCAGAGCATTAATATAGCAGCAAACAACTATTTGCTATGTAAAGATATAGAGGAGTAATGTCTACCTGAGCAGAGAATGAAGTCAATCTCCCTCCGTGTGTGTTGTAATCAGAGCTTCTATGTGGATTGTTCATGTAGCCCGTCCGCCTGTGCGTGCATGTTAGTGCATGAGAGTCCCTGTTTGTGTGTCCCATTGGCTAGCTAATCACAGCCGCTCTGCACTGCACTCATACGTCAGTTACCGCTTGTTGCATAGGCGTAGCATAGAGCCACCGTCTACAAGGTAACCTGCAAACTTCCGACACTTTTGCGAGACTCGCTGCCCGACAAACCTATCCTAACCTTAACCATTCGAGGTCAATGCGTAACCTTAACCATCTTGCGAGAGGTTCGTTATTTGCATGCTACTTCCTAGACACAACCCCGTCGCCATATTGAGAGCCGCGTGGAAGCAATCCCTCAATTATAGATTTGCTCTGAATTCCGTATAGAGCTCCTTTAAAGACTAATAGAACAACATACTGTATCATCAATGTATCAGTGTCAGTTGGAAAGAATGAAAAAACATCTGCAAGTTGTTCCAATTATTAAGCGTTATGGTTATTATTATGGTTAAAGCTAACCATAGCAAAATAAGGCAATGTTTTGTGTAAGGTGTAAATCCTTTAAGCAATGCAAATATTAAATTACATTATAATATTTCTGTTCTCACCTTTGTAAATGTGTCTTTAATTTGATCACACCATTTTGGAAAAAAGAGTTGCCCACTCTGTGCCTCTCTACTGTGTCTATGATACTAGAAGAGTTCAGAAAAATATCAGAGGATCAAATAATGTGGAGCACAATATGGCCTTTTTACATTTACACTACAAGTAAATTACGACAAATATGTCAAGGCAAATGAAAGCATATTCTAGACCTCAAGTTACAGCATACAGAAAAAGAGACTGAATTTCACTCATTAATTCTGACTCTTCGTGCAACTCAGGAAAATAGCAAAATAATTGCACTTTATTCTTTAAAAAACTGTTTTAAAGGAGATGTGTGGGCAGAATGGTAACAATGCATGTGGGATTGTAAGACGCTGTAAATAGGAATGTAATTTTTTGACAATGTGTGCATTTGGTTGTCATAAATGTATTGATAACCAATAAGTAGGGCAAAATTATAATAATTTTCATGTTGTCTTTTATGTTATATATTGCCTCTACACACACACACGTCTGCTTTTCAGATTAGGCATATGAGAAGCAATTTAGTTTGTCCCTCGTTCTGCACAGAATTACACTCTTTTAAAAATTGAATCAGTTTTTGGCACCGCTGTGACTACGCAACATGGCCAGTCTAAATAACAAAGCACCTCTTCTCTTTCCAAGCATCAGTTACTGATTTCCAACCCATCTGTTTTCCTGCTCCGACCGTAGCTCTGATCACAATGTCTGTGTGTTTCAGAGCGGCAACAATTGCTCTAAGACGAGACCTCCCACAATCTAAACTGGACTAAACCACTGATGTCCATTTAATGGGTAGATTTCTCTTTTCGTGTTTGCTGACCACTGTGTTCAACAGCGTCTATCTCAATCCCAGTTGTGTTTTCCACAATCTCTTCCTCTCCCACAATCTGCCTTATCAACCATGAAGTTATTGAGTGGAATTACCATTCTGCAGCTGAATCAGCGACTCCGTAAATGTGGAGTAAATAAATACAGTGACCGGAGGTGAAACAGGTCCTTACATTCAAATGCAGGCGGACCTGCTGGGCCGTCAACTCCCAGGACCAAGTCAAGCCGCTCGGTCACTGGAGATGCTGGTTTCTTCCACGGCACGTGTAGAAGCTGAATAAAGAGAGGAGATTTGGGCATGTCAGTATCTCTGTCATTAGTAACATGTTTGTCACAGCAAAAGCAGGTAATTGAAGTACATGAAATATGGCGCGGACTCTTAACGATATCATGAACTACTGAGCTGCTGGCAAATTTGGAGTAGCCAACAGGGAAATAAACGCTGATAAATTACCCTCCTGGACTCCTACTGCCCACTTTGACATTTTTACCTTAATGAAAGAACATTTCTAAGAGCTACATTTCACCAGTAGCTCCAAACTGTGAATTACTAGGTAGCAGACAGCTGTGTCAAGGTATGTCTTATTTTATACATTGTTCTTGTGGACGATCTGTGAGGAGACGCTACCTGCACCAGAAATAGCACTTGATTGAAGTTTGATTGAAATCTGTCAAGAACGCTTGGGTTGCAAAACTAGGGGCTAGTTTCCAAGGCAACACGTTCACCAAGTGGTATTAGTTCATCATCGGGAGCAGTGCTTGTGTCTTTTTATTGCCACCTTCACATATTTCTCTAATTAGTTGCCAACGCTGGTATTAATTCATCCCCTCAACTGTTCAACTCACGTCCTTCCAATATCTATGTTTTATCAGAGCATTCATTCGAAATGCTTAAGTGTGGAGAATAAAAACATGAACACAAAAACCATCTAATGTTTTTTTTTATTTATCTAATAAGATTTCACTCTTATCATCTCAGAGTTTTCATTCACATATCTAGAGGTCAGAGGTCAAGGGACCCCTTTGAAAATGGCCATGCCAGTTTTTCCTCGCCAAAATTTAGCGCAACTTCGGAGCGTTATTTAGTATACTTCCCGACAAGCTAACATGACACGGTTGGTACCAATCGATTCGGGTTTTCTAGTTTCATATGTTACATACCAGTATCTTCACTCTAGCTTTAAGACTGAACCCGCTACAACCTCTGAAAGACAGAATAGCGGCCATCGGATTGTTAAGACATTCATAGTTTATAAAATCAATACTTGATGTGGGTGTTGTCACGCAAAGTATCGTGATGCTATGGTGTATAAATTTTTTTCCCCCACCCCTAATACTGGTACGACCTGATTTATTAAAAATTCCAATCACATATAGTAGTTTTAAAGATGTACAAACTGTGTAGCACATTTTCACATAAAACTAGTCAAATTAGTTGTTAGTGAATATCCTTTTTATTTCCTCAGTGCCTCAGTGAAAATGTCTACCAGCACTCTGTCCTTCTGTCCAAGTGTATAACTCTCCTTTGAAAAGACACACAGGGCACAGCAGGAGGGGAGATGTGATGTTCTCTCTTTTTATTGACTGACACTGCTGATGAGGGCCCATCCTGCACTTTGGCAGGAGGGTAGGCAAGCATGCGGAGGTGGCGCCCACCAGGGTGCAAGGAGGGGACGACATGGTCGTCCTTCATAGATATTCCATGCGTGGCTTTACCCTCAGCTGCCCTGTCAAGGTCTGTGTATGCCCCTCCAAGGGGGCTGAGACAGGGTCATGGATGACACCCGCCTCTATGCCAGACGTGACAGCACAGCTGGGCCGCTTAATGACAGAGGGGCCTGGCCCAGCTCACACCTGCCCATCCTGGGCAGGGCAGGCGACCTCACGGGGAGAAAGAGGAGACGCTGCCACGTTCGATGGGCAGATGTTCTGGAGAGGAGACAGCAGAGACAGCTGCACTACAGGGACCCCTCCGTTTCTCTCCTCTCTCCAGTAATTGAAAATCATGTAAAAGGTCAATTGTGTGATACTGGCTGTCCCTCTCTGCAAGTTGTTCCTTTCAGCCAGAACATGACAAAAACAACACTGACTGGATGACAGCTTTTGCCGCAATTACTGCCTCTTTAGCTATGGATGTCCATGTAATGACGATATCTGTAAACATTCCCAGTGAATAAATCTCCATATACAAAGAGGTGCGGGCCATCTGTTGGAGGCCATGGATAGGGGTCCCTGAGAGAAACCTAATCATTGGGTACATTACACAGACACTGTTATGACATTTAGACTCCAAACGAAGGAGGAACTGTAAGGGGGGATGTAAATAAATCCAATTCCAAACTCTAGCAACATTTGCTGAATAGCCGGCCAGCAGCACCTGTGTAAAGAGTCCACTGTGGTACAGGCGGTCCGTGCCTGTCCTGAATACTGACAGTGACCCTCTTTCTGGGTTTCACTGTGATGAGAAGTGGCAGGGTTCAAACCTCCACAGGATTGCTCTCTCTTTGTGGTCGTCTTAAACAGAACCAGCTACAGAACTGTCACACACCATCATCCTCTATGATATTCTGCAGAGATTTTTAGACCTTCATAGACAGATTAACTATCAAAATAGACAACGCGGACATCAAGTAAAAGGGAAATGAAATCAACTTTAGCCGCTTTCCCAAGAAAATTTGATGTTTGACTTTCAAGTACTAGAACCTTGCCAATATATTTGAGATTAGTTTTTTTACTTGACCTAGATAAGTGCATGTTTTATGGGAACTGGAGAAGGTGCAAAAGGTTTGGATGCTCAGACTGTGAAATACACTTTTTAAAGAGAGTGTGTCAGGGTTGGACAAAGAATGGCCTATAAATGTGACATCTCATCCCACATTTATTTCAATAATTAAAGTTTGAAAAAGTTGTTACTTTTAATGAGGAACATGTTGGGGCTCACCCACAAACATGTGGTTTTGAGGGAACTCTTTAACATCTTAACAAAAACAAGTGCTGTGACTTGAGTACCAGCACAAACAGGAAGGAAACAATATATTCCATAAACTCCCCCAAATGAGAATGTTATCAATAACACTTGTGTCTGCAGGAAAAACAAAATGAAGCTCTTCAAGATGCATGTTTCTGGTTTGACTGACCGTAGCTCTTTGCCAATAACAATGTTACCCGCAATCACGATCCAAACCACACACCCTTGGCAAGGGACTCTGTCACAAATTATGTTTTGATTCTGAGCAAATGCAACAGCTTCCTGTCTAGTGCTGTTTCCTCTTACTGACTGTTTTATCATCTCGAACCAAATGCAAATTAAAGGATGCTGTTTTTACTGCAGACACAACATTTAGTTACATATCTGAATTGTTGAATGCTGCAGATCCTCATCAAGGAAGCAATGACTGTAACATCAGAACTTCAAAGAAACCACGACTATCTGGAAACTCTGTTTTACACATTGTTGTCTAATTGTCTCATGCCTAGAAAACAAATAAACAACCCTTATTTCTAAATCACTCCTAAAACCACTGGGCCTCTAAATTTAAGGGACCAATGTGTAGGATTTAGTGGCATTTAGTGGTGAGGTTACTGATTGCAACCAACTGGATACCCCTCCCTTTCCAAGCGTGTAAAAGAACCTACAATGGCTTTCTGGTGCATTCGCGCCGGAGTGTCCAGCACCGTTGGCTCTAGTCTGCCCGTGTCGGAGGCTTTTTAGCCAATTCAGCATGTTGAAATCATTCTGATTAGCTGTTCAGCTGAAGCGAATCAGTGCACGAGAAGAGAAACGGAAGTGAGGAAAGCAAGCCAATGAGTAAAGTCAAGAGGACATACAGAAGGCTCTTCTCTTTTTTCATCTTCATCTCATCATTCCAACACACGGATATTTTCACAGCGACATGACCATCTGGAATGAAGCTAAGTGGTGAGTGAGAGTGGACTGAAAATGGTCGGCAATCACCGCTTCGTTTCATGTACTGCATGTATCACAACAACAGCTTTTATATCCGCCGTCCTCAGTCTTCCGGTTTCCCTTTTTTGAATGACGAATACAGACTACCGCTACCTGCCGGTATGGAAAGTTAATTCCTCTCACGCGCAGCGCAGAACGTACGTGGTAGTTCACCATTGGCTGTAGTCTTTGCGTTGTGTCTGAGTGTAACTTTTTGGCCAAGACAAAGGCAGCGTCAGGCAACGCCATTGTCGACCTTCGTCGCCGCTAGTTCTTCGACGTCGGTTTGGTGTGTCTGGGGCTTTAGTTTTAGGTGATTATCCACTAATGAAAACATAATAATGAATATTATATTCCATTTCTGGCAATGGATGCCCCTAAAATCCAACACCCTGGTCCTTTAAGTGGATGAGTGTGATTGTGTTTGTGTGTATGCCATTTGTATGAGAGTGTAACTGTGCAACTGCATGTGTGTAGCACACCAGAATGCACATTTCAAAGGCAAGACAGCTCCTGGGCTTGCTGAACTTTTGCTTGTTATCAGGAGCTGAGAGTGAAATGGAGAGAATTGATCTTTTGTCTACTGGAGGTGCACTCCCTTGGGCTGGGCCGCTCGCTTGCTCACTCGCTTGGCTGCCATGCAGAGGGCTCTCTTTCTCATCCCCCCCCCCACACACACACACACACCACCAGCATCCCCTCACCCCCTTCGTTCACTCACTCTCTCGCTTTCTCTCTCTCTCTGCATGGCGGCTGCCTCTCCTCCAGCTGACACTTGTCCTGCCGTTACTGGGAGAGATGTGCGCTGAGCTGCTGACACCAGGATTGATCTTCCTCCTTTTCCCCATAAGCTCCATATCAAGCTCCTGGAGACTCTGGAGGAGACAAAGAATGGGCGGAGGGGTGGGGATAAGAGGTCGGGGAGGCGGCCGGAGAGGAAGGGAGAGGAGGGAGAATATTGTCAACTCACATCACCTCTTCAAACTAACAATGTTTGGTGCAGCGAAGGAATAGAGAACACAACGTTGACAGTTTTATTGGTGGTGGTATAGAAAGAAGTTCACTCTTTTTGCTAAATTGTTGCTCAAAGTGACACCACAACAGCAACAACTAGATTTCCTAATGCTACCAACAGCGGTTATTTTTCATGAACAAGTCTCAATGGTAAACTATTTGCTAAAGTGGAGAAGAAGTAGTATTAAAAATTAAGTAGTTGCATCATTCTGTAAATAATAGACCTCAAAACTTGCCAGGACTACCACACCACGTTTTTATAACTGAAATCCTCAGCGGTGTCTGTCTGAGTCAAACTGGTAGATTACCGTGCACACAAGATGATTTTGAGGTCACGCTTAACAGCACAAACTAAATCAGTCCAAATTATGATTTGTGCTAAAGGTAGCACTCCTTTTAGAGCTGTTGGCTTACTTTCATTTGATTTATTTTGTATTGATTTCTACTAACTAACTAAGTTAATTATGCTGATGAAATAGATTTTTAAGAAATGGTAATATTTGGTGGCAGGAAAAAAAACCCTAATGTTAAACTAAACTGTAAGTTGTTTAGTATTCATTGCAACAGACACAACAAATACAGTAAGCTGAATCACCCGGCTTCACTGGAGCAAGGCTCAATGCAGAACACGTTATAATTACCTCCGTGGTCTTGTTTACATTATGTGTTGCTTTTCTGAAAAGCTTCTACTTACCCGTATTAAAATACCCGTGTTATGCCTATATTTAAATATATCTGGTGCTTACACAGCTCATGTGCAACGCTTATGCGTGGAAAATAAACAGGAAGGAAAAGCTTTTTATTGGCATCAGAACCAAGATAAACTGAGACCCTGGCCTATCAAAGGATGTGATTGTATCTGTGACAGCCCTCTTCCACGAGCTGCACTTCATTTGAAATGCAAAATGAGCACCATATAGAACTCCTCTTAGGTATTTAATATAAAGGTTGCAACTAAATTAATTATATATACAGTATGTCAAATTTGGGGTCTTAATTTATTTATTTCATGTGTGTCCAGAACCTCGTCTTACACTCACTGTAAGTCAAAATAATGTACTTTAATATTAGTTTTTTATCAATATTGTCATTTTGATTTTTTTGTTGTCAACGTTTTGAAATATAATACTTTTCTAATGACATGCTATGTGCAATGGCCTGAACTAAAACGATAAAATAGTTTTGATGACCCTTTAAACCACAGAAGCAAGCGAAAAAAAAACAAGGTGCTGGCAGAAATGATGTCAGGTCTAACCGTTCCCTAAACCATAACTAAAACCTGACCTACATTGGTCTTAATTTTATGATATAAAGAAACTACAAAGTATCAAAATCAATCATCAAAAAACACTCATAACGTTAACAACAATCAGACACGTGCCAGATTGTTTTCCATTCCATAAAATGCAGTTTGTGGTAAAATAGCAGAAATGTTAGAAAACTAACCCATCATGCAATGTTAATAAATCCTGGATCTGCACCTGCATCCACCAAAAACTAATCACTTCTTCCCTGGCTCATGGCCTAACCTTCCTCTAAATTTCATTGATATCTGATAGATTTTTCCAGTACCACGCTAAATAACAAAGAAAACAAACAACAAACCCCCCCTTTGGCAGATGCAAAAATTACAGCATGTACAACTGACAGGTTTAAAATTAATCTGGACTCATAATTAGACTGAAAATAAAGACTGTATAGTCCTAAATAACACGATCAAACATTAAAACACTTTGATCAAACGCTGTGCGCAGCCACACAGTAAAGGAATGTGTTCTCAGTGGCTCTCGTGGACTTCTGTTGTGATTGTAAGTCCAGGCGTCGGAGTGGATTTGACTGGGGATCTTTACAGTTATTACTGTGTGTTATTGGCATCGCGAGGAGAGGAGACCTGGGAGGAAGGGTTCAGGGTGGAGGGGGCAAACGGGGGGGGAAGTCTAGCAAGCAAACATGATAATTTGCGGGTTAGCCAATTTCAAGAGGCTGGATGGCCCGATACCCTTGGTAAGCATCGGAGAGAGCAGCGGAGAGACCGGAGCAGAGCGGGGCAGAGCCGTGCACGAGGAAGATGAATCAAGTTTAATAACAAAGGGTTCTAATTGCCCCTCGCAACCTCGCACCCCCACCTCGGAGCTGAACTCTAATTACGGTGAGAACACAGTGCACTGTCACCCAATATTAAGTTGTTGAAGAGCGAGATAATCGATAAACACTTTAGTTGTGGAGGGGGGGGGAGGGAAGGGAAGAGAGAGAATGAAAAAAGTAAGATGCCCCTTCCATTCAGTGGGAACCAGCAGCACCCAAAGCCCTCCCGGCTCATGAGAACACCATTGGGACGGTCCAAGAATGATTGCAGAGCAATAATCCTGAGCGCACCCCCTCCCAGTTCCTCAACACCCCCATAATACAAACACACTCAAACTCACATGTGAACATTACAGCACAATGTGTAGAGCCCCATCTTCCCCACGGGCTGCCTGAGCACCCGTGCGTCTGAGAGGAAAGGTGAACACGGTCACCCTAATTACAGGGGCCCCAGCTCTCTCACACACTAACACACACTCACCAGGCATAACTAAAGACAGGCCAATTAGGGTGAGAGGGAGATAAGGGAAGTTTTATTTGTATACTAATTAAGCCCCTGATGAAATTCAAAAGGGAGGTGGTGAAGGGGATTGGGGGGAGGGAGCGGACGGGTAATTGTGTGTTTGAGAAAAGGTTGCTTTAGGTGCGGTTATCTGAGAAGCACAGCCTTGAGATAGTTGCCCCCTAATCCCATGCTGAGCCCCGGCACTGCACTGCAAGGTCTCTCATAATTTGATCTGTTACATATGAAATGGCAGGCTCCGACAGCGAGATCATCAGCAGCGTTTATTGTCTCGTTGCAGCTATACATAAAAGAAGTTGTCATGCCAAAAGAGACTGTTTCCCTTTTTGCTCTTCTTTGAGCTAAAAAAAAAAAATCTCAAAACAGTGTGGATGAACTGCCAGCTTATTTGTTAAACAAATTCAGCATTGAGAATATTTAGCAATGTGCTTGCACACACTGTATGCTAATATTTGAGGTTATAACCTCTGATCAGCGAAGTAGGAATTAAAGAGGCTGAAAAGTTAATTATCCTAAATAGACCCTTTTTGTAGATTTTGACTTGTCACAGCAGGTAAAGCACAGAGGCTTGTACTACGAAGCGAGTTCAACATACCCAAGGTATCTTCTCCTCATCTGGCTTAACTAACCCTAACAAACACAATCCTGCTATGCAGATCTACGACGGTGGTTATCAACTTGGTAAGTCAACCCAGAGTTTCTCAATCTGGCTATATGAGCATGTTCACATAAAAGTGGTGGTGTGTTTGTACTGTAGGATATGACCAATTGTAAACATGGACAAGTCTACTGTCAGCATGGAGGCATATCATACAAACGAACAGCAAATTATATTAGACAAATACGAAGAAGTTAAATTTATAATCCAGACTAAAAGTAACACAGTTGAAGCTGCCAAATGCAGGACGCACATCTGGCAAAAGAAAGAATTGCAGATGTGTGAATGAGTAAATTTACAGACTTAATAATTTAACAGAATACTCAAAAGTCAGATATAGTCGGCTAGATGAGGAAATTATACATAACTACCTTTCAAAACAGAATGGGTGAATATATTACACTTCATTACACCCTTTGACAAGATGTGGCGTGTATGAGTATTTCAGCTTTCTTTCAGCTACGTCCCCGACTCCGGCGGTGTGAAACGGACTTGAGAGGAAGTAAAAACATAAATATAAAAACATAATTCAAAGCCGTAAGCACCCACAGCATACAGCCAGCTGTCTTTCCTGCATTTGTCGGTTTAAACTGTGTTGCCTTTAGCCTGGATTATGACTTAAACTTCTTTATATTTGTGTAATATTATCATACGATCCGCGCACCAAGCTCTGATTGATCAGTAGGCGGTGCTTTTATACCAGTTGATCTCTTACCTCAAACATAACCTGTTCCGGTTACCATGGCGATCTACCCCGGTAAGAAGTGAACGACCGTCGTAGGACAGAAAACCAGGGTTGACCCTGAAGTTACCTCGCTAACCCCAAATCCTGCTTCGTAGTACAGGCCTCAGATGTTACTAATAACAATAACAATGGCTCTGTTTCAGTGTCAGTGAACCGGCACGCACAAATATACCAGAACCCTGGAACAGTCTCACCATAATGGAATGCATCGTTATTATTTACACCTGTGGGTTTCCTGCTAGGAATATCAACAAAAAAAAAGTCTGATCACACAAACTATATTTTGCTCGGCAGGTAGTCTGATCATTAGTGAACGTCAGTAATAAAGTGCTTCAATATCAGCAGCCTATTAAGTCTTGATGTTGTTGATCAGTGACATTTTTACCTTGTGACCCTTGAAAGCAAATCATGCTGCGTAAAGGCTGGGATAGGCTGTTGAAAGTGCTTTAGAGAGCATTTTGGAGGATATAGTCTGTGATACTATTGAGCTACAATTCATTATTCAGAGATGTGTTTCTGTTATTTAGCCTATCCTCGATAAATGGGGTGGACAAAATAATAGAAGCACCTGTCAGTATAACACAATACAACTCAACACAGCACCACAAACCAAAATCATCATGCACTTGAATCAACACCTCTCTAAAGCAACAAAGACTGAACATAATAACCTTCATAAAAGGGAGGATTTTTACTGCAGGATAAACTGCAATAAACCGGCAACAGTGTGAGTGCATGTAGTAGAAATAAATCCGTTTTAGAGATTTATAAGGGCTTATATACACCTAATAGATGTGTCCTCTGCTGAGCAACATGTAGTGGCAGTCATAATAGTTTAAAGTACAACATCAGCAACAACAGATTACAAGCTTTCCACCTGTTAGCTAACTGAGACATTACTTCAGAGATAAGAGGCCCTAAAGTTGAGTATTGAGTACAAACTGACAAAAGTGAGGTGTTATGTCGAGGTCTGTTCCCCTGTCGAATAGTGTTTACCTGCTGTCAAATTGATAGCGCCCCTCTTGGTGGTAAGAGGGTTTGTTCAGGTTCAGGTGGGGAGTAAACACTATTTGACGGGGGAACACTTTTCGACACAATAATAGCAAGTTAGTTAATGATAGTTAGCTTATTTTCCCAACATTACCTGTATTGTAAACAGGGTCTAAAATTAAGTTTTTTCCTCTCTTGCCACTGTGGCAGGTCACTGAACATTTCTACTAGCCACACAATTGTTTTTTTCTGCCACTTCTGAAGTCTATGTAGAACGCTTTAGAATTGTAAACGCTAGAGCTGTGTATTGGCAAGAATCTGGCGATATCATACGTATCATGATACAGGGGTTACGATTCAATATATTGCGATATACTGCGGTTCTGTAAGCAAGACAATATATCGAGATTTTTAAAAAATCTAATTTTAGGAAAACTGTCATAGTAAAAAAACACAAGGCCATATGCATAAAATCTGAGCAAAAAAAAGTTTACTTTTTTTATGCAATCAGAATTGTAGGATCTACATTTGCATTTATCACAGACGGCGCATATCTTTGCAAATAAAATAAAGTATTGACTGAGTTAATCTTTGCAATTAGAATTCAATACAGAGTTTTTGAGAATTGATAGATACAGTATCACAAAATAATATTGCATTACTCAATATTTTCGTCCACCCCTAGTAAACACTGAGTCAGTGGTAACAGACAGTAGAAATATGGATCATGTAACCTTAATCCCTAACCTAACCTAATTTAGGAATTGCTTTTTAAAAATAATATTTCTTAATATAAGGAATCTGCCATCGTGGCAGGTGGACTGAAATGTTTACCTGCCACAGCCAACATTTAGCCTGTATTTGGCAGGTTGCAGGTGCTAATTTCATTCCCTGATTGTAAATCAAAGGTTGCTTACCTGTCCAGCAAATATAGTGTCAGTAAAGTCAGTCCACAGCTGCCTCCACCTTTCAGATGTCACACCAAAGTGTTCACTCGTGTCTTGAAGAAACAAAACCGAAGTTATAAGCACATTGTCACATGTTTGTTGTTGTCGCTAATCAAGGTGAGCATCAGGTGAGCATCAGGTGAGCATCATGGATGAGGGGAAGATGGCTTCTTGTTCTTCTTTAGTGTTTATTGGCGTTTGGAGAACCAGCTTAGATGCACATTACCACCAACTACTGGACTGGAGTGTGAATCAGTAGAGTGGCCAGAAAATATATATATATATATATATATATATATATATACATATATATATATATATATATATATATATATATATTTTCCAGCCAATTCATTTTTTATTTTTGAATTTTTTGAATTTTTTGAATTTCTTAAATTTCTTAAATTTTATAAATTAAATTTAAAAATTTTAAATTTAAATTTAAAAAAATTAAAAAATTTAAGAAATTTAAAAAATTTAAAAAATTTAAAAATTTAAAATTAAATAAATAAATACGTAAGAGCCATAATATCGTCCTCCATTGCCCAAAATAAAAATGTATCTTCTGCTTTTAGTGTCGGTGGGCAGGTTGTTAAGCAGTTTTTATTATCTAAGCAAATATTTGTTTATGGCAAGACTACCTTTTATTGCTTGTTGGATTAGAGACCCACAGTGTTCAATATCAAATAAACAGATACAAATAAACAATTAATACAGACAAAATATGAAATATAACCATGGAATTCAAGCACAATTAATGAGTATTTTTTATCTAATTCCAGCAGTTTTATTTGTACTTCCAAAGTCTGTTTTTGTGTTAAAACACCATTTTCCAGTGACATTTTTTTATTTCATAATGCACCTTTTTTTAGTAAGTCTTTGTCAATCAAGACAAACAGGATAGAGCCAGTAATGTTTATATATTTATGAGAAGATACATTCTCATAATATTGAAATGATAAGCAATAATAATATATTTTAAAAAGATAACAATAATAATAATAATAATAATAATAATAAAATAATAATAATAATAATAATAATAATAGTAATATAATAATCAGTTACGCAGTAGATTTAAATGTAATATAAATTAAATATTGTCTTACAAAAAAGTATTGATTGACTGTTACTTTGGTCTAAATAATTGGGCAGCCAATCAGCACTTGTTCTTAAGACAATATTTAATAAATCTACTGTGTAATTTGTTTTTCATTGTTTTTTGTCTAATAATTATGGCCTATCATTTTGATATTATGAGACCGTGTCTCATAAATATGACACTAGGTCATATTTGGTTTCTCATAGATAAATCAAGTGTTTCATTAAACAAAAAATGTAAAATATAGATAAATAAATAATTTAACTACAGTATCTCAGTGAACGAGGGCACATCCAAGAGTGGAGGTCAATCATCAACGTTTCTACTTCAACCATCTTAAGATATCATCATTAACAGTCAATCTTAAAGCAGTTCTGTAAAGATCAACCTGGCATTCAGCCGCCTCATCAGAAGCAGCGTTTCATCCCTTATTAGAGATTAGCTTCACAGAGACCCCCTGTAATGTGTTGTCACAGTAAGCCATGTTGGGTTGGCTATCAAAGTGGGAGCCCCACCGAGCTTTAGCAGAGCTCCCTCTTTATTGGCCTCAAAAAGCAGACCACATGTGGCAAGATCTTCAAAAAGTCAAGCAATCTGGATGATTTGACAGTTCACAGCGGGCGGCTATGTTGCTCATTTCTGAGACCAATTCTTCACTGTTTCTCCACCATTTTGCAAAGCTCTCTGCTTCAAATTGAATTTGCCAACCAGCACATGAAAATATTAATGATGTAATAAGTCAAGCTTGAATTCTTAGTATGTGCTATACACTGTGTGATGCTGAGTGATAAAGGGAATGAGATATGACCCTAATCAGTGAATTAAAGACACATTCATTCATATAAATGTGTTTTTTTTTACACGTATATTCGGGTAAACCACAAGTGTAAACTAGAAAGTTTTGAGATTAAAATCCAAACAGTCAACATGTTTTAAGACACTTTGATGATGACTGAAATATTCCCACTGTCTCATCCTACCATCAAGCGGAGCACACTTTTAATTTCAAGACATCATTTAGATTTAATATCACAATCCAGCGAGAAAAATAGTTTGCAACGCTCTGGATTTCTATTGACTCTCAATAGTCCAATTAGTTATACAAAATTTGGATCAACTTTCAGAAGACAGATTGCGCTGAAAAAACGGACTAATAAAGATTTAGAAGTGTGATAACATTTAGCTATGACCATTTGTGCGTTGTGGATTCACTTGCCATGAGAGAGGCATTGGGGGAAGATTTGAATAATTCATCCAAGTTAAACCCATTAAGAATATCCATGTGGACACTTTTTTGATGTTACAGACAGTGTATGATCTCAGGGTGCTTTCAAACTATATCTGGCTTTACTTATGGTGTCTGTTTTCCCCTGAAGCGACAAAGATCAACTGGCTCTTGTGTTAATTCTGTAGAAGTGTACAGTACAGAGGTCTTCGCTGCAGACTTGGCAGGCTAGCTCCCCTATCAGCATTTTGCCTGAACAAGGTCTCTCGAAAACTAGAGAATGACAAATTATTCAGTACATCTTTCACAAAATGAGGCATGAAGGAGCTCTTACTGTCAAATGGCTTTGAGTCATCAGCTCAAACTTTGATTAATATCCTACTTCTACCTCAAAAGTTTATCAGCTTGATGAGAGTATCACTTGAAAAAGAAGCCCATGTGAGAATTGCCACTTCCTACTTTCTTATTAATTCATATGAAATTAATGTTGTTTACTGATTTTCTGCAAACACATCAGTCCAATCTTCATCCATCTGATAGGTTTCCCCTCTTGAATTTCACACAAATATTTGGAGGTGATGCAAACCCCGGCAACAACCACAGGGTTAAAACAGGGCTGTGAGATCTCAGGGAAACATAAATCATCAAAAAATCGACTCCACTGTGAGTACCAGACAAAGAGCGTGCATGTGAACATTTGAATGAAAGGTAATTCAACACAGTGCTTGTCATGGATCGCAAAGAAAAACAACATCTAGCGATCGCCTCGTAGAGCATAAGAGCTGTCAGAGCCTTTTTTTATTTTTTGCCCAGCGGTCACTCCACTTTTCAAGGCGGAGGGCTTGACTAGGCCCCCCCACAGTGAGGGTGAGAATCAGAGAGTAGGTGGTTTGGCGTGTGAAGCAGGTGAGGCACCTTTGGGCCCTGACTGTTTCTCCCAACCTCGACATCGTGCTTTGCTCTCAGGCAGGACCTCTGCAGGCCTAAGGCGTATCTAGAGCGTACATTTTGGATGTCCATCTTTCAGTTTGAGCCTCAACAAACTCCCCCCAAATAATGACTGCTTGTCAAGCATGTAGTGGAAGAATCGGTCCTTGTATGTTTGTACGTATTCCTGGCTGTGTGATGAATCCAACAGGGATTAAAACACGACAGAGCCGAGGCTTGTGACCTCGGAGTGATTCCTTCAGTGGTTATTAGCCAGGGGCCACTATAAGGAGAGCTCTGGAGAGCTTCCCACACAAGAGCCGCAGCGACAGGCCCTGCACAGAAAAACTGCCAGGGAAGCACAATAAAGATAATTAGCAATGAGACCACTCGCCGCCCGTAGCCCCACCACCAGCAGCCCCGTATATCCCCTTGATATCTCACCCCCTTCATCCTCAAACTGTGCTTAACTCATCCCCTCATTCTCCTCTCCTCCATTTAACCATGTTCAGTATCTGTCAGTCCAATAAGCATCTCATACATGGAGAGTGGGAATGCCTCCAGCTAGTGGAGCAGTGGAGCAGTATACAGGTTATTGTTAAAAAAAAATAATAGTTGGCCTTGTTGCCAAGAGTTAGATGAGAGGATGGGTACTTATATCTGTCCACTTTTTAATGTCACCCCCCTAATTTCTTCGATTTCTTATTTTCTCATTTTTGTGAATTTCATCCATGCAGTAGTTCTTCATGTTTTCTCACCTCATACCGCTTAGCTTGTCTCTGTAAAATATAAATTTCCATCCAGGATGAATAAAATCCTATCTATTCTCTTAAAGGTGCAGTGTGTAGGATTTGGCGGCATCTAGTGGTATGGTTGCAGAGAACCCCTCCACTCACTCCTTCCTTTCCAAGACTGTGGTAACGTGAGCTGCCGCGTGTAAAACCGCGGTAATGCCGTTCGCCTCGCTCAGAGGCCATCTTGCCATAATAAGACTACTTTAGGAGCAACAGAAGTCAGTCGGAGGCTGGCGAAAGCTGGAGCTATAGCAGCTGGTTAGCTCAGCATGAAAGCAGGAAAACTACATTGTTTTTACACTTCTATTTTTGCACCGATTAAACAAACAAGCTAGAACGTGTTAATCGGTGAGCTTTTTGGTGGATTTTCTTACCTTACCTTGCTGTTTCCCCCTTGACTTTATGCTAAGCTAAGCTAGCAAGGAGCTGGCTGTAACTTCATATTTATGAGGCAAACGCGAAAGTGGTATCGATCTTCTCATCTAGCTCTCAGCAAGAAAGCAAATAAGTGAATTTCCCAAATGTCAAACTGTTGCTTTAAGCTTAAAGATGCTATTGATAACTTTGATAACATCCAGCCACTTCATTCACTTCACAACGAGTCGTTGCCAGGCACTTACCGTCAATCTCGGCCATTTATCAGTTTTTTCCACACTAACACACAAATCAGAGATACCATGTGATACCAACATTGTTTTACTATTGGCTCACTAGTCTTGTTAGAAGTGGGAACCAAACGTCAGATATCTTCCACAGAGATAAACAAAACATTAATTTTGGACCTGGCAGAATTTTTAAAATGATTAATTCACAATCATAATCATTTTTCTCAGGGAAAAGCCATACTTTTTATTCGGCACCCTTTCTAAAAGCTCTGTTAAATATTCGTCAACATAAAAATGTTATCAATAAGACCTTTAAGATAAAACAGTGTGCAACATTACACATTGAACATTAGCACTTGGATTACAGGCCGCAACACTGAACCCTCAGTCTGAGCTTTGCAAGAGAGTAAAATCAGTAGAAGAAAAAAAAAAAAAGCAAGGTCGTCTGGTGTTTAGCAACCCATTACTGGACCCACGACACTCCACCATTATCCCAGCCCTTCAGCCATGTTACTTCTGTCTGAAAACAAGGTAGTGTAATTTAGAATGCATTTCAGGGCAATTAAAATTTCTCAGGCACAATTACTTATTCCCCCAGTGGGGCCGCCTCAATCAGTCTATGTGTGTAATGGGTTTACGGCCTTGACGCGGCAAACATGTCCTGCCTATCTGCCTCGTGCTCTTCTCAAGGCTGTGGTTATTAATTGTGGCTAAAGTTGATAAATAAAATCACCAGTGCTCTTAATGCTAATTAGTGTTTGAGATAATATTTATGATTTCATAAGCACATATTTCTCCAAAGGCTCGGGCGTTGTGCCCCCTATCCATCGGTCATAGGCTGTCTTGGATGTAATCTATCTTTGGGGAAAGGAGAGGCCGAAAGAGGGGCCAGAGGAAACACAGGCAGTAAATACTAATAGTACTTAGTGGGTACTTTGGGAGCAGGAGTATTTCAGGCTATTTATTGAGCTGGGCTACTAAAGCGAAGACACAGGTTTTTATAGAGAGAAATATATGATGAATAGGATCGCAACACAGTGTAAACAAATATTTAAAGCAGCATGTAATCAATATTTTCTATATTAACAATAGATCACAGGAATACTTGTATGTGAAAGGGGGTTGCTCATGGTGGCAACCCAAAAGAGAGTTATCATCTGACTCTGCAGTTCCCCTGAGGATTGAGCCTCTTTCAGCTCATTATTCTGGTTTAACAGACTTTACAGTTTTCACTCTCACCACTCTCATCTGTGCATTTTCCAGCTGCAGCAGGCAGATGTTTTTAGCAAAAACCTCTAAAAACCTACTGTACGCTACCTGTCCAGTTAGTGACTATAGGTGGGGGAGATAGTGGAGCATTTACCAGCTAAAGACACAGATATTTCCCTCAGGAGTTAGACCAAAAAAACAGGAAGCTTCTGTTCTGTTCAGCGAGTCGAGTGGTCACGGAAAGTTCAGATGTCTTTTATAACAGCAGCACAGAGACAACTGAACGCTGTTTAAGACAGCAGAGTTGGAAGAAAGAGTTAGTGAATATTATGGCTATGAATGAAACCAAGTTACGATACCTGTTTTGACTGTTATCAGCTCTAATTAAATGTGTTATCGGTCGTTATATACATGCGGGTCAGTAGGGGCCTGCTATGCCTACTACATTGTAAAAGTGAAAGCAACACGTTGTATCAGGTTTTACAATGGAATGAAACGTTACGTTTTGAACACAAACAAAACAACTTGTTTAGGATTAGGCAACAAAACCACTTAGTTAAAGTGGCAGTAGGCAGTATATTTTTGGCATCATTGGGCAAAAACTCCATAATAACCTTTCAGCATATTGTAATTCAAGTGTTCTGAGAGATAACTAGACTTCTGCACCTCCTCATGGCTCTGTTTTCAGGCTTTAAAAAAATAGGAGACTTTGGCCAATCACAGGTCATTTCAGAGAGAGAGCGTTCCTATTGGCTGTGCTCCGGCTGGTGGGCGGTGCATGGTATTTCCTCATCTGATCTCAACATGGCTGCTGGGTCACAAACTTTCTCATTTTACAGCTAAACAGTACACTACAAGATGTTTCTGAAAACATTTGAGTCGATAAATAAGCATTACAGTAACAGAATATTGATTCATGTTTGATCAACGCTGCCTAGTTGTGAACACAAAGACAGCTACATGTGTTGGTTTCATACGGGATGCAATCCCCGGTCTCCTGGGTGAAAGTACTGTGTTTTCCATCACCCCAGACCTCCACCCCATATGGAGCTTTATGCTGTTTACATTACAGCGCCTGACGTCCACTTGTGTTCCTGCCATAACTATACAGTCACTAGAGGTCGTTGTCGTCTCCTTTTATTCCTCCTTTGGTGATCTACCATGTGAATTGATGATACAACCTACTAGTGGGTGCAGCAGGCCCCTTCTGACCCACATTTATGAGGCTTATAACAACTGATAATGGCCATTTAATGACCTGATAACAATCTAACTGTCTGGTTACGATGCAGTAAGTTAGTATACATATGCATATTTAAATGCATTTTTACGGGAGCTGCAGGTATTTGTATGCTCTCACAGTAATCGTTGTTAAAAGCAAGTGCTGCAGTGGCTGCCAATTTGTCTTAGAATATGTAAATATAATCCTGGAAACATGCTTTATTTTTTCAAAAAGGTCGATAACAGAAATGCTCAATGAGAGATTGCTTGAGTTACAAAAGCAAGTGGAAACAGAGACTAACTCGGACTCATGACTTTGGCTCTTTATTAATGCTAGTGTTGCTCCGCGTAGGCTGGATGTGCACAACTATTTGCTAATATGTGCCATAACAAGGTGATAGATAAAGATAATATGTCAATGTTGTGTTTAAAGTCTGTTTCTGCTGCCCGCAAGTGTCCAAAAATGTTATTGCAGGTTTAAGGATGAATTATATATCATGTAGATTATTACTTTTTACAAGTGTAGAGTAAGGGTAACAGCAGATTTCTTCCACTTCTAAACATGAACAGATGTGACTTAAAGTTATTTTTATCTGTGTTTTTTTACCATTTACCGAGCAGCTTTGTATGGCTTGATCCATTGTGGCTTCCCAGTACTTTGTAGCCTGCAGTGTGCTGCTGAGATGATCTTGACAGGAACCGCTTCCTCTCACTTGCCCGACGCACAGGCATTGAGAAGCACTTCAGCTACTTTTTAACATCACAACATGCTGGTGCCAGTGGCTCACTGGTCTGCCTATTGATCCAAGTCACCACATCAAGGTGAGCATCAGTGCTGCAGAGTCCATTGTGGGACCTCATCCTGAAAGAGCAGAGCTGTCCACAGCTCTAGGCGATGCCCGAAAGAGTGACAAGTGCTGAAACCACTTCAAGGGGGCTAACAGTGCCCTCAGCCCTTTCTAGTCGCCGCTTCAAAGCCGAGAGCAGCCTCTGGCAGTTCACCCCCTCCTCTTCCTCCCTCTCTTTCTACGGTCCTCTGGGGTAGCCGGTCCTCTTCGCCTCTCCGAGGGCCGTCAATGTCAAAGCATGAGTGAGTCCAGTCAAAGCTAGTCGCCCCCCTTCAACACACACATACACACACTTGTTTTTTCTTTTTTTTATCCTTTCTCCCTTTAAGTTTTCTCTTTCCCTCTGATGCGCAGGTCCCATCCCCTCTGCATGACTGGCCCTCTCTGACAAGTGGAAATCACAGAGATCCTACTGGCAAAAGATGGAGAGTGAAGAAGACTTCAGAAACGTGTACCCTACAGCTATCAGTGTCCTGAACTCCACAATGAAGACACCAAGCACAGCCTCGCTGCTATATACTATAAAAACTATAGTGAGAACATGTTCACAAAAAAATTTAAAGGGGGGGGGTTAGAGAAAAGGCTTTGCAGCATGGTGATTTTTTATTTATTTTTTTACTTTCTAAGATAAATAAGTGATAGAAAAGAGGCAAGAGAGGGAGTTTTACTTTGCCAAAAGGGACCTTGGGTTTTGCCCTGTGGGCATGGCAGCTTTCATTTTCCTCTTTCCTCCGCTCATATTCCCAGTCGGTTTCCGGAGTTATGATTGAGTTTCACATATTGGAGTTATATCTGGCAGCCAGACTTGTTTATCTGCTGGGGCTGATAACTGTACTGGCCTGAGTATGAGGCAGAAAGCAAAGGGGAGGGAGGAAGAGAGTGGGAGGGAGATACAGACAGACAGACCACTCATATATTCCCATCTCCTCCAGTCTTTTCTCATTGATTTAGCATGTCTTCATCAACAGCTTGACCCAGGTACGGCTTTTTTTCTTTATCTCGCACTCCAGCTTAGACCTCTGGTATGGACTTGACGAGAGACCCGACCGAGCGCGTGTCAGTCAAAACAGCTGAAAGTGGACTAAACAAGGCCAAGGACGTCATTTCTGGGGACATATGGGCGCCATATTAAAATGTTTTGATAGATTTTTGATCAAAAAGCTGCAGTTCAGATGTCTATTGTTTCTGAGATTAAAATGTCAGACTTAATTAGCTATTAATATGCTCAATAGCATATAGCACTCTGGCTGCACTTTTTGCTCTTCCGTTGCATTATTGCACACTTGCACATTTTACCATTTGCATATTTGCATGACTGTATATGTGTACTTAGGTACAAATTTCCATTTTCCTGCTCTCGCTCTGTGTTTAATTGTGTTGATGTGTCATTGATGTTGTCTTTTGTATTCTGTTTTTATGTGAACCCTGCTGCAAAACAATTTTCCCCTCGTGGGACAATAAAGATAACCTAACCTAATATTTATTGTCTCTGATACCCATGTATTCATGAGTCAAAGTACTTATGTTGCGATGACATCAGAAGTGAGTCCAGGTTCTAACTGGAAAATAGAAGCAATAGGTGACAGAGGGCAAAAACACAATTTGGCTCAATCTCACTAAAACTTTAGTGTCACAACATGTTGAAGTCTGTCAAGGACCGGCTGTTGATTCCAGTTGAAAGGAAAGTGAGACAAAGAGACTCGGGGAAGGTTGGGAGAAGGGGGGGAAAGAAAAAAGAGGACTGAGGGAAAGCGAAAGAGAGAGAGAGCAAGCAGTGCTTGCTGGACCCTGACTGCGTGCGAGGCCTCAATTATTCATGCGGCAGTGCACATGTCAAGAGCCCACAGACAAGCACAACAGCAAGGCCGAGCGCAAATCAAACAGCGCATCCGTGGGCAATGCCCACAATGCACCTGGAGGAACACACCTCGGCGCATTTCTCTGTTGTTCTCGGATAAACAGAGAACAGGGCTACCTGAGCACTGCCTGATTCTCCTCAAGAGCCAAGAGCTGCTGGAACAGTCTTTGTTTGGTTGTTTTTTTTACATTTACTCACTTCTTTTTTTTGGCAGAGATGTCGGTGCCAGTGGGTTCCATCTTTTCATGGCTCATTAGCCCACTGTTTGGTTCACTTTATTGTTCAGAACTAGTTATTATGCCCTTAGTGTTGTTTAAGTCCACTGCCTCCCTTTGCTGGTCCCCAACATGTCTACATTAACTACAGCTGAGGTTTGTCTCCTCAATTGCTGGAGGTTAACGGATGGCTCCAGACTTTCATTCTCATCTTGTCTTAGTTTATCGACCAATGCCTCGCTGTCTATTCTATTTTTTCTCTCCACATACTCCCAAGCCTGCTCCCGACACTCGTGCAGACTTTTTTCAATATTATTATTGTATTGTTCAAGGCTAAAAAAAAACAGAAAACATGCAGCACTAGAAATTGCAGCTAATCATTCAAGAAATACTCCAAAACTTACTGACTTGGCTTCATTGTGGTGCAATATGCTGCATGTTTAATTGTCTTATAATATATTCTAATGACCAAACTAAATTGACATTTTGTTTTGTGTTTCGGAGGGGTGCTATTTTACCAGACAAGGAAGTTGCAGTAGCTGTTGAAGTTAACTGAACATTTGTCGTGTAAATAAAAAAATAAGCTGATTTGAGAGATGTTCTTACAACAACCTGTATAGCTGCATCAATCTCAGCCAAGCTTGTGGCCATTTCTGTGATTTTTCTGTTGTTGTTTTTCTTGCTCATACAAGAAGATGACGTTCCCATAATCCTCCCTACAAAGGTGCGAATGGCTCAGTTGTTTTTAATGGAAACAATTTGAATTACTGAAAAACGTTATTTTGACAGACAGCTCTAGGGTTGTTTTAAGGTGCTGTTTAGGTTGCTTTGAAGATGAAATCTTTTGCATGATTTTATAGATGATTTAATAATCACACCTTTGTTTAATTTTGATTTTGTGGCATATTTTGTATTAGCTGTCTTCTGTTGTTTGTCTGTAACTCATTGCTATTGTTGCCTATCTTGGCCATGACACCTGAAAAGAGCTTTTTAATCACAATAAGGCTTTCCAGGTTAAAGAAAAGTATTTAAAAAATCTGAGTAATTTAGAGGTCTGGAACCAGGATAATTGTTGCACTGTAAAAAAAAAGAATATGAATGCAATATTTTGTTGTTTATAACTCAGTATATGGAGACTTGAAGGTCCAGTGTGTAGGATCTGGCGGTAACTAGTGGTGAGGTGAGGAGATTGCAACCAACTGAAGCCTCTCCTGTGTGCCAAGCGTGTTGGAGAGCTACGGTGGCCGACCTGAAAACGCAATTGGCCCTCTCTAGAGTTATTTGCAGCAGAGCCAGTGCGTAGGTGAGAAGTGAGTGGTGAAGCAAGAGAGAGAGAGTGGCGGCAACGGGAGCAAGTAACGGGAGCGAGAAGTCTGTCATATTTGTTATTGTGTTATATGTATTTATTGTATTTTGGATTGTACATGACACTGTGATGTTATATTGTGATGATGTTGTGTAGTGTGTTTATTGTGTCTGTGTTTAGGAATGCAGATGGAAATTAGCGCCCCTGCTAAATCTGGTGCACCCATCTTTTTGTTTCTATATAAATAATGAATGTCTGGGCTACTGGTGAAACATGGCGGCAGGAGAGGACCCACTCCCTATGTAGATATAAACGGCCCATTCTAAGATAACGAAAACACAACGATTCTTATTATTAGTTGATTATACACTAAAGAAAACATACCTATTAATATTATATTCAATTTCTGTCAATAGATCCTCCTGATTGTTGCACATGGTTTCTTTAAACCATGTTTCTGAATTCATGTTGCCTGTGAGGGTCTCAGCAACCTCAAAGCGCCAATCCACTGCCACTTTCACCCAAGGGCCATCCTGTTAGTGCCCTCTCTGATTGGCTCCCTGCTGTCGCTGACAGGAAGCACTCATGGGTCACCTCGGGTCGGCCTCGGGCTCACCGGAGTCTGGGACAGATGCCCACAATCCTTGGGAGGACTGCGAAGCCACACAGCCAGCAAATTTAACAAACTGCCACATGTGCAGAGCAGGGCCGTTATGCATGAGTGGGTTCGGCCAAAAATAACTAATTTCATCATACAATTTGTTTTTTTAATTATTTTTCAATAATTTGTTGCCATAGATATATATTAAAATAAAAATAAACAATTACAAACATTTCTGTGAAAATAGTGTCATGATAACTGGCTGTCCTGCCATAAAGTCAACTTTTGTTATGCCTATAATGTTCTTTTTTTTCAACACTGTCAGAGAAGTGTTAATCAAATTATGTGTTTTAGCACTGAGCTCATAGTTTGTGGTGCTGAATTATATTGAGAGGTTTTTCTACTGTAATATTCTACCTCTTCATGTAGGTAAATAAGGATCTGTTTTCTTCTTCTTTAAAAACAATGTAATATTTTTTAGTTTTGCACTTCATCTTATATGATTTATTTCTTGTTTGCATATTGCCCTTGTTAAGTAAGTTAAGTTTGTGACTTGCAGCTGTGAAAAGCGGTATATAAATACATTTTTCTTACTTACTTAAATAAGAATGTTTAAATATAATGCAGTACAACACAACTTATATCTATGAATTTACACATTTCCAACCGTCTAAAACCTGAACATTATGAGCTCCGTGAAGATAGATGTTATAGTAGAACAGTTGTATTAGATTGTAGAGGTGTACCTAATAAAGTGGCCACTGAGTGTATGTCGTGTGTTTTTTCATGATCTTTGTATTTTTTTTCCAGTATTTTCTCAGTTGCTTGACTTTTGCAGTTATATAAGGCCTTGCACATCCTTCAATGTATTTGTATTGTACACTTGAGACAAAGGGAGACAACTCCTCTGTTGTCAACTCGTCCTTAAGACACTATACTGACTGCAGATTTCTACAACACTTAAAATACATTATTGGCCCAATCCCTCTGAGTTTGTACCCTGAACTTAATGTTCACTGTCCTGACAGACATGAAATGTGCGTGGCACATGTTTAAGGAGCGCAGTGGCTCCAGGAAGACATTTCTTGAGACATAATTTTACCGGTCAGTGAATCCCATCTCTTCCTTCATAGGAGACTCTAACCTGCAATAAATGCAATAATCTAACATGTTTCCTCTCGACCTGCACTGCTCAACATCAATTTAGAAGTATTTTCAAGGGAGGGCACAGAAGCCCTTTGGGCCATTCGGATTTTACTGTGAATCTCCCTTCCCCTCTCCTTCCTTGTTTGCTTGTTCATGCAACATTAATATATTTTTGTGGTTGAGATGGCCTTTTGTTTTTAGAGGGGTCACATTGAAGCGGCACCAAGAGGACACTTTAAAAGTGCAAACATACAAGGGATTTTTTTTTCTTCTATATGACATGTTCAACAAGCTTCACAGGAAATTACCTACTCTAGAGTGGCTTCAGTGTTTGTGTGCAGTAAACCCACAGAGGAACACTGCCACCATGTTTCCACTGTGGGTTGTTGGGTTTGTTCAGCAAACATCTGGGACTGATGGGGGGTTTGTATCAGCTGAAGGCCTTCCTATTGTCGCAATAAAGTGTTTGAGAGTCATCCTGCCTGTGCAAGTGTCTCTGTGTACACAAATACAGATATTCACTGTTCATTTAAGCCCAAGACCATAGCTCATACTTTCCATCCACCTGTAAGATTTCTATCAGAGGTAAGTGAGGGGAATACAGGGGCAAAATAAATACAAGCACTGATACTTTTCTGGATTGTATACCATACAGCATCCTCTTTACACTCAGAGATTTATCAGCGGGTTGATTCTCTCCCCTTAAACCCTGAGCAGCCAACCTTGGCGTTCTCCATAGAGGCAAATAAGAAATTGTGTGAGTTGAATATTGCATTGTGTTTATGTTTTGACATCTATTGTGAGAACTGCACACAGGTTCGACGTCTGCTCAGATAGCTGCTGGGTTAATAAAGGCTGACAAGCAACATGACGGGAACTGTGTGTGGAAACGTATTATTTTGTGTGCAATTCCTGAAAGGCATAAAGTGTTCCCGCAGGTTATAGATATATATACTATAGGTATATATATTTAAAGGATAGCTTGAAATAATACTCACATGCCCAGTTTGGACACAAGGAACAATTACAGCAACTAAAAACTGTTTTAATGTACATGTGTTCATGTGAATGTTGAAACAACAATGGGTTAAAAAAATTTGAACATATCCTTTAATATAACACAACACTCTGTTCTGGGTCAGACTGATCTCATACACCGTTCATACCTACGCCCTAAAGTTAGGCACTGTAATTTGTATATATCCCACAAAATCAATTTGTAGGTTGTGAACCATTAAGTATAAAGAGCGACAAACACCATGTAGGGAGGAGGTCGGGGTGGATGGTTGGGTCCAAAAACACTGAACTTTCATCCAGGAGGAAACCAGAAGTCAACGTTGATCTATTTGTCATGTAATTTCTGTAAGTTACGCCACTTCTGGAGTTATCTTAACCCAAACCATGATCTTTTCCTAAACCTAACTAAGTTATTTCCTGTGAAGTTTAATTTGAAAAGACGGGAGCAGAAATTGACACGTGCGTCATATGTTGTGGGACATTCGTAAACGACCGAAAAATGCGGAATAACTTTTCCTAAAAAATTATACGAGGATATGGGTCTGGGTAAATATGATGTGAATATACAGGAGGCCTACCTAATTTTCAATGGCCTTCGTTGCTCTTAGTGGTTTTAATGTTTTAGTGATTTATTAGTGATCTTTTATTTTTTATAAAATGTTGATGTTTCTGTTTTTTTTTTTAATTTGTGCACATTACGCACCTATTGTTGTTTTGTTGCTTTTGTTGATGATATTTTACTCGCCGTTCTCTTTACAGCACTTTGGTCAACTTGATTTTTAAACGTGCTATATAAATAAACTTGACTAGACTAAGTATTTTGCAATTAACGTCATGTCTCGTTTGTGTAAAAGTGACAAGTTTACTTAGACTTATAAAACCTTAATGTCCCCAATGGGGCAATTGGTGATACAGCACAATAAACAGTACATATAGACACAATTAAAACAAATAATAACAAAACAAACAGTCAACAAAAGTCCATGATCGTGATCTATCAATAAATGAGACATATATTTCACATCCCTATGTATTGCACGACCCCCGGTCTGTGATGAAATATGTAATTGTATTGCACGTTGCCCTACTACAGCTTGTTAAGTTGTTGTCTTCTCGGATAACGTGAATGCTTGTCTTCATCTCCGGACGACATGAGATATGGCCAATATTAGATGACACAAAAGAACAATTAAAACTTGCTAAATTTCTCTCGTAGATGGTTAGATGGCCAAGCCGACTTGTCTTGTTTCCGGTTCACAACCTCTACTTCTTCTACTCTGTTTACTGGCAGATTACAGCCTGTAGCGCCAACTTCTGACCAAACTACGCTGTAGCTAACAAACCGAGTTTATTCCCTCCAAACCAGTTGATGGAAATGCGCCTAATTAGCTTTTATTTTTTTGCGACAATTAAAAGGTTTACTTAAAATTTGCTTGATAATTGAACGTAAACAGTGACTACTGTTTTTCCTTTTGCTTACTGGAAAAATAAATGCCTAAAAACTATTAATGAAAAACTGAAGGTGGAAGGATGGCGGGTCTGCAGTGAAATTATTAAAATGTGTGGAGCGGTAATTAGCACAGCCTCTGTGAACTGCCAGACTCGAGTTAATCACACCCTCACTGAGGTGGCATTGGCCAGATATAGATGAACACACACACACACACACACACACACACATACACAGCTCTTCCCCATATCTCTGCAAGCGAGCAAAACAGACTCACTCTACCAAGTAAACACAGTCAGCCACGTTGGTGTGCTGTGTAGACAGCGAAAGCCAGCGCGGCGGCATGCTGCCCTGCGATGGCACCGGTGACTGCTTTATCAGCATCCCATCATTTATGTTGTGTTAATTAGGTCCCTGTGGCTGCGGCTGGCTGGTAGCGGTGGCTGGTCCCGTGAAGGGGGAGAAGGATGGAGGCGAGGAAGAAAAGGAAGGGGTGGTCCTCACAGACATAGTCACATTAACATGCCCTCAGCAAAGGCACCAAACTGAGATACAGACATGTCATAATTAATGTTAGTGAATTATTAATGCGGCTGTGTTTGTGTGTGCAAGCTCTTGTGATTTTGCATGTTTATCCGCAGCCTTCTGTGATTTAGAGAGAGAAACATTCACTCCGAGCTGCCTCCTTCCTTCAGCGATGAGGACAAATGTCATCATCTGGAACCCGGGGTGAAGCTCAGCTGCCGTAAGGCCCCCAGCTCAGCCGTCTTACCTGCTCATTAGCTCAGGACGAGGTCAGCGGGTCAGGCAGGGGAGAGCCGCAGCACGCCGGCGCCGCGGTGCACAGGGGCCGACACACAGGCGGTCCTGCAGGCCCTGCCACCGTGTTATTAGCTCACAGTCATGCTGCCGAGGGCCGGTGCAGGTCGCACACTATGCTCCTCCACCACAGCTCCTATGAGGATCCTACAAGTACACAAACACACGTTAAGCTGTGAACAGTAGAATACAAAACACTCATAGAGAGTACTTCCCAGAAAAGGATGAAAACTTGCACACACACACACATTAAATGGAAAGGCTGAGTGGTATTAGGATCCATATTGACAGAGTGGAATCCCATAAGCACCCGCATTCTCTCCGTATGTCAAATATTCCTCGAGGTGCGGATCATTCAGTTTTATTACCTTGTTTTAAAATTCAATTGCACAGGAGATTTAAGTCTTTCGGTGGAATAAAAACACACACGCATATATACTTACACACATTCTCTGGAGGTATTACTGTATTACTGTATTACTGACAAAGTGAAATACAGATTAAAGGACCAATCCTGAATTTTTGTGACCATATAAATTTGAGTTAAATCCATTTCTGGGCCTAAATTTGAGGAGTTTGACCCACAGATGAATAAATATACAGTACTTAACTTGAGTATTTCCATTTCATGCTACTTTATACTTCAACTCAGCTACATTTAAAAGGGAAATATTGTACTTTTAACTTTACTACATTTATTTAAAGGAACAGTGTATAACATTTCAGGGGATCTTTTAGCAGAAATGGAATATAATATTCATAACTATTATTTCATTAGTGTATAATCACCTGAAACTAAGAATTGTGTTTTTGTTATCTTAGAATGAGCCCTTCATATCTACATACGGAGCGGGTCCTCTTCACGGAGTCCGCCTTGTTGCTCCGCCATGATTCTACAGTAACACAGAATGGACAAACTATACACTTGCTCTAGAGAGAGAACTTTCATGTTTTTACGTTACCTGAAGGCCACCGTAGTTCTCTTGTAAAACTGTGGCAATGTGAGTCACCCAGTGCAAAACCGTGGTACCACCAGCCGCCGTTGGACTTCCGTTGCTCTTAGTGTTATTATGGATGGCCTCTGAGCAAGGCGAACGACGCTACCACAGTTTTGCACTTGCGGCTTACCACGTTCTTGGAAAAGGAAAAGTAAGCGGTTAGTTGCAATCTGCAACAACACCACAAGATGCTGCCAAATCCTACACACTGTACCTTCAACAGACTTTATAAATAACGATTTTTAATTACAGAGTTTATAAAATACGATGCATTATTAGATTAAACTACCTATTTATAGATACATGCATCAGTAATATCCATCCAGTAATACTATACATAGTAATTTAACACTTATGGGCACCATTCCTGTGTCAAGTTCATTTTTTAATTTTTGATACTTTATGTACTTTTACTTACATAAGATTTTGAATGCAGGACTTTTAGCGGTTATGTAGTATTTTTACATTGTGCTACTTTTACTCCTCCACCACTGAAGTGTGCAAACATTGTGATTAAAACAAACAGCATCATAAAACTATAACGGAGATTTAGTTGTTGAGAAAATAATCTCACCACAAGGACCATTTTGGTTCTGTAATTTCTGATCATATTGCGTTTTGTCTGAGCATTTTAAGGACTTCTCACCTGCGTTGGCCTGAATCTGAGGTTCAAAGTTCAGTCTTAACCTTGGAAACAGTAGTTGAGTAAACGATCTCACCACGTCTATTGTCTAGTGTTGTAAATTTGTGTTTTAAATTTGTTGTTAATTTGTGTTTTTAATATTTAACATTGTTTTTACTGTTTTATCGTTTTATTTATAATTTTTTTTAATATTTTTTTTATTATGTAAAGCACTGTTATTATTTAGTTGTTGTGTTAGTGTTAGTTCATAAAAGCCCTGCCAATCAATTTGGGAGTTTTATAAAGGGTTCCCTCTTTTGGAGCTGCCCTTTTGATCACTTTGAATTTGGGATTGTGCCTTTAAAGTAAGAACTTGTGATTTTCTATTACATGTTCGTATTGAATTATGTAGACATTGAACCTATGTTGCTGGTCAGTGGAGAAAAACACAAGTTATATTAAAATATTTTGAATAAACTGTACAATCTGAACAGAGGAGCCGTGGTCACCGCTGCTGGGATGTCACATTTCTTTAACTTCTGTAACTTCATTTGATCTTGCATTGAGTGTTGCAGCACTTGTGATACATTTCAGAAATCGAAACCGTTTCACACCCAGTCAACAACATAATTTATGCATCTGAAGCAATGAGGGAATATTTGAACACACATTACAGAGGCATGGCAGTTTTATATTTTCTTTTACATACCCTATATAGAACCCCACCCCCCAAGACATTTAAATTTCTAATCACCACATAGCTTTAATATCATACAGACAATAAATAATTTAGACAAATGTCCAGTCGGCATAATTCATTAACTCTCGCTCAAATCCCTCTTTATTTCCAATCTGTCCAACCTTGAAACACTTTAATCCGCCGATGTTAAATGAGATAAAATCATAATTATGGCAGCAGTGGCTGTTATTTAAACCAGATCAAGGACAAGAAGGACTGCGGGGATGGAGGGATGTAGCATGGATAGCCATGCAGGAAGAGGAGGAGGAGGAGGAGAGGGCTGTAAATGGGCCAAATCCTCCCAGACCCTTGGCACTTTGTAGAGGGTGTATTTTAAACCCATAGACCATGAATGTCTTCATGAACTAAAAACTAACCTTTTAATGGCCACACAGGGAAAGTACAAAAGTAAATCTAGGCTTTTCAAGTGAGTTGAAACAGATACAGACCATTCATAGTGTCATGTTAAGAGGCTTTTTGTGTTTTACTGTAACACCAACATTCATACAATTTGTCTGATAGTACCGCTGGAGCCGAACGCAACCCAACGCAACGCTGTTTACCATTTGTGCATTGGTATTTGGCACTGTCCAAGCGTTGGAGCAGTTTGCGTCACTCTTGCATCAGTGAGCTTTGAATAAAAGAAATAAAGTTTGTCTCCTGCGTGTGTCTTGAGCTGCACATGTAAGCAAGCAGAGCCTTGGAGTATCTATGACTGTGTGGTCAGGAGTGGAGGAGTCACTGATGGAGAGAAACTGTTATTTGATAGCAGTCTGGTCCAGATGACTTTGGCTGGGTGTGGACGCCATGAAGAGGTGTGCTTGTGTGTGTGTGTGTGTGTGTGTGTGTGTGTGTGGTGGTGGACAGTGGCCAGAATAGCAGCCGTCTGTGTTTGTGCAGCAGCGGGCCAAGAGGAGCACGTCTGCGTCGTAGCCACAACCTTCAGTGCCCTGCCCGTGCAAAGCCACCTTAGCCCCGGCTGCAGAAGTACAGGAAAACCACTGCAGGAATAACAAGTCCAAAGATGTTGGATAACATCAAGTCTCTATCCACAAAAGTCAAGAATGAACATGAAGAATGTCAATGTTTGCGCAGAGAGAGAGAGGGAGAGAAAAAAGACATCTTAAAATATACATTTATTCAGAGCCTGTGCAAGATCAAACAGTAAAATTGATCTGCTCTTCCTTCAACCCTCGCTCTGCACCCTCCCCTCGATTCCCCTTCTCACCAAGTATCGACTTTCCACACGGGGCCATCGCCATGACGACTCCAGCCTGGCCCGCTGTCACCTCTCCTCAGGGCAGAACCCTGACTATTATGGGATACGGTTCATTTGACTGCCTTGGGCAAAGATGTGTTTGGAGGAGAGCGCACAGAGCCCCATTCACATACACACTGTCTCTTTCACACACACACACACACACAATCATAGACTTCTTAACTGGGCCCTATTGTCTCACAGCAGCGAGCCACTGTTTCCCAGGGGCCCCCTTCAGACCACAAACTACAGTCTAATCAAGACTATGAATGTAAGCCAAACTAATGCTACAACTCTCCAGGATCCTCTTGCATTGATCCAAAAGGAAATCGGATTACTCACTGCAACCCATCACATTTAATTAATCAGTCAGTTCCTTTAAATTGCTTCTTCGCTGACACTTTTTACAGCAAAGAAATGTTAGGAAACGTCCAAAATGCTAAAGGATTTTGTAAAGGTATATAGGAAGTGACCCAAATTTAAAGTGACATCCTCCTGTAGTAACATTTCATTTCAATTGGCTTTAAAGGTGTGAAAAGTTTTGAAACACTTTTGCAAAAGTAAAGGAAATAACATGGATACATATTAAGGGTTTAAACAACAACTATAACAGTGACAATATCCAGAAATAAGACTTACACAAGACATTTATACTCTATATAAATATAAATCTATATGACAGTGGGCTGGATGTTAAAGGATGAGAGCGGTGATATTCCAGACTTGCAACAAATCCCATGAAAAGATTGCTGCTTTCCAAATCGTATACTTGTTCCTTTTACTTTTAGTACGTACTACAGCCCTTACAAAGTATGTTGCATGCAGTATGCCCTGACCGTCTTGCTCTTATATCCCCTACGCAGAGGATTGTGGTTCAGAATAACCAGGAATGCATGCTGGCTTGCATACTGCAAAATGCGACCAGATGTAGTAGGACATCCTGGTAATTACAGCATTTGACATATGTATTGGGACATACTAAATCTTTTTCTGGCATATTACTAAATAGTATGGTAGTATGGGTATTGGAACGCACAAGAAGTCTCTCAATACTTCCTGACTTCCCCAGCCTGTCTGCTTTTCTCTGTCCCAAGCCGAGTCATTAAAACCTTATCTCATATAAAAAATATATGTCATGAATATAAAACTTCATTATTTAAAAAGGCTGATTAATGTCCTAAAACAGCTGGGCACTGTGATTGTCAATGAATCCTAAGACCAAAACCAACAAGGCATTCATTTTTATTCTCTCAGAACCTTCTGACTTCCATTGTTTGGGGCACTCAACCCCCAAAACACTGGTTTATCATTTATTTATTATTTTTTTAAAAAGGGCCACAAAAATATAATTATTCAAACAAAAAAACACACAGCTGAGCACTGTAGGTTTTAGCAAATGTTACTCAAACAGGACTAACTACTGCATTTGTTGGGGACTATTTTCAGCAGCGGATTAATACACATTGGTGCTCAAGTGAGTACAACAACAGGATGGTCTATTTGGGATTTAGTCAAAATAAACTACAGCAACCACGTTCATTGTAATAAAGCAACATGTCACCCAGCGCAACAGTTATATGTTATATATATATATTAAAAAAATGTGTTTTTTGTTTAATAGTTTTTGGACAACAATGGAGCTCTATGGTACAGAGGAAGAAGATATATCAGACTTTAGCTGCAGAGCCAAAACTTGCTGGTATGAATTCATTGTTGGTTTTGGGCTTTTCTTTGGATTTGTTGTTGCAAAACAAAAATATAGAATATCACCAGACTTAATCAAAGGTTAAACTATACATATAAATAGTACTGAGTCATTTATACTCACAAAAAATAAACATTACGTGTCAACAGGCTAAAAACACCCACTTCAGAATATACCAAATGTACAGCACAGTAATATAACAGATCAGTCAGTGAGATACATTACTTACAGATGTGACACAGTTAGTTAGAACATCTGGCTTTGTGTGTATCATCATATAATGTAACTTTTGACTAAATCATTGGTGAAATGTGGAGCCACTCCATTGCATTGTCACAGTTTTTAAGCTTGCATAATGCAACATAATTGGAGACTACAGAGTCCAAAGTCCGAAACACAATTCATTTGATAGCATAAGTGAAGAAGTGCTGTTGTGGCTGGACGGATGCTGGGTTTGGTCCAGTGGTGCAGATATGGATGCAACAGCTCCTGTGGAGGCAGATCTCAAATTGGTCAGAGAGGAGGATCAATACCACCAGGAACAGATAGAGAGAATGATGGGCATCACAGGCATCTCACTGAAGTAAATTACATTAGAAACTGAGACACTGATTCATGATGAAAAAAAGTAGAGGAAGGATGAAAAAACAGCCAGAGGGAGTTTTTTCAGGATAAGTCAGCTCTTAAATTGATGGACTCTCAGTTCCAGAAACATCAGGTTATCGTTTGTAGTCTGAAGTCGATTTTTCAGTTGAGGATTTTCCAGTTTTGGGGGTTATTTGGGTGTGTATTATATTTGCTGCCATTACTTTGTTTGAAATAGTGATTAATGTGGCAATTGTATTGAAAAAGAGTTGAATCTGTTATCTTAAACCTCCAAAATCCCTATAAAAACAGGTAATGATTGTTTATACAACAACATATTCCCTTCAGTGTGATATTAATAGAATATGTTTACAGGATGCAATTGAGGAAGAAGCATTCAGATCTTCTGATTAAGTAAAAGTACTCGAGTACGGTGCTGAAAAACGAAGCGCAATGAACGCGAAAGAGCCATAACTGCAGTTCTTCAAATGGTCACTTGATGTTGACTCCTAAAGCGAGTCAATGTCCATAGACCCCTATGTAAAAATACCAAACATTACAGCAGAAATACACATGTTTACAGCCCGGTACAAAAAACGGTTTTGGTCTTTATAGCTAATATAAAATTTATATAGCTAATTACTTTTTTCTGTGGCCGGGAGGCGTGTTCATATGTTTCAGGCAGGAAAAAATTCTTTGTAACATAGGTAAACATGTCAGGAGTCACAGGATCTGTTTACTGATTGGCTGCAGGTCCTCTCTGGCTGCACTTCGCCACTAACAGTTAAACTTTTCCCAACTTTTAGTTTGGCCGCACATTGCAGCAGAATCAAACGCCCGCAGCTTTTCATAAACATTGCCTATAAGCTCGCCGCAGGCCGCACTTCGTCACTGCTCTGGTGTGAATTTGGCGTTAGGCTGTGTTGTCACTGCCAAGATGCCGACGGCCGGAGGCACCCACTTTGAGCTTCACAACGGCTCTTCAGAAACCTATGAATGACGTCACAGAGACTACGTCTATATTTTATACAGTCTATGGAAAATATAATTAAAGTATTAAAAGTAAAAGTACTCATGATGCAGATAAATGCCCCGCCTGTGAGTGTTATACTATTATGTTATTGGATTATGAATTGTGATGCATTAGTGTGCATCATAAGCTCATTATATGTTTTGGGTGTGGAATTCTGTAAAGTAACTCGCAACTAAAGCTGATTTAAAGTGGCACAAAATGGAAACACAAGTAATTTGTACAATACATGAGTAAATGTAGTAAGTTACATTCCACCAAAGGCAAGAAGTGAATAAGGTCCTCACAAGCCTGTCAAAGTGGTTTGTGGAATATGGGCCACAAATTAAATATAAAATGTCCGGAGCAGAGTGAGTCTATGCTCCAATTCCTTGACCTAAAGCTCCTCCTCTGGTCAGAGCTCATCAACACCGGATTTATTTTTTAAAGCTCGTCTGCTGGCGATCATGATCTCTGCTTCTCTGCAGTCCGTCATGTTGGGTATCCGCCCCCAGCCTCTCGTGTGAAGTGACAGTGTAGAAGTAGGTGACCAGTGGGTGGCCCCCGCGAGAGCCAGCCCGGAGGTCAGCCGGTCACTGTCCCTACGAGGCAGCCCTGCGGCGGGTCACCTGCTGCCCGCTTTCCCCTCGTTATTTATCTCTCCCTGACACTTCATTCCTCTTCCTGTCAAAGCCCCTCCTCTTCCATCTCCCCATTTTCTCCTCTCCTCTGCTGAGTTTGGCACCGGTCCTCCGATCCTTTCGCCAATACCGGCTACCCGGGCCAACGCGTGCTGAGTCGACCCCTTCCTATCACCCTCGTCCGGGTCATATGACATCCAGCTTCAGGGGCCTCCCTAACGATGGGGGCCGGGCCACGGGCCCATAAATGAAAGTCCACAGTGTGTGAGTTGCTCTGGCCGGCTGGAGGGGCTCCTCTCAGCGGTCCACCAGAGGGGTAATTACTTCCCCAAGTTGGGCTTGGAACTGGACTTCTTGCCCCCTGAAGTCTCCACGGACTGACCGGGACGCGGCACCCCCTTTCATTAGGAGAGCGGCTTATGGTGGGAGAGCCTCGAAAAAACAGACGAAGTGAAGGCCCTCCTTTGGCTGGTGATAAATTGGTTTGCCTCGCAGACGGAGGGGGGGTGGAGAATGACACTCAGAGGACATGAAGGGGATGAGGAAGTCACAAATACAGTGCAGGAGAAGAGGGATTTTGTAGATAAAAATACCTTAAGCTGAAGGTACAGAAGAGATGAGACACAGGAGCTGTGCAGTTTGGCCTCTATTCTGGGTGTATTAGCTGGGGGAGCTCGCACATCAAGGACAGACCCAAACTGTGAGCAAGTGGCAGGCATTAACATCAATGTAGCACAGGGTTATCACAGGAAAGTAATACGCTCAGTCACTTAGCCATGATCATCCCAGGTTTCTGTACCTTCCTCTACCTCCCAGTGATCACAGCCAGTATAAAGTGACATGGTAAGGAGAAAAAAGGAGCCGAGTGAACATGTAATTAGCAAGTGGTTTCATGTAAGTGCTCTTTGATTTATAATTCAGCATAGCGAGAACCCCTGCTACCCAAGGCTAGTGCTCCTCTGAATTAGCCCTGCGACTGGGAGAGGCTGCAGCGAGAGGGGGGGGGGGGAACCAACCTGACTAATTTGTGCTCTGTTTGAGGTGGGTTTAAAAAGGGAAGGAGACGTGAGGTCCATACCTGGACCTGCGAGGCGTCAGATCATAGAATATATGGCATAGGGAGGTTTAAGGATGAAGTGTTATGTAGGCATCTCTCTCTCTGATGAGATGAAATGATGCTCAGAGACTGAAGTTTAGAGAGAAAAGTTTGATATGATGAAAGCTGCTCATTTGTAATGTGACTCAGCAGTAAAGTACTGATTTATTTGCACATGACAACATGTACTTGAAGATAGTTTTACAGTTTTTCAAACCTGTGTATGAAGTTATTTTCTATGGGAATTGAGCAACATTATTCCCCCTCTAACTGCATCTTTGATACGGGAGGCTTTTCTGTCAGCAGTGGCCTCATTTCTCCTCCGCTCAGCTTGGTACATACTGGATTCTCTTTGGTTCCCCATGGGTCCAATGATCCCCTGATCATCCTATATTCTGACGCCCTTATAAAGCTAATGTGCTGATTTTACGTTTTCAACCTGCCGTGATCCCCCGCAATCCCCTCTGTTGCCTCCGGTTCCGCTTTCGCACTCAAGTGAGGATCCGCCGCCGCTTTGATCACAGTCCCCCGTTAAAGGTTTAAAACGTCTCAATTCCTGACGATTGTTGGGGCCTCTGTGGTTTACGTTAAGCATTTCCCCATGCCCCCTGTCCAACTCCACCACTCCTAAATGAGGTACCCACTCTCCCAGCTTCCCATCCCAGCGCTGCTTTCAAGTTCCCCCGATTGGGTGCCGCAGCTGTAAGCCCTAGATTTTGTCTCCTCCATCTTTGTCAAGCCCATTTGCCAAATACAAAAAAGACCCAATAAGCTGGGTCTTCATCGCTGCTCTCCAAAGTAATCCCCAGATCTCCCACTCTCTCGAAAATCAATGCAAAGGTTGAGATGAGGTGAAACTCCCTTCTTAACTCATCGGGCTGGGAAGTGATAAAGTCTTAGGATCACTTTTTTGGTAATCATTGTGGCTCCATGATGAAACTAATTGTCCTATTTCATGCAGCCTAACAGCTTTTCAACATGTCCTTTATCAAAACACTTAGAAAACAGAAGGAGAAGGTGTTGATACTGTGCTGCTAGTCGTGTTTAAGGCAGGAAAAACACTCCGAAACAAACTTAGAGCAACATAGTTAAGTGCTATTGGATAATGAGACAGCAAAACAGTTATTTAACAGAGCAACGATTGATAGCACCCCACCTGTCGAATATCAGCCCCTATATCCACTCACTGTTTAGCTCCTGAGAAAAATATCTGGGTCACTCTGGCTTTTGGGTGTTTGACTTTCTTCACCAGATACTCATTTATTTTGGCTCTCTGCCATTTCATGCTGGGCAGGTATCATACAGTTGGCTTGTGTGAGCTTGTTTGCTTTAACAGGTTCCCACAATTTATATGGAGGGTTTGGTGAAAACCATTAGAACTGGAGTAGTAAAGTGAGTCAAATGTTGTCATCCTATTTAAGTCTTGGGTAATTAACATAACAAAATGAAGTAACAAATATTGTGCAAACCTTTTTTTTTTTGCAACTTGGGGCCAAGCTGTATTGACATATGTTGTTAGCTCATGTAAGTTAACAGCTGCCTATTTACCCGTCCAGCAGACATGCAGCAACATTATAATTTATTTGATGTCCTGTTTCTGGCCACCTGGTGAATGTAAGTTCAATATTCACTCTCCTTTTAGCTCCGTTTTTGGTCTCTAGCAACTGCTGAGGGGAAACTTTGGCTTTTTAGCGGCTAAACTATGCTAGTGTCGCTGACCTCGCCTGGTTGCGTTTGGTGCTATGTATCATACAGTGTTTTTTTTTTCTTTTGCTGAAACCAGATGATGAGAGCGGTGATGGTAAACCAAAACAAAATAGTTTAGGGGCTGTAAAATCAAAAGCTTTGTAAAACTGAGAGAAACTGCAGAGTCTGGTGATAATTCTCTGTTACAACTAGTGCAACGTATCCTCATACAACGGTTCGTATGATATCTTATGAAAAATTATTCCCTTATTTTTCGTGCGTTTTCTTATGAATATCCAGCAACACGTGTCAATCTCTGCTCGTTACATGCATATAGTCTTTTCAAAATAAACTTCCGTCTTCACAGGAAACAACTTGGTTAAGTTTAGGCAACAAAACTACTTAGTTATGTTTAGGAAAAGATTGTGGTTTGAGTTAAAACGGAAGTAAAGTAACTAAAGTACGGAAGTTATGTACGTGGCAAATACATCAGCATTGACTTCTGGTTTCACACGGGATATGGTGAAAGTCTGGTGTTTTCTGAACCACACATCCACCCCGATCCGTGGATTATAACTGATTTTGTGGGATATACTCTAAAGAAATTAAAGTGCATTACTTTTCGTAGGTTTAGCTGAGAACGGTGATTGAGAATAGCCTGATTAGTGACCCCATTCACATTATACGCGGCCATCCTTGTTGAATTTAAAATATTGATTAGAGCAGTTTTAATGGAGCTTTAAACACTTAACGTTTGTTTTTTATTGCAAATAAACTGTTGCTTTTGGGTATCACCTCAAACAAAGCATTTAGCCGGTTGTGATTGAACCAACCCAAACTGCTGCCTCTGCATCGGTGAGGTCTGGGAGAGAAAGAGGGCTAGTGCTGGGACAGCAGTAAATCTGCCAGCCAGCCTTGGCTAATGTCAGCCTGATGGAGGCTCCAAACCAGTGGGGTGGGATGTTCCGCTACAACCCTCTGCCCTATGGTCTACCGTCATAATTAATATGTTGTTGTATCAAAGTTGAAGCATTTGCCTCCGAAATGTCCCGCGCCCAGCCCCCTTATTAAAGACCTGACCTCCAAGCAGCTGAAGGTTGCTCTGCAAACTTGGCACACCCCCGAGCGAAAACATCTGCTTTCCTCACAGGCAGGACCGCCACGGACCCCATGTCTCAGCTGGTTCCCACAGCTCAGAGAGAGAGCCCTTCCCCTGTCCTCACGCACTGACCCCCACATTTATAACCCCCACCCCCACCGCCGCCGAGACCTCCTCAAGCCTTGGGCCCAGGCCTGGACCTCTCCATCACCTCGCCCTCTTCCCCCGTCCACGTGTAGTAGCGTGCCAGTGTGGTCACTTTACTGCTGAGAGGACTGCTCCTGTCTTGTTATCCCCACATCACAGCCTGTCGAGAGGAAGGGAGGGATGCGAGGGAGGGAAGGCATGGAGGGGGAGGGGGAGGAGGCATCTGCGCTGCTCCCACAAAGCGGCGACTGTTGGAACGCTGACAGAAGCATCTGTCATCCCCTGCCTTCACACACTCACCTGCTGTCCGAGGCCCTGACTCTTTCTATCTTCCTCCTTTACTCTCTCTCTCTCTCCTCGCTCCTTCCTCTCGGAGCTTTCTTGGTGATTGTGTGAAGCTCTTGGACGCCTCCTTTAGAAATCCCACAAACTACCTCCTCCCATCCTCTCTCTTAATGAGCCCTCCGTGCCAGTCTATACAAGCGAACATGCAGATTTCTATTAAATCTGTGCTGGGATTATTTTAAAGTAATTTTTCACAAGCCTAAATAATGCAAGTTTTTTTAACCATCATAATAATGCAAAAGGAAACCCTCCGACATGTGCTATAAGACGACAACTACGCAGAAGTACATGAGATTCTTCTTTGCCAAGTCCTTGCCAAATTCAGCAGTATTTATTAACAAATATTGCCATGGTGTTAATGAATGTACTGACCTGTCTTGCGACCACTTTATCATTCTCCAGTGGCACCCCCGTCCATTCCCCTAACATGCTGAAGGGTTGCCAGCAGTAAGGGGAAAGATGCCAATCCATGTGTATGACACACACATAAAAAAACACACACAGGCTCAAGGACACCATCGCTCATTCAAGTCCAGGGAAGGTGCCCTTCAGATGAGGCCACACGGGAAAGCAAAAACCCAAAATCAATGATTTTGCACAAAGTTTGAAGCAGAAAAACCTTTATAAATTTCCATCAGTATTCCATCAGTCCTCAGTTAGACTGAGTAACGGCAGATGAGGTTACTTAGGGTGAGCTCTCTTCTTCTTTTCCCCTGTTTAAGAGTTTTTGGGAGTTTTTCCTTATTCAAAAAGAGGGTGTAAGGATAAAAGATGTTGTATGTTGTACAGATTGTAAAGCCCTTTGAGGAAAATTTGTGATTTTGGGCAATATAAATAATATTTAACATTACTTAAAGGTTGTTGCACGGTGTGTGAATTTGCTCACATGCATGAACACTGGGGATGTTGTGATATACTGGTACTGATGATAACCGTGATATTTATAAATGAAATATGTTAGTAATACACACATGATAATATTGTGTAAATATTCCAGTGCCTCTTAAATTATTTTATATATATATAGTTATGGTTACAGACTCTCTCTCCACCTCCCTACAATCGTATTTTGAGTGTAATTCATTTGCCAAAAAAGAGACAACAACACACAATAAACAAAGTTAAAGAGGAATTTGACTGATAGCATTATTATTATTAATATTTTTCAAATTTTCCATCGATATCATGATAATATCGTTAGCGTGTAGTGAAAATCTGATATTGTGACAGCCCTAATGTTCACACATAGAACAAATAGGCTACACACAAAACTTGATTCTGCAAAGAGATTGTTTATACAATATGTGTTTGCTTTTATAATTTATCCCAAACAGAACTTGTTTTATATGGATTTTTTGAGTCTTTGATTAATATTTGATATTGACATTTGATAGTTTCATTCTATTCTAACCAACTGTCTGCTGGAAGTTGTTCTCAAACTCTGTCCTCTTTTTCAGTCCGCTGATTTGGCCACACAACCAGTCATGGAAGAAGTAAAGACCTTTTACTTTACTAAAAGGAGAAAAAAATTAATAAAAGTCCTGCTTTGAAAATGTAACTCAAGTAATAGTTTGTAATTGTTATCAGCAAAATGTACCTAAAGTTGTAAGTAAAGGTACTCTGCAAAAATGTGTTATACTTTTACATATTATATCATAAAATTAGTACTGATGCATTAATGTGTCTAACATTTTATTTTATTATCGATTAAAGCTAGGGTTGTTAATGCTGAGAAACTAGCAAGAGTACACTAGATTTTAAAACCAGCCCAGTGTTGCCAACTCTCTTCCAGTGAAAGTAGCTAGCAGCACTAGCTCCAAAACTAAATCAAGATAGAAAGTCGCCAAGTCGGCAACACTGACAGTCCGTCGCTTCAGGCCTCCCTCCAAAGCCACTCCCCCAAAATCATCATTATGAACGTAAACAGACAGGCCGGAGTGAAGTGATTGGACGGGTTTATTACAGTCCAGCGACAACCACACATACTTTTTTTTCTTCTTCTTTTTGTCAGAGCATTTGATTTATTGATTTCTGTCGGAGTGTAATGAGAATTTCAACAAATATAACAAAACAGTTTTTGAACACTGCCAATCCTACCTTTAATCTGCCAACACTGTTTTGTCGATAAAATGTCAGACATAGTAAATAATGCCTTCTATACTTTCCCACATCTCAAGGTAACGTCTTCAAATGTCTTGTTTTATCCAAACAACAGTCCAAAAGCCAAAGGTATCCAGTTTATTATCATGTATGACAAAGAAATTGTGACATTTGAGAAGCTGAAACCAGCAAATGTTTGCTTAAAAGAAGACTAAAAGGATTATTTTATTATCATTTTGACTAATATTTGCATGTCTTATTGTGTAAGTAGTGTTTAACTATTGCAGTTATTCATGGTGAAGCTAGTTTTACTATTTTATTTGCTTGCCTTGTTTAATCTACAACAATGCATCTTTTTATATAAACCCATCATGTTTTGTGTGTAAACTTTTAATCTGGAAAATAACTTAAATAACTAAAGCTGTCAAATAAATGTAGCTGGGGTAAAAAGTGCATTATTTCCTTGTGATATGCACGAAGTTAAATAGCATGAAGTAGAAATACTCAAGTAAAGTGCCTCAGAATTCATCCTGAGTATAGAACTACATGTACTATCCACCACTATACACAACTTAGAGTTTACTAAACTAATGAAATAGGTTAGTGCATTTATCACAGAGCTTGTTTTTATTGTTTATTCATTTCCGCATGAACCAGCACATGTTACTATGACATCCGAGCTCACCTGTCTGTGTGTCTCTCGGCTGATCGCAGTACAGCATCTATCTGTGCAGCAGCTCTATAGATCTATACTTAATGATAGAGAACATGTAAGGTGAATGCCTTTCCTGAAACCTGAACCCTTTTCTGGGTTGTCTCATTGCCATGATGTGCCAGAGGGCTGCAGTAAAGAGTAAGGGAGGTGCTTTTGAATGGCACTGGTCATATATATAAAGTAGCTTCTCTCAGCATGTGAGCGAGGACGCCGCAAAGAAGAGAGGCAGGTTAACAAATGAGTGAGGAAGGATAGCAGGACTTTGTGGCCCTCGGAGACAGAGTGGGTTGGGATGTTCTGCCAACACCTCGTCTGCCAGGGTGAAGGATACACATTCACATTCACATCCACACACACACACACACACACACACACACACACTGTCATCTCTCTATAGCTCCATCCCTGGCCTCTGTTAGAGCCGTGTGTCTGAGCAGGAACCCCACTAAGCTGGCTGGGGTCCAACACCAAGGTCTCTCACCTGGCAGGCTGGGCAGGGGGCCGGTAGCTCCTGTGAGTTATTCCTGGGCATGGACCTGGGTTCCACCTCTCTCTGTTCTCCTTTTGTCTCATCCGCTCGCCTCTGGCCCATCCTGGCCTCCTCTCCTCCCTTATCCCCCTCTCTGGGTCCCTGTGGCTGATGAGCCTGTCCTTCAACTATCAGCGTCTTCTATTGTCTTTAACACACATACACACACACACGGTAGACTTGGATTTATGTAAGCTTGCTTGTATCTGAGGCCACAAATGTTGAGGTCACCTTCATTTGCTTTCACCATCTGCAGTGTTTTATTAATATAAAGCACTTTAGAGCCCGGTGGCTGACTTATGTAAAGATTTTCAGCCAGTTACACTGTCAGGCTATTAAATAGGCGTGTCTATAAGCACCATAAATGTGGGTCAGTAGGGGCCTACTACACCTACTAGTAGGTTTTATCTTCTACTTACATGGTAGCTCACCGAAAGAAGGTATAAAAGAACATGACAGCGACTCTAGTAACCGTAGTAATTGTGACAGGAGCAGAAGCGGAAGTCAGGTGCTGTAGTATAGACGGATTGAAACTCCATAAGGGGTGGAGGTCGGGGACGATGGATGGCGGGACACAAGACACAGGATATTCACTCAGGATACCGGAGTTCACTTCCTGTGTGAAACCAACAATGTGCAGTTGTCTTTTTGTTTGTAGTTTTGTTAACCCAAAACACAATGTTTTTCCCTAAACTTAACGAAGTGGGTTTTTTGCCAAAACCTAAAGAAGTTGCAGCTCTGTTGCCTAAACCTAAAGAAGTTGTAGCTCTGTTGCCTAAACCTAAAGAAGTTGTAGTTTTGTTGCCTAAACCTAAAGAAGTTGTAGCTCTGTTGCCTAAACCTAAAGAAGTTGTAGTTCAGTTGCCAAAACCAAAAGAAGTGAAGTTGTAATTTTGTTGCCAAAACCAAAAGAAGTGAAGTTGTAATTCTGTTGCCTAAACCTAAAGAAGTTGTAGTTTTTCAGCCAAAACCTAAAGAAGTTGAAGTTCTGTTGCCAAAACCAAAAGAAGTGAAGTTGTAATTTTGTTGCCAAAACCAAAAGAAGTGAAGTTGTAATTTTGTTGCCTAAACCTGAAGAATTTGTAGTTCTGTTGCCTAAACCTAAAGAATTTGTAGTTTTTTTGCCAAAACCTAAAGAAGTTGAGGTTCTGTTGCTAAAACCAAAAGAAGTGAAGTTGTGGTTTTGTTGCCTAAACCTAAAGGAGCCTTTTTTTGTGTTCAAAAGGTGGTGTTTCAGTTTTACAACATGTTAGAAGGTGTTGCTTTTAAGTTTCACTTTTACAACGTAGTAGGCCCCTAGTGACCCACATCTATGGTGCTTATAGGGCCTGATAACACCTATTTAATGGCCTGATAACAGTCGAGTCGGGTGCAATTTTTTTTTAAACTCTCTGTTATATATCCCCTGATGTTTTTTCAGCCTAAATAGAAAACCTTAAACAAACAATTATAAAGGGAAAGTTTTGAATCATGATTAGAACTGAAACAACAGTTGACAAAATATTAATCGACTATTTAGAAATTTGATTATTCATTTAAGTTTTGTTTTTTTTCTAACTCCTCTAATAAGAGTATTTGCATCTTTTTTGCGCTGTTTGCGTTTTGCGTTGAATATTTTGGGGGTTTTGGACTGGACAAAACAACATATTTGAAGATACCAATTTGTCGTTTTTTAGTAGTTGTCAAGCTATCTTTCCAGACCATGTGCAGTTTCCCCAATTGACAGAGATTGATGCATCTACCCGAAGATTTTCTTACTGGATCCCACTCAATGACCAAACAGCTTTTCCCTTTTTTTCATTTCCTTTTATTTTGTAGGCTTTAGGAATTAGCATTCACCATTAGCCATTAGGTGAAAACCTTTGAAACAGTAAAGAAAATATATATACACACTGTTACAAAACAACTGTAAATAAGCAAAAATACATTCTTGAAACATTGCAAAACACATTAAACCTCATTTCAATTAATGCACACACTGTCATGTTAAATGCAAACAAAGCAAATGCCCACTGCTGCCACCGCTCTTGCCTTAACATCAGGTAATATGAATAATGTATATGTATCTAATTTCATGAGATACATACATGTCTGTCTGTCATTGTAATAGAATAAATGATTAATCAAAGAAATAATTGTCAGATTAACTGATAATTAAGATAATCGTTAGTTGCTGTCCTAACTAGAATTTAAAATAATTTTGTTATACTGTAACATGAGTTTGTGGAGATGAACCCAGAGTTTAGACAATATAATAGATCAGCTGTGGAAAGAGATAAGATACATTACAGGACATGCAGATAAAAAAAAAAGTCCCTTCCCACTGATAGTTTGTAAGATGCACTGTAGTAAAATAACAGTAAAAATAAATTCAAATTAGTTTTTTGTTTTTTATTAACGCCTTTTAAAATTAAATAAAAAACATGCAGGCAAAGCATAACGTGAGCTTGCTGTTACGGTCATTACTTTATGGAGTAAATACCAAAACCTGAACAGCAATCCATCATTTTGCTTTGCTTACACTTCATATGTTAGGCCTTCATCTCACCACTAGAGGTCACTGAATACCAACCAAATGGAGTCCAAAAATATGACATATTTTTTTCCATAAAATGATAACTATTGACACAGTCATACATAGGTTACATAATTTCATTGACTAATAATTGAACAAATAAAATAAACTTCCTTGACAGAGATGTGAGCCATGTTTTGACCAGGAATATTCAATTCAATTCAAACTTTATTGCAGACTCAAGGTCCAGTTAAGAAAAAAGAATAAAACAACAACAATACATTACATTACAGTAAGCACTATAAAAAGTCATGATAAAAAGATATAAAAAATATAAATATTAAAAATATATATACATACATCAATGCCTTACATATAAAGAACTATACATGTTAACCCTGCAGCCTCAGCATCAGTACCAAGCAGCAGAGAGGAGCAGCTGCAGAGCTCTCACTCTGATGCTATTTTCAGGTACCAAGAAGAACACACGAGATTTACACCTAACCGCTTAATACACATATCCTTTACCTTAACGTACATTTTATTAATCGTTTTGTAGAAAAGGGTTGTCACGGTATAGCACTAGTTTCTATGGCAACGACGTCTAGCGTGGCTGTATCTTTATTTTGTTAATTATGGTGTGAAATACGCATGCGCGGAAGTTGACGCCCACTTTTTTTTCAAACACGTCTGTCAACCCAAAATAGACGATCTTTGTAGCGTCGGGATGCTCCAACTCGATTACAACACAACAAATACTTGCTCCAATTTTGGCTACATTTTGACTCACTTTATAGCTTCACAAGCATTCAGTATGTTACTATAGGTGCCTTAAAGCTTTTGGTTCTGCTTTTTTTATAAAAGAAACAACACAGGTAACGTAATTGAAACAGACTCCCCCCCCCCCGTCCTGCCATATAGTGGTACAGTCCGTCGACGTCCTGAGCGGGAGCGGAAAACGTGCGTCCGCCTGTGAGGAGAAGGAAGAGCAGCGGTCTGTGTTCCTGCTGCAATAACACCTTACAGACACATCTACATATCATACTGTTTCCTATAGGCGTCTGCACAAACTAGAGGTCAGTGAGCTGGTTGTTGTTGCTCTGAATGCATGTGTGCACGTTTTGCATGCCTGTCTCAATATTGATTAAAGCATAATATAGGTTATAGCATATTATACCTTAATTCTGTCTTCTTTCTACAGCTTGGTAAGGTGCTCAGCATGACTCGAGATTGGAAACCTGGTGATCTGATCTTTGCCAAGATGAAGGGATATCCACACTGGCCTGCAAGAGTAAGTATGGAGCTTTAGATAGATAGATAGATAGTAACTTTATTGATCCTGAGGGAAATTCAAGTTTCCAGCATCACAGTTCCATAGTGCAACAACATGTTAGTAAAAAGGCAGTAAAAAAGTTAGTAGTGCAAAGTACAAAAAAATATACCAGATATAAAAATACAAGGAGATGAAGAAAACTGTTAAAACTGAATATAGTGCAGGGTAACAGCTGTGATACACGACTATTAAAAAAGTGAATATAGTGCAGAAGAGACTGTTAATAATGAATATCACCCCCCCACTCCCTAGAGAGATGTTGTACAGTTAAATGGATTAATATAGAATATTTTATTACAATTAAACTTGCTTCACATGTGCAAAAAAACACACCCATCCACCAGAAGACAGCAAATATAAACCACATCCACCCTCCACCCTCCACAGACATAAACCACAAACTGAGCACACAGCTTTCAGTTTGCTTTTCAATGTGGGTTTTGTAGCTCATGGCTGTAAGTAAATATAATTTGTTTTTCATCATTTCCCTATACCAGATCGATGAAGTCCCAGACGGTGCTGTGAAGCCATCCAATATCAAGTTGCCCATCTTCTTCTTTGGCACCCATGAAACGTTAGTAAACGACCGCTGACAGTCTATCTCATCTTATCTTTATTTCCTGTAGTTTGATGGGCTCACATTTACTCAGGTGAAGTTGCATTTAAAGAGGACCTATTAAGCTTTTTCTCTTTCCTTTAGTTTAGTGTGTTATATAGTTTTTTATGCATGTAAAAGGTCTGCAAAGTTACAAAGCCCAAAGTCCAGGTCAAAGGGAGAAACACTGCTCCTGAACTGCCTGAAACGTCTTGCTTGAAGTCCCACCTTTTCTTCCATAACATGGTGATGTCACCAAGTAAGACATTTGCATAATACCTGTCTAGCGGCTAGTTTGGTACGCCCTCAATCAAAGGTCGTTAGAGCGGAGCTGGAGCAGAGTCTGAGGAGTTTGGTTCTGTTGACCAATCACAACAGAGTGGGCCAGCTGACCAATCAGAGCAGATTGGTCTTTTTTTTTGGGGGGGGGAGCGGGGGAGCAGTAGCTGGTGTGCCGGTATGACAAAAAATAAAGCGTTTTTGAACATTAAAGCATGTAAACATGTTCTAGTAGAAACCCTAAATACAAGTATGCACCTGAAAATAAGCATATTAGGTCCTCTTTAAGGCACTCATACAGTGAGTTCATGACATGAGAATGATTTAAAATGGTAAATGGCTGCATTTATGTATCCAGGTTTGTTTATTGAGTTGTCATTGTGCTCTGTTGAAGGTGTTTCTTTAACTACATAAATGTTTGATGAGTGGCTGAATAGAGTTACCTGTGTCTGTGTGCTGCTGCTCCGTCTCACAGTAAACACACGCTACATTTTTAATAGTTTAGAGAGTATTAACAGACAGATTGTCTTCTTTCAAACAGAGCATTTCTTGGCCCAAAAGACATCTTTCCGTACCAGCCCAACAAAGAGAAGTACGCCAAGCCCAACAAGAGGAAAGGCTTCAATGAAGGATTGTGGGAGATAGAGAACAACCCAAAAGTTGAGCTCACTGCACCCAAGGTACATCTTCGTCCTCTCTGTCTCCTCTGAAGACATGTTTACAGTGTTTATCCTCCAGGTGTTGACCTTAGCTTGGATTGACTGTACCTCAGATCCTGATATATACTGTACCTCCCTGAGTTGGACAGCTTTTTTGTGAGTGCACTTAGTTTTTAACTACCTGAGAGAAGTTGGGGTAAACAAAAATAGCTGGTTCGAGGCTTCCTAGCTTTAATTCTATTTATTTGTTCTTGTTGTTTAAAGCCGGTCGCCCCTGAATCTTTCACTGGAAAGGATTCGGACAGCAGCCCAGAAGGAGAAGAGGAAGCAGAAGACAAGGGGATAAAACCCAAAGTAAGTTTTTGCTCTTCAAATCGGTCACTCATGTAAATATAAACTGGGGGGAAAAAAGTTTGGATATTTGTGTTTGGTGGATTATTTCTCTGTTGTTACAATGCTAATTGGCATTGTATTTTACATCGTTGGAAAGCCTGTTTATTTACCTTCGCAATGATGTCCAACTTGTAAGGATCATGCATTTGTGGGATGAGCAGCACAGCTGATTATGTGGGTAGCGCTCAAGAAAAATTTGCCAAAATGCTCCGTCAATAGTAAACAGTGTATTCTCCTGTCGGTGTTGACTCTTGGTTTGAGTTGTTTGGTGGATTGGATGATTGAACTCTCTATCAGTAACAAGGAACAAACAAGACATATTGCTATTTACATTTAATACACCGTCAGGAGCCTCAGTAGCGGTGGAAGATCCATACGCAGCCACAACAGCCTGGCACCTCCTCCTCATGCTGGTCACCAACCGGGTCACACGTTGCTGTGGGATGGCGTTCCATTCCTCAACCAGGATTGGTTGCAGGTCAGCCAACGAGGTTGTGTTGGTCACTCTAACACGTACAGCACGCCCAAGCTGATCCTACAAGTGTTGAATTGGGTTGAGGTGTGGACTCTTGGCAGGCCGTTCCATTCTCTCTACTCCCACATTGTGGAGGTAGTCTGTGATAACCCTGGCTCTGTGGGGGTGAGCGTTGTCATCTTGGAGGATGAAGTTAGGTCCCAGATTGTGGAGATATGGGATCGCCACTGGCTGCAGAATCTCATCCTGATATCTCACTGCATTGAGATGGCCTTCAATGATGACAAGCCTTGTTTTGCCAGTCACATTATTGAGGGAACACACAACCACACTGGCTGACCTGCAACAAATCCTGGTTGAGGAATGGAACGTGTGACCAGGTTGGTGACCAGCATGAGGAGGCGGTGCCAGGCTGTTGTGGCATTTTGGCAAATTCTTCTTGGGCGCTACCCACATAATCAGCTGTGCTGCACATCCGACAAATGCATGATCCTTACAAGTTGGACATCATTGTGAAGGTAAATAAACAGGCTTTCCAACGATGTAAAATACAATGCCAATTAGCATTGAAACACAGAGAAATAATCCACCAAACACAAGTTTCCAAACTTTTTTTCCCAGAGTTTATATATATTCACGGCATCGACATGCTACTGGTTTGTTCCTGTGCTGTCAGCTTCTTTCCTCTTTTGCTGTTTTTCCTGTGATCTTTCTGTAACGTGTGTCTGCTTCATACTGAATTACGTATCAGTGCAGGCCATAGCTTACTAAATTCATAGTGTCATTGTACGCTAAGAGTAGTGTGTGGAACAGAAGGATACTCGCTAACTTTTCTCCCTTTCAAGTCCCGTTTACCCCACCGCACTGCGTCCTATGCTGTGTCTTGGGTGCATTCAGGTTCCAGGAAGTGAGGCTGAGCAGGAGAATGAGAATGAGGAGGAGGAGGATGAGGAGGTGGAGGAGGATGAGGAGGAGGAGGAGGAGGAGGAGGAGGAGGAGGAAGGGTCTCTGATCTCTGAGCAGGGTCCTCAGAACCAGGATGTACGTACGTTTGCATGCTGGGATACCATAAAGCGGCGCAGGTCGCCTCACTCCCTCCCCCGTGGGAAAGCATGTGACATTTGGTGGTTTTTCCAATTGGTGGTTTGTTTCTGTTTGACTCCACGTTCTTGTCGGCGGCCACAAACTTGCATTTGGTGCTTTTGATTAGAGTGCCTGGTCTGCTGGGTTTTCTGTGTTTACGCCACTGAGGTGATTATCTGAGATACACAGTCCCTGTGTTTTATAAGATTACATAATATCCAGTAAGCACAGCTGGCTCTTGATCAAATTGATTTTAGGTTTGGGACATAAACTCTGTGTGTGACAATGACAAAAAAATATGTTTTCTTCTTCTCTATTTTACCTCTCTGAGACCACCCTGACAGCTTGTGTTATTGCTTTCCATTTCCTGCCTTTTCCTGCTCCACTTATTCATAAAATACTGTTTGCAATTAGTTGATGTTGTTTTATTTTTGCATGGCTTTCTGTGCTTTGGAGAAAGGTAAGTTGTGACTACTCAGTTTATGTGTTTTTCCTCAGGAGGAGACAAGCTCTCTTTTTATGTCCTTTATTTTGACACTTCCCCTGCTGTCCCTGCGATATTTTAACAAGACATAATCTGTGTCCCAATTCCTTACAATGTACATTAAGTATACCCAAAATGTATGAATGCTAAAACAAAGCTCACAGCTGCAAAAAAATTACAAAATCGCTCCACCAAAATTTCGGAAAAAACAAAAAAAGTATTATAGTTCAATTTTAATGGCAGTTTGTTTTCCTTTTTAGTGTTAAACAGTTAAGTATGCTGATTTCTTGTGTACTTCAAACACGGTATACTTTAAATATTAGCATATAGTAAACAGTATATACTATGTACAATTAGTGTTTGGAATTTGGACGCAGCTATTGTTAATGCAACAGTGGCACATTTAATACTTCACAGGGTGTAATATCATAACTACACACTAGATGGTGTTATTGATCCAGAAATTTTAATTGTGGGGACGGATCAAATCATCCAAGAAGGACTGAATATATGCTAAACTGTCCACTTGACATTTATACCTGCTGGCTTTCGTTTTAGCATCTGATGCTGTTATATTAAAGAGAACTACAAAGACGGTTAAAAGTCAAGATTATTGACTGAAATCAAATTAACAAAAGGATGTCGCATTTTAGGGTTCTGCACAGAAAGAATCCACAGATGTTCCTAAACCCAAGAGAGGAAGAAAGAAAAAGGTTGGTAGTATTTATGAATGGGTTTACTTTGTTATTATAATGGTTTGTAGAAAAACATTTTATAAGATGGTATGTCTTCTTTTTTTTCCAGAGTGATGCTGAGCAGGAGACTGAAAAACACGATGCTCCCGCCAGTCCCGTTAGTCCCTCAGGTAAGCCGTACTCCCTGTGATGGTACTCGAAATGCAGATTAATGACGTTGTGCTATTAAGAAGAGGTACAGATAGACACAAGATGGATATATACATTTACAACAAATATGAACAAATACATTAATCACACTGAGAAACATATTGCACTGTGGAATTGTAGGACATTTGCACTGTATCTTATTTTATTTCAACTGTAAGTTGAGTTCTTATCATTCAGCTATCCTTTTGCATAAACTGGATTTATAGTGTGTGGTGTGTTTTTGTGTCCATGTGAGCAGGTGCAGAGGCTCCTAAACGAAGAGGCAGGAAGCCCAAAAGTGAGAAGTTACTTTTGCTTAAGCAGCAGCAGCAGGACCAGCAAGGCTCAGGAAATGAAATGTAAGTACATGAACACACATACAACAATAACACACACAATGTAAAATCCTTACATCCTGTTTCTTGTACACCATCTTTGCCTCAGGCAGCGGGCCCTGAATGGATCCGTTCCTGCAAGGAAGAAATAATGCTAATATTCTTTCATTTTGATCACAAGTTTGCCGAGTTGGCACTATAAATAGCCTCTTAACGGAATTTGTCTCTCACATTTAGGGACACTGCTGAGTCAGACAGAAAGAGAAAGAGGGCAGCAGAGGACAAGTCCAAGAGTGGAGAGGAGGAGAAGAGGAAGAAGGAGGACGGCAAAGGAAAGGAAGCAGAGGTGAAGGAGCCTGAAGCCAAGAAGAAGAAGAAGGAAGACGGCTCCTCAGGCTCTGATGATGAAGAGGCAGGTGTCCAGTCCAACATGGTTCCTCCTTATCAGGAATTTGTGTCAGCAGTCAGTACGATGCTTTCATGCACATGATTTTGATTTCTTTTAATTTCAGAAAAACAAAGGCAGAAAGAAAAACTCAGAAATGGACAAAGATGTGCGGCGACGGAAAGCGGATGAATTGAGAGAGTACGTATACACGCGATGCCCAACAGAAACCTAAAATGATGTCCTCGTATTGCTTATTCTGATTTCACCAACAGCCAAAAGTATTTAAATTACAGTCATACGAAGAGGAAAGTTAAAATTTGAGAAGGAATAACCAGAGATTGTTACATTATAGGTACTTTTAACTCGAGAAATAACTTGAATTTAAATAGAATAACAAAATATATTTTATTTCATTTATCATTTCATTTTATACTATTTATGACACTTTTTAAGATGTGGTTATTCTGTCTCACAGGCCAAACAAAGATGATGGGAAGAAAAATGAAGACAGGACAGGAGGCAAGAAAAAGGGTGAGTATTATAGTTCAAATATTAGAATTTAATTGGTGTTGAATTCAAGCACCATCTTTTTCAGGGCTCATGTTTAGGGAATAAGGCAATCTTAAAATCTTCTTATTTAAAGCCAATGAAATAAAAGTTATTGTTAAGATGACGACCATCAGTAGAGTTGAAAACAACAGGTGAAAAGGCGAAGCTTCATTGTTATTATTCGATACAGAATTGCCCAATGAAAGCCCGAAAACAAATTTTAAGTGTAAAAAGCTGCAAATCCAAAAACGTGTTTTTGAGACCGAAATAATTCTTAAATTCACACTTGATTAATGTTCTGTTAAAAATAACTTCTTGAGGCAAAACCGTCTCCATCATAATCATTGGAATTCTTTTCCTGTCTGCAGAAATGTCAACTGACCTGAAGCTGCAGAGCCTGCACAGTGAAATCAAGATTTCACTGAAAATTGACAACCCTGTGAGTTCTACGAAACACTGTCGGATTATAAACGTCTCCTACAAGTCCATCTTTCTCCACTGACAACTTTGTGATTGTATTGCAATATTTCCATGACCAAAAAAAGTGATAGTATTTCCCAAGGCAAATGACCCTGTGACTATCATCCGTATAAACTGCTGAACGCTGATCCCACATCCACTCATTGGTAAATGCTTTTATATAGTGTCTTTCTAGTCTTCCGTCCACTCAAAGCGCTTTACACTGCATGTCAGCGTTCACCCGTTCACACACGCATTCACACACTGATGGCGGAGGCTGCCATGCAAGGTGCCACCCTGCCCATCAGGATCTAAATTCATGGTCATTCACACACCGATGGCACAGCCTTCGGGAGAAATTTGAGGTTCAGTTTATTGGACACTTTGACATGGGGACTGGAGGAACGGGGATCAAACTGCTGATCTTCTAATTAGTGGACGACCCACTCTATCTCCTGAGCCACAGACAATTATTTGGGGCTCAGGTCTGTGCGTGACCTTAAAAGTATAAACAAAGCACTTTCATTGTGACACAGTTTTGGCACAGAAGCTGGTCATTGTTTTAATTTTTTTACTGAAACCGTGTCATGGAGGGAACTCTGCAATGTGAGAGTCGAGACGCTGTTATCTGTGACGCAGTGTCAGCAAACCCCGAAATGACAGAGGACACGTATGGACACCAATGTTTGAACCATAGAGATAGAATGAGAGTAGAACGGACATTCACATTCAAATCAACATAGCAGGATGGTCAGAGCGGTGGCCATTTTTATGTGTACCGTCACCATTGTAGCGCGCTAGCTTATTCTATTTCTATGCTCAATGCACAGTGCCGAACGCCATCAATTGACCACGGCAATCAGTTCAATGTCCGTTCTACTCTCATTCTATTTCTATGGTTTGAACTTTTTAGGAAAAAGAAGGCTGGACATTTTCAAAACAAATTCCCTTTTTTTTGGTCGTGTCTAGAAGGTAACACACAAATTGCGAAACTCTCTTGAGATGGTTGAGGTTAGGGGTTACCCTTTAGACACAACGCCCTTTTTCTTAATTGGAAATCCAAAAATGCAAGGTAGTTTAATAAAGTTATATTTAGTGACAAAACAGACAAATATTATCGCAAATATTATCATCATTCATCACATGATGTCAAACATAAAGAAGTGTCCTGTATTCTTGTAATGTCCTGAATTAGGACAGTTTTTGTAACATTGTTCGACATCCATCCAAAACCATCCGACAAGCTTTAGCTTGCTATATCTGGGTGCTGTAAGACACCTGTCACTTTCTTTGAGAAAGTTGTTTTGTACCTCGATATTTCTGCTCACCAGGTGCATCCTTTAATGTCCATCTATTTTAAATGGATACTTCCAGCAGAATAATGCACCGTCTTTCCAACTAAGGCTGCACGATTTTGAAAAAATATCTAATTGTGATTATTTTGACTGACAATTGCGATATGATTTGCATTATTAGAGGGAATGATAACTTTTACATCATTATTCTCATTTTCATTGAAAAAATATGAAAATGATTATAATGTGATTTTTGCAGGTGATCTGTACCAAACATGAAACTAGATGTTTTCGTAAGTCTGTAGAGTATGATGTGTAGGCCAGGACATCTCTGCAACACAACAGTATTCAATTTAAAATGCTATTTTGACACATATTTCACCTTTAACAAATATTGTGATTTCCTCCGCATCCTGCTATTTGAAAATTGCAGTAGGCCATAAAACACATTTGATAACATTTTGATTAATTGTGCAGCCCTGTTTCAAACATGATTCTAGGAAAATGACAGAGACATCAGTTGTCTTCCAAAAAGGACAGATATGTAGTTTTTAATACATCATGATTAAGTTTGATAATTGTGTGCATTTCCTTTGTTTATTTCTAAATGCCTACACATCTTTTTGTTGCCCCTTTTGTCCACGGCCCTCGCCGCTCCCACCTCACCAGGATGTGAAGAAGTGCATGGAGGCGTTAGATGAGATTAGTGCCCTTCAGGTCACAACCCAAAACCTGCAGAAACACAGTGAACTGATTTCCACACTCAAAAAGGTAGGTACACATCCAAAATCCATTTAGAGTACAACTGTTTTCAAGTTGAACAATCAAATGACACCAGCGTATGTTTCTAAGCACTTTTATTGAGTGGTGATGTGTTTTTATCCATCTTCTAGATTCGCAGATTCAAGGCCAGCCAGGACGTCATGGACAAGGCCACCATGTTGTATAACAAGTTCAAGAGCATGTTTCTGGTTGGAGAGGGCGACTGCGTGCTCAGCCAGGTACTCAACAAGTCTATAGCTGAACAGCGGCAGCACGAGGAGGCCAAGAAAGGAGCGCTGAAGAGAGTGGAACAAGCCAAGGAAAATAACCCAGGTAAGTTTTTATTATAAATAGATTCAATCATTTTTTTAAAGTTGTTTTCAACTCGCTTAATCTCATACTGTAGACGGGAAGGTATTAGTATTTGTCCATGCTGTACACACTACTCTTAGTGTACAAATATGATTTGTTCAGTAGAAATTGCAGATGTGAGACATTTGTATACAAACATGTTTCACCTAATAGTTTTTTCCTTGAAGAATTAGCATATTAATTACAGTAGGCACATTATACAATCTAACTATAGATCAAGGAATCTCTCTCTGTCTGTCTGTCTGTCTGTCTGTGTGTGTCCTTTGTATATCTCAAGAACTGCTTATGCGATAGACTTCAAACTTGGCGGGTGTATTGCTCAGGACCCAAGGCAGTGCAGTGTCCAATGTGGTGCAATTTGGCCAGAAGGTGGCGCTATAACAATGAACTTTACATCTAGACTGATTTTCCGCCATTTAGAATTTTGAGCAATTATCAACAAATTTGGTACAGAACATCTCTGGACCAAGCTGGAAAAAGTTACCTTTTGGATTTTTTATGTCCCGTACAGTTTTTGCTGTAGCTGGCCCTCACAGTTGGCTCAAATGCTGAGGGCAGGACTTATATTACAAAAAATGTCATATCTCCTGAAAGCTTTGTGCTATTGTGACCAAATGTGGTGGACATGTGTAGATATGATGTCTGAGTGGCAGTGACCAATTTGGTGCCATTTGGCCAATAGGTGTTGCTGTAGCAGCATCATCAAACTATAAAGGAAGTATTCTCCGTCTGTCTGTGTATATGTATGACTGCCCTTCACATATCTCGAGAACCGTTCGTCCAATCAGCTTCACACTTGGCGAGTCCAAGCAGCCATATCACGGTTCTCAATTACGCTGCAAGCAGCACTTTTGTAGGCCGAGCAATCGGCCCGTTCCGGATGTAAACTTCAATAGACTCTTTTAATACCTCTGATCACGTAAAATAATGACACGCTCACATTGATTATTGTCAGATGTTCTGGACATTAATTTTATGCCAGTGCAACAAGCTCTTAGTAATTCTGCTTAATCTTTGGTCATGTATGGGACCTTTCTATTTCACTGGAGCTGATTGTTTCAACTTTTGGTCACATGGCTGCATGGTTCATCATAATAGTGTGTTAATGGTCCAAGGGATGATCATGACTCATAGGTGAACAAGTAAAGAGTTTGATCTTGAAATTGAATTTGTGAATCCTCTGTATGTCTTTTTTAGGAACCTGTGATGTGAGCATATAGTGCAGTTCAAGATTTTGCTTACCTTGATTAGTGCTGGAGGTTTGGAATTCTGAAGTCTACACAGACTGAAGTGAGCGCCTGCTGCCTGCAGCTTTTCATCTAACCCGCACATATTTATCACTAGGGCTTGATATAGTTTAAAAAATTCAATATATGTGCAAATACAATACCCGAGTTTCGTTACGATACTAAAACATACACGTATAACAATAACTTTGTTGGGGAAAACACAACCTTTTTTCATTTAACAAAGTATGCTAAACTGTGCAATGCACCGTTGTTAAGAAGAAAAGAGCTTTGCCTACATAAAATACTGTAAAAAAATGTGATTTTTAAAGGAACAGTGTGTAGCATTTCAGGTGATTTATTGGCATAAATGGAATATAATATTAATAAGTATGTTTTCTTTAGTGTCTAATCACGTGAAAATAAGAATCATTGTGTTTCCGTTACCTTAGAATGAGCCGTTAACGCTGAATTCACACCAGAGCAGCGGCTAAGTGCGGCGAGCTGCCATGCATCCATCCATTATCCACCATCTATTAACAGCTTATCTTATTCAGGGTGAAAGCGGGGTACACCCTGGACAGGTCATCCAGACTGGGGTCATAGGGCTAACATAGAGACAGACAACCATTCACGCTCACATTCACACCTACGGGCCATTTAGAGTCAACAATTAACCTGCATGTCTTTGGACTGTGGGAGGAAACTGGAGAACCCGGAAAAAACCCACGCTAACACAGGGAGTAAATGCTCAAACTCCCCACAGAAGGGCCCCAAGCCGGATTTGAACCTTCTGCTGTGAAGCGACAATGCACCACCATGCAGCCGAGCCGCCATTCAATGTCTATGAAAAGTTGCGGCAGCCGCTCCCGAGCTCAGCCAGCAGTCGTTTGATTCTGCGATGAAGTGCGGCATTTCTCCCACGGGAGAAATTTCAGTTGGTTGCAACCTCACAGCTAGATGCCATCAAATCCTAAAAAATATTGAATCAAAGAGGGTAAACAAATCTAAGAAACTGATGCCAACTTTTGATACTTGTTATTTTTCAATACTGAATACTTATGGACACTTTTAGGTCAGTCTCAAAATATAATAATTACTATTAATTGCTATGAATAATCACTATATATACAATAGCCAAAGAAAGACAGTAACACGTGTATTATGGGTCTGACAATTTAACACATGCACCAGTTGTCTTATTCACCATATATTGTAATAATAACACTTTTATAATGCTAAGAACTGCTGGTTATGATTATTCATGATAATTGTTCTATACAAATGTACAGAAAGAGCAAAAGTTTCTTATGAGACCTTTTTTAGTATTTCAGCACATTGGTGCAGTGAGAGAGGGCTAGGTCAGGTGATACAGTAGTCATAAGGCGTGTCTGCTAGTTATTGATAAATCAAGTATGACCAGCCGAGTCAAATATGAACCAAAAAGACAACAGAGACATTGAAGTTTGAGTTTCCATCCCTTCCAGGAAGGCATCATAGGATCTCTGTGGTTAACATTCTCAGTAGAGACACGGAGTGTGATCAGAGGTCTGCAGCCACATCCATGCTGTATTGCCTCACTTGATCCATGCACGTATTATACTTCAACTAAAGTGAGTTATCTCTGTGAAAGGTCTCTTTCTCCAGCAAGGCATGTCAAATGGATGGAAAATCGGGTTTATCTCCGTAAGGTCGGGAGCTCAGCGTGTGTCATCACATGCTCCTGTGAGCTCTCCTCTCTGCGGTGTTTTAGGTTGTGTCGTGATGTTCTGTCTGACTGAGTCTGTGTTGTCTCTCTGTCTGTGTGCACCGCCTACAGACAAGATGACAAATGGTGATATCAGCCCCGAAGAGAAGAGGCAGGAGACGGAGAGAGAGAAGCTTCTTGAAGACACCTCAGTGGGAGAAAATCACAGGTAGTTTACCCGACACATACACAGGACAACACTGTTGCAAATCTATTCTGTTCCGTCTCTTCTTATGTCTCTGCGCCGGCGACAGTCGTGGCCGGAGACATTATGTTTTTGGGTTGTACGTGCGTCTCAGTCTCGTGAACGTGATATCTCAGGAACGCCTCGGGGGGGGGGGTGTCATTACATCTGGCACAAACTTCCACTTGGACTCAAATGAAGTGATTAGATTTTGGTATTTTGGCCATAACTCAAGAATTCATCTGCTTATTATGACAATTTCACACAAATGTCTAATAGGGTAAAAATTGATGAAGAGATGACATTTTCACAGGCATGGATGGAAACTGCAACTTGATGGAAGCATACGACCGCGAGGCTCTAATTCTAGTTTTAATATGGCAAGAAAATAATTAATATAGTATAAAAGCAACAACATACAGGCATAGAGGAAAAAGTGAGATTTCAAAAAGAAGCACAAAATGAACTGCCAGTGGCATTGACCTTTACTCTGTGACCTTTAAAATTAGCCACCTAAACTGTATAAAACTAGTGTCCTCTCTGTAGTTTTGTCTGGCGTTCCCTTCAAGTACTACATTATTATTATTATTATTATTATTATTATCATTATTATTATTATTATAGTACATTTATACAAAGCAAATACATTTTAGCTGGCTGAGAAACACTATCTTAAAGAGTAAAGCTGGCATCATGCTATATTTTTCTAGACGTACATCTTTTACAGGAACAGTGTGTAAAATTTCGGGGGTCTATTAGCAGAAATGGAATATAATATTCATAACTATGTTTTCTTTAGTGTATAATCACCTGAAACTAAGAATCGTTGTGTGTTAGCTTAGAATGAGCCCTTCATATCTACATAGGGAGCAGGTCCTCTTCAAGGAGTCTGCCATGTTGCACCGCCATGTTCATACAGTAGCCCAGAGCGGAAAAAAACAAACACTGGCTCTTGAGAGAGCGGTTCACGTTTTTACGTTACCTGAAGGCCACCTTAGTTCTCTGACACGCTTGTGAAACTGCGGTAACGTGAGCTGCGGAATGCAAAACCGTGGTACAGTGATCAACCGCTTATAGTGATCAAAAAGCTCGGGACAAAATAATTCCTATGCAAACGCTGTTTAAATAATTTGCTTATAGTAATGAAGTAGCCCACTTACAGTGTTCATCTTGGGTCTTTTAAAACTACGTTAGACTAAGTTTTACTCCCTTGATGCTTTGCCTTGCAGACCGTCTGCTTTCCGGCTGGATATCTGTGCTGCGTTCACATCGATATCATGACGAGAGAATTTATGAAAAACGACTGAAAAGGCAGAAGAATTGGCAGCGAGCCAGTAAATAGCAAAGCGGTCCGTTTCATTACATTTGTATTCATGTAATAAATATACAAATGTCACTTAGATGGTATTCTGCATGATAAATAATGCACAACAAAAATGTGTCAATACTGTCTTAACCTATTTCTTTATCGTCTTTGACTGCAGTGCCCCAAAAGCTCAGGAAGAGTCCACTTGAGTGTCCTACACGCCTGAAGAAAAAAGAGAAGACATTTGCTGCTGTACTCGTACAACCTTTGTCCAGACTGGGCTGACCAACTGGGATCTTCTGTCCAGTTCCTTTTTGATGACTGATCATGATCACTGGTTTCCAGTTTACTTACTGTTCCTGTCAGTGTTGCTGCTTAATCGTTTCAGTACATCAAACCCCTCCACTCCCGAGATAGACTGACTGCATATTTTATTTTTTTTACTTTGTGTGTAATCTTTACCTTTCAGACTCCTTGTGTCACACCTGTTGAATTTTGAGTAATGGCTGTGTAATGATTAAGAACTTGTAGATTTGCAGCACCAAGAACTTAGATCTTAATGCGCATGCTCACAGATACAAGAGTAGTACCATCTGGTCCTATTTTGTCATCGTACTCATTGCATTTAAATAGTTTTTGACATTTACAGAATCAACAGTTTGATCTTAACTTACAGATTATGTGAAATGCAGAGGTTTAGTTGTGGTTAGAAGCACCATTACCATGTCTAATCATATTGGCTGCAACATTCCCCAGTTTGCCAAAGTTCACAGTATTTGGCCAAATTTTCTCAAACATGTTCAACTGTCTGTTTTAAAACTTTTGTTTTTAACGTAGATGTAAATAAGAGTATTTTTCTGCCTGTCTGATGACCTGTTTCCGCATCCAATAATAAAGTAGAACATATAGTACTCCTTTGTGTCTTTTTTATTCATATATTCACATTGACTGCACAGAAATCATGTGTTGTATAGAGCACCTCAAAAAGATCTGAACTCCAGTCTTCTTTCCTTTGAATCTCTATTGATGAAGATTGACATTTTTACTAGACTTTGCCTATTGTCTGACTACGACTGCTGTGTCATGTTACTGTTACTGCACAGGTCCATTTGTTCTATTAGCTACTTGAGATCAATTTCCTCCATAAGCTTGATGAAACAGATTAGCTCAGTATTTGAACTCTTAATAAATACAACTAAAGACTTTTTTTCCAAACTATAACTTTGATGTTTTTGCTGTAATGAATCAGAGCTGCAACAATAAATCGATTATTTGTCAACTATTAAATTAATCGCCAACTATTTTGATAATCAATTTGAGTAATTTCTTAAGAAAAGAAAAAGTCTAAATTCTGATTGCAGCTTCTTAAATGTGAATATTTTCTGGTTTCCTTTACTCCTCTATGACAGTAAACTGAATATCTTTGAGTTGTGGACAAAACAAGACATTTGAGGACGTCATCTTGGGCTTTGGGAAACACTCATCGTCATTTTTCACCATTTTCTGACATTTTATAGATCAAACAACTAATCCATTAATGGAGGAAATAATCAACAGATTGATCAACCATGAAAATCAAACATGATGCCACTGCTTAGTAATGATTACATATAAGTTTTTAATGAATTTACAAATTAAACAATGCAAACAAGCTTTCACATGAAGAAATTCACAGCTCAGTAAAGCACATTTTCCAGTAAATGTTACCGTTTATTTCAAACAAGACAACATAATTGTCCAAAAACTGTTTCTTTTAAACAAAATGTACATTTCCCAAATGTCAAAACATTTCTCAAATGTCAAAACATTTCTCTCTGAAATATAAAACCTTTAACTGTATTATACAGAACTAAATCAGTGATCTGATCCAAAGAAAAGGGCTAGTTAAATGCACCACGGTCCACAAAGGGAAAGGCCAGGAAATCCCCCACCTTGTTGCCTTTGGCGTCGTAGTGCAGCATCCGGAAGCACTTGTCGCAGAAGAGACACGGGTCGCTCGGAGCAAACTGGTCGTTGGTAGTAAACCATCTGGAAGGAGTGAGGATGTTAAACTTGTATTCACAGTTTGAGAATACACAAAGCTGTGTATGCATCACTGGTCTTTACGCACCTTCCAATGAAGACATGGCAGACGGCACACTTCTGGGTGGCGACCCTGTGCTTGTGTGTGAGGAGTGGATACAGCTTCTTGTCCAGGCAGTCGTTCTTATGGGTCAGTCTGTAAAGAGGACCAGGCACATTTTTTTTTTAAGAGTGAGTGATGAGGACACAGATTTGTCTCACATGTGTGATATTAAGAACTGCTTTCATGCATACAGTAAATCGGCTCAGACATTTACTCATCGATTAGTGCTATAAAGTCTTGTGAGAGCAGTCAGATCCTGTCTGACAACCAAATGCTTTATTTCTAAAGGTTGTGCTGATAATACAGAGATTCAGAAAGCATCATGTTGCAGGCTATGTGGCATTAATCAAACCACTATATATAATTGCTGTGGTGGTATAGTTTATTTAGGTAGAGGAGGGTATGATCAGGGGTTTGATCATGACATTTTCCATACAGCATGTGCTTCCAACTCAAAACAAGCACATAATTCATGGATAAAAGGACCTTGGATAGCTGCATCGGTATTTTATGATGTGGCAAGTCTGTACTTCACAGACAGAGCTTTATGAAGTTCATGAATGAACCTTGTACTTGTACAAGTATGTGTCTAGCTGTATCTCATATTGGCAGTACAGCAAGTAAAGAAAAGAACTGACATTGTTGTGATGAGCAAGCTGCACAAATAAATGTAGGTAAACAGGTATGCGTTAGGTTTGATTAATGAACTAGAATTACCACCTCGCGGTTGTATGCCTTCGCCAACTAGTCAAGTTGCAGTTTACATCGACGTCTGTCCAAAATTTCACCACTTCATTTTATTCTGATAGACATTTGTGTGAAATTGTCATTATTAGGATATGATCTCTTGAGTTATGGCTACAAAGATAAACGTTTGGGCCAAATTTGAAGAAATTCGCTAAAGGCGTTCCTGAGATGTCGCTTTCACAAGAATGGGATAGACGTAAGGTTATAGTGACCTTGACCTTTGACCACCAAAATCTAATCAGTTGATCTTTGAGTCCAAGTGGAAGTTTGTGCCAAATTTCAGAAGTTTGAGGAAAGTTTAACAGCTCGTGTTGTTGTTATTGTTGTTGTGGTCCCCCTCCAACCCCCGTTTTAATGCACAGGCTTACCGGGGCTCAAGCCCAATTTCTGTAACGTAAAGCCTGTAGTGAATCACTTCCTGTCAAAGCTTCAAGTATCAAAGCCCCAAAAAGTGGTATTCGGGACAGCCCTACTCTGTACCAAATTCTGTGCAAATTAATCTTATTGGATATTTCACTGGATAAGTGAACAATTTGAGCTGCTGGGGGCACTGGAGTAAAAGACACAGGATGACCAAAGCCAGTAGGATGAATCCTCGGGGGACCATGAAATTAATGTCTGTACAAAATTTCAAGGCAATCCATCAAACAGTTGTTGAGACATTTAAGTATGAACAAAAGAGCCATACCGCTAGTGTGGCTATATCAAAATAATATAAGATACTAAAAAAACAATAATGTATATTTGAATATAAAAACATGATTAAAGCAGAACATAAAATACAAATCATAAAACAATATAAGTTAGGGTAGTAGAGTAAAGTCTTATGTCATTTTGGTAAATAGCCGCACATGAGATATGATAGTTATTTCTGCTATGGGACAGTAGAATTCATATTTATTACAGTATTTAGTAAGAGGTTGGGCGGGTCTTGCAAAGAAGCCGGATCATCGAATTGAACAGCTGTTGAACAAGAATGAGGAAAAAACCACACGGCACTGACCTGACGTCTGTGATGATGACGAGATGTTCGCAGTCTCCCTGATGACAGTAGAGGTACGGGAAGCCCACTTTCACTTTCAGATCCATGAACTGTGTGTCCTCCATCTTGGCCTGGCTGTAGGACGGGAAGTTACGAGACTTTGCCCATTCAATGGTAGTCCTGCATCATAAACACACATCGAAGACATACTGTATCTGTTCATTTTAAAGTTACATGTGACACGAAACTTCCAGTTTCTCATAGCTCGATACCTAGGCTGTGGAAGTTCAATGTTCTGCTCCAAATATGTCTAACCGCTGTCTCTGCTCTGCTTAAAAGCATGATTCATTATTTCAGTAAATTGGGCTGTAACTCCAGTAGGCAAAGACATTCACGCTGCCATCAGCAGCTGATTGCATAAGCTGCAGTGTTCACAATAGAGCTTAGATTTAGATTTAGGTTGAACTTTTGTCCATTGAGCTCATGGCCTGCCCTCCAGTATGAGCCTGTAGATATTGTATTATTGCACACTGGCTGTTAACAGACACCTGGTAAGACATTGTGATGAGGGTTCATAGGTCCTAGACTCATTATGTGGAAAAGTTTAAAAAGAAAGCGACGTTCTTCTTGCACATTCAGGGTGTAAACTTCAAATCAACACAAATATGATTATGCCATTACAAATTGTGGTTATAATGTAGGCAAATGTTCTACATAAAACCACCAGAATATAATGCTCAGTTCCCTCAGAATAATCATTTATTTGACTAAGAAACTTGATTAAATGATTTGCTTTAAACTTTGGAGAGCGTTTGGAGAGAGCCACGCCAGCTGCTTCCACCTGCTTCCCATCTTTATGCTAAGCTAAGATAATCACCTCCTGGCAGTAGCTCGTGAAAGAAAGTCAATAAGTCAGGGTCTACGTTAGCCGGTATCACGTGTCGTTGTCCGGCAGATTAAATGATCAACAGCCAAAATGTTCATTGGGAAATATGCCAAATAAATTAATAAATTAATAGCATATTAAATAGCCTAATATTATAAGATATGTTGCCAAGACAACTTAAATATAAAATGATATTATGCAAAAGTTTATATGCCTCTGCTGTGATTCTAATCCAATATACTATTTGTAAAATTCAGCGAATGTCTCATCACCATCCGCTGGCTGTTCGTTCTGCGTGTGCTCTGGTCTTCATACACAGCCAGCTGACTGTGCAAATGCAAAATAAACAAAGTGGCTCAAACCAAGCCACTATAATGATGATATAAATAATTATTTATATAATATAATATAATATAAGATCTATGTTTCTTCAATACATTTTGACTTTTGGATTGAGATAATTAGAGACAAGGAGCGTGGCACCGCGCTCGCTTTGAGTGTGTGCGTGCTTGAGAGAGAGACAGAAAGGGGAAGAGACGGTGGACTGCATGCACTGTTTCGGTAAGGTATTAATAATAATTTGAATGTCAATGAATGAAGCTTCATACTATTCGGTACGTACAGCCCTACGAGCCACAGAACACTATTTTGAATTTGACAAACGAAGATATTGGACCGACCAATCTATTATTTTATTTTATAGACGGTTTCTTCATTTAACTTATTTTCAAGTTATGTCAAATGTAGGCTGTTATATGGCTTTTTAAAACACATGTGTCCGGTTGTTGTTCCATTGGCCGGATTTCTGGAATATTAACGGCCATATTGGCCGTCAATAAAAAAAAGTCTAGCATAAACCCTGGAATAAGTGAAAGTCTCAAAAAGTTGAACTATTCCTTTAAAGGAGCAGTGTGTAGGATTTAGTAGCATCTAGCAGTGAGGTTGTAAATTGTAACCAACTTAATACTGCTTCGCTAAAGACCCTCTCTAGAGCCAGTGATTGGTTTGTCTGTTCTGTGCTTCTGGTAATAGATCCCCCTAAATCCTACACACTGGACCTTTATATGGCAAAGAGGAATTTCAGCAGCTATATACAGGGAGAGGAGTTTGGCTTAACCAATCATTCAAGTTATCAGGAGGTAAAACTTACATGCTGATGTCCTGACACTCAGGGTATCGCATGTCGTTATAGAAAACTCCTTCAAAGTAAAAGAAAGCCGACTTGTAATGATCCTGAAACAGAAAACATGAAAATATTACCACCAGGTTTGGTCTTGTGTGCAAATATTGACAGAATTACTACCATACAATACATACATTTGATATAAAATTCTTAAATTGAGCGTTACATAATTATTATTATGTTCACCTCTTGCTTGCAATTTCAAATGAACTGTACGTATGCTCACTTTGCTGATGAATTCTGGAGCCATGTCCGGCGTGTTGCTGAACTCTCCGCACACTTGCAAGTCGCTGACACAGCAGATGGCGTCCCTGAGCTCTGCCAAGCTGTGGGAGCCCGTCATCAGCACACTTATGTGGGGTCTGACGTAGCAAAACTGAGGGGGTAAAGGTGGAAGGGAAATGTCAGTACCATGGAGAACAACATACGGTCATATATATGGAGGGTTTCTGGCACCCTGAGAGAGTTGAAAGCTCACTTTCTCAAAAGTAGCCGGGTAGTAGACGTTGATGGTTAGAATGAGTTCTCCTTCAGGGACCAAGTCAGCTACTGACTCTGGTTTCCTACCGATAGTCAAACGCCCCTGGAAATCACACAGAGATTATATTATATTAAGATACAAGAGAGGTTGCACATGTCGGGCACCTCCTCTGTCAAACAGAACAATATCTCTTGTATGTTCTAATGGACCCACCAGTTCATCAGCGTAGAGGTCGTGTCTATTCTTGCTGACTTTTAGAGTCGCTCTGTGATCCTGTCTCCTTTTTCTTTGTCTGTTAAAAACAAATCACAGCGCATTTCATTTGTTTACATGCTGTTGGTTTATCCGAGACACAATATAAATCGTAACAGTCGAGGAGGAGTCATACACTAGCGTCTTCAGCGTTGCATCTGGAGGAACAACGTCTGTATCAGGCTGCTCATCCTCAGGATGGCAACGAAGGGAATCGAGACTTGAAAGGAAAATATGAAAACAATGTAATGTTATTAGTTTGCAAACATGGTCAATTATGGCGAGAAAACATTTAACTGACTAACAAAATACTATTTCCTTTGTTACAGTATACTGTAGCACAGTAAGCAGTGTGCAAAACCAGCTTTACATCACAAGTCCTGTGCAAAAAACACTGCAATACCAAAACATAGTCAACACACAACCACCTCTGTGTTTTATTTTCATGTCCACTTGCATTTGCATAAAAGCTATATGTTTGGAAAGTACATTTACTCAAGTACTGTAATTTTCAGATACTTGTAGTTTACTTGAGTATTTCCATTTGCTGCTACTTTATACTTCTACTCCACTACAATTTAGAGGGAAATATTGTACTGTTTTACTCCACTACATTTAGTAAAAATATAATCAATAAATAAATTATGATATATTATGGAAAAGATTGTATTGATCCCTTAGTGAAATTCATGAACTAACCAGCAGTACCTGACCATTGTTCTCACACCTAACACCCCTGTAAGATAAGATAAGATAAGATAAGATAAGATAAGATAAGATAAGATAAGATAAGATAAGATATTCCTTTATTAGTCCTGCAGTGGGGACATTTGCAGTGTACAGCAGCAAAGGGGATAGTGCAAAAGACACCTGCATTTTGCATTTTTGTGTATGTATTTGTGTTTGTTTATTTATTTATTTATTTGTTTCTCTATTTTAACTTGTTTTAAGCCTCCTGTGGGCAGGTAGACAATTAAATGTAGGTACAATTCTAATGCTACTATGATGTCCATATCAAATAAACTAAACTAAACTAAGGCCATTCTGCACAATGAGTAATTTTACTTTTGTACTTTACGTGTAAAAGAGTATTTCAACACTGTGTTGGGCTGTGTGCTGCTGAATTTGAGTAGCGTTACTTCTTCCACCACAAATACTTGGCCAATTAAGTAGTAGTAGTGCTTTAGTGCAGTTTGGTGATGTTTTATACACATTACTACATGCAGAAAGACAGAAGAATGAAGACGCCACTAGAGGAAACGTTTTCATGAGACAATGTTCATGTTTGCAGTGTGAAACCTGGTGATAATGATCGCTAACCGGTTATGTAACGTCGGTGCGTTGGAGTAACGTTGGAGTAACGTTACCTGCAGATGGACTTGACGTCAGTCAGCGTCTCACTGCTGATCCCCATCTCTCTGGAGAAGTCAGCATCAAACGTGTCCTCGTCCTCCTCCTGGTAGGAGTACTCACTGGGCTTCAGTCTGTTCAGCCACTCGTCTCTGAAGGAGCCGATGTGAAAGACTTTGGTGTTAACATCAGTGTACTCATAGTCTGGGATGTTTGTGTTCGGCTCTGCTGCTGCTGCTGCTGCTGGCGACGCCATGTTTTCCTCAATGACTACATCTGAGCGTTGAGGATCATGGGTAATGTAGTTTTAAAGACAAGTGGCAACGGGCCATTTTGAAGGCTTCAAAACTACCAGAGGACAGGTTATATATATATATATATATATATATATATATATATATTTTCCCTTTTAAAGATTTTTAATGCATTATTATTATCACTATTATTATTATTATTATTATTTTTATTTATTATTATTGTTATTATTATTGTTATTGTAATCGATTTTTTTTCTCCTGATTTTACAAAATGCACTTCACATACTTAAAAAAGAGCAGCAGGCAATTAAAATTAAGATATATATCTATCTATATCTATAGATAGATATATCTATCTATCTATAGATATAGATAGATAGATATATCTATCTATATCTATAGATAGATAGATATATATATGTATATGTATATGTGTTAATGTATATATATATACACATATATATGTATATATATACATATATACATATACAAATACATATATATATATATTTCCCTTTTAAAGATTTTTAATACATTATTATTATTATCATTATTATTGTAAGATATATTATATATGATAGGCTATTACATAAAAGTCACCCAATACCCACATTGTCCACATCCTACTGATTTTATGACTAAATATATACTCTAAATATGAAATAAAATATTAAACGAGTTTCCTTATTTTTTTCAGTAAAAATATGAAAATATATTTTACTGCTAAATATATTTTTTTCCGTGGTTTTTGGTTTCATCCTCGTAAGTCAGCAATAAACCCTTTATCAACCATAAGACAGACGTCTTGATTGAGCTACCTTGTGGTTAAAATAGACTATATGAGTTACAAGTAAGTTCAATGGTTTATTTAATCATCATATTAATATTCTATATGAAGAATGAAGGCAATAGTAGGTAGATGTGTTAATCACATTCATACGTTAGCACCAGATAGGAGGTATAATAGACTAAGAAAAACTTAATTGTGTCCAGGAAAAAAATGTATTTGGAAGAATTGTCTTTTTTCATTCTTTACAATAGTGCAAAAATAAGGGAAATGGAAAATCCACCCCAGCACAGAATGTAACCTATCATAAGATGCCCCATTTGCTTGTGTACGCTTTTTAAAACTAATGCTCATTCACATCCTTTCTATGACGTGTGTTAAAAGTGAAAGCGTCATAAAGATGCTGAAAGGAGTATAGACACTAAAGAGTGCTGTGCAGCAGCGGAAACAACCAAACCACCAGAAATAAATAGTTAGGCAGGGTCATCACATGCACGCACGTAACCAGAAATGGTAACCAAACTACGTAAAACAGCCCTTGTGCTGTCAGAGTGGGGTTAAACCAGTACTGACTGGACAGAGAGCAGCTCGAGGAATTTGTCCCAGAAGGCATATTGTCATTTGTGATGGTGATGATACTTCCACTCTCCCTTGTTTCTCCCTGTGGTGTTAACTTTTTATTCAAGTTTTGAGAAATTTCCTTTTTTGACACTTTATTCTTCTACTTTACTACAGATGGAAATATTGTACTTTTACTCCAGTACATTTACCTGACAGCTGGAATTACTACACTGTAAACAATTGCTGTTAATTTACAGCAGGATTTCAACAGTATTAACCTGTTATTGCTAAAAACAGTGCTTTACTGTTAATACAAAAGAAAACCTGTTAAATTATGCTCATAGGCTGTTTTTTAACTGAACTATAATGCATTCTTAAAAATCAGCACTTTACTGCAGATCAACTGTCTAAAGTATCATCAGTAACAGTTTCATGCAGTATGTTTTAATTCTGGGACCTGATCTGCACAGGTGAGGCTTGTACATTGTACATGATTGTAAAATCAGTGAATTAGCTTTACTGTTCTTCACTCACATGTTGTTATGGTTTGCATTCTGTGCTTGTAGCCAGCTAGAGACAGACATTTTGGGAAAAGTGTCAACAAGTCTATTATAGCCTTTTTCCTAAGTGCCTTTAATTGTATTTAGTGTGACTATTCCTCTGTCTGTAACCTGCTAAGACTATTCCTCTAGGCAAAAAAATTATGTTTATTAAAATGTATGTAAAAAATACAACCTAAATAGTGCATTAAAACAAATCAGTAAGATAATGTAAAAGAAAGGTGAAAAACAGCGATAAAATGTATCTTTAAACAGTAAATTAACTGTAAAATACTGTGAAATTAATTAAAAAAAAAACAGTTCAAACTGTATTTTTCATTAACAGTACAAAGCTGTAAATTTCAGCGACAGTATAATAATGTTAATTTTACAGTAACATAAAGGCAAACCCTGCTGCCAGTTCTTTACTGTTATTTTACTGGGAACAGTGTACTTACACATCAATATTAACAATCTGATATGTTCTATTCAACGAGAAGCCTATTTTTTACTTTTGATACTTTAACTACGTTTTGCTGATGATACTTTTGGACTTTGACTTTTACTCGTATATTTCCACATTGTTGTATTGGTAGTTTTCCCTAAATAAAAGAGGTGAGTAGTAGGCTGTTCCATCCACCACCTGTTCACCAGGTGTTGTTCTGCGCACCTGATCGTGTCATCACAGTGACTGCTGCTGCAGCTGCATCGCACTAATCTCTGGTAGTCGACAGTTTCTTCCATTTTCATTTCTACAAAAGTAGTTTTACACTTCCTACCAAGACAATCAGGCTATTGAACTACAATCATAATTCCATCCAGCTGATACAATTAGTGCTCTTTGACGCACATTAGTTGGTTCCACGTGCACCAGTTTGTTTGATCAATAAATTAGATGAGCTTATAAAGTCTGGATATAAATAGTCCTTGTGTAAGGTCATCAAAGTGCAGGGGGTTGTCAACTTCAGAGAGAGATTTAAGGGCTGGCGTCGCAAATCAAGACCACTCCCGACTCCTGAACTTATAAATATCCTGGGAGGCCAAACTATCATTTTGTCTGCAAGTGAAGATCTCAGAGCTCTCCCACTCCCACAGAGGACAGACAGGACACACACCGAGGCTCTTCATCAGCTCCTTGTAATCTGACTCAAATTCAAGCATCAAATGGAGACGAATAAAGACAATTTACTGCAACAGGTAGGTTATATGTTTCACTGTAACTGCTCCAGGCCTACAGGTGTTTAATGGCCAGAGTTTGAGTTTTCTAACAATTTTTTATTCATTTCAGCTATTTTTAATTTATTCTAATTCTTAATTCTTAATTGAATCGTTCATGTGTAAGATAGGAGGGTGGGAGGAAGTAAGTTAAATTGTTATTCCCTTAATGCATCTTGTTCAGAGGTCTGATGTGGTCACATTTGACTCTACTTGAAATAAATTAAATAAGCTATAAAATGGCATTTTAAGCAGGCTCTCACCAGACAGTTTAAAGATCACAAGACTCCAGTTTCACTTTAAATACTGGCATAAAATTTGATTTTTTTGTTCTTCTTTTTTCCCCCTTTTTCAGGTGGAGCTAAACGGAATCAGTGAGTAAGTGAAATTAAGTTTATTTTTATAGGTTTTACAGGGATTTGTGCATGTTTTTCTATGATTGGCACCTAATGTAAATAATAATCGGGCAATTAGGAATCACAGAGAATCCTAGAAATATCCTTTATCCTTGCAAATGGGTCTGTCTTATGATGAAATCCACTCATTGTAATGCACTACACACTCACAACCACTAGAGGTCAGCTATATCTCACTGATACTGTGATATTGTGATATTAAAGGGAATAATCATTTTTACATCCTTATTCTCGTTTTCATTGAAAAACATAATTAAGTGATGGTGTGATTTTTGCCAGGATCTGTACCAAACAAAGATGTTTTCTTAAGTCTGTAGAATATGATGTGTAGGCCAGGACATCTCTGCAGCACCACAATATTCAATTTAAAATGATATTTTGACAATTCACCTTTTAACAAAGATTGCGATTTCCTCCGTATCCTGCGATTTGAAAATTAAAGTAGGCCATATTGTTATTTTGATAAAATTGATTAATTGTGCAGCATACTCTACTTTAATACTTTAACATGCTATACATTTTACATCTCATCTCATAAGACTAAGAGGAAGTTAAGCCTGAAGTTTTCCAGAGTGCCACTTTGTCTTTGATACTCCTGTGCTCCCAAATACTTATGCACAACTTGATGTCACATGTATGTATGTCTGTTGGGAAGTAGAAGCGTCGATTAATTTGCCAATCTTTCATTCAGATCACCTGAAATGGATTTAGAGGCTGCACTGAAAGAATGCTGCGGCGCCCTTGACCTCTTTCTGAACAACAGGTTTTCCGATGCTTTGGCTCTCTTAAAACCCTGGTGAGTCACACAATCTCCAGCTGACTCTGCATCTTTGTGTCCAGCTGTTTCACACTGCTGGTTGTACTCTAATTTAATTGTTTTAATTTCACACTTGGAATACGCAGTTTTTAAAAAATCATTGCATTTGTCCCTTTCAGGAAGAGTCAGAGCATGTACCACGCAATGGGCTACAGCAGCATCTTGGTGATGCAGGCAGGCATGACCTTTGACCCAAAGGACATGGATGCTGCCATGGAGTCACTGAGGGAATCCCTGCAGACATGCCAAAGGTATGGAAGTTTCATAAACATTTAGGATTTAAGCTCCTACTTCAACAATGGTGGTACATTCCCGAGTAATAAAATTACAGTCATATACAGAAGAATTCATTGATCACCTCGTCATAAAGAGTTAAGACACCATGCTGCAGAAATTGTCTTTATTAAATAGGCACCATACTTTGTGTGTTCCTTAACTTAGATTTCGGAAGAAAGTTGGATTAATGGAGACTTTAACCAGCCTGTGGTACAGACAACCAGCTGACAACCTGACAGAAGGTAAGTGATTAGCTTACAGACTGTAAGGAGGGGAGACAAGCCATGTTAAAGTGCCAATTAATTGTTTTATTAGAAATAAATACGATAATATATACAGAAGGTGAACATAGGGTGTGGAGACTAATTGTATCTAGGGATCTCAGGCCGATACTGACTCAGATAGCTGGATCGGGTATCAGTGACAATGGGCCCGATCTATTCAAATCTATACTATATACAAAATATACTGGAATTTTAATTCCTGTTAATTTGTTTTGACCAATTTGTTGCTGCTCTAAAAAGGTTTACACTTCAAATGTAATTTCTGTTAATTTTGAAGATATTTTACCAAGTTGTTGGTACCAAGAGGGCGTGAAGCCTAGCAGCGACAGTGAAAAGGTTTACATTTAATCTGAGTAACAGTCTCTCCCTGACTGCAAAAGAAGACAGGTTAGTGCAGTGCAGGCGTAAAGAAAGGGAGGGGTCGTAAAAATATACATACTTGATCCTGTATGACATGATCACCATGTTGACATACAGGAAATTAATTTGCATAGCAAGTTAAGCAATGACCCATTTAGCCAGAAATTACCAGGATCAGTCAACATCTGCGTAAATGAGTAGCACAAAAAGTAAGTGTGGTTACAGTTGGGCCTGCACACATAAAGTATTCTTTTGTTCTCCTACAAACTTTTATATCCATTACTGTTGTCACCCCATGGCACAGATTAGTTTTAAGTTCACAGTAACAATATGAGAGAATGCAGTGTAATGCAGCCTGTAATATAAAATGTCAATGTGTATTGTCTTTTAACAATTTTTTTGCACCTTTTGAAAAGTTTTTTTCACCATCAGCATGTGATGTTTTATTCTCAACAGAGGAGATGCACGCAGAGCTGTGCTACGCTGAAGTGCTGCTGCAGAAAGCGTCTCTCACGTTCCTGGATGAGAGCATAATCAGTTTCATTAAGGGAGGGATGAGAATCCGAAACAGTTATCAGATTTTCAAGTAAGAAGCTTGAATGGGGGTTTTGTTGGGACGACAATGCCATAAGCAGACACAGAGAAAATGAATAAAATATTGTATTTAATTATATTTTTAAATGATATGTTGTCTCCCCAACCAGGGATTGCCAGATCTTGGTCAATGCCACAAAAGAAACAGATGAACAGAGCAGCACTCACATCCATTTTAGGGGTGGTGTCAACATGGGCATTGGATCATTTAATCTGGTGAGTCATGCAGTAGAATTAAGGGTTTTTTGCTGAATGAACATAGTATTGCTTTTAAGTTGTATAATGAGCCTAAACAACGTTTAACCTTTTCTTTTTGTAGATGCTGTCTCTGTTCCCATCAAGAGTCCTCAGACTGATGGAGTTTTTGGGCTTCTCAGGAGACCGGGTAGGTGATATCAGTCACTATTTTCCCCTCAGTAAAAATTCATGATATGCTAATAGTGTTTCTATAGTAACGATAATTTGCTAATTATCTTACAGGAAATGGGTTTGTCGGAGTTGAGAGAGGGAGCAGCCGGCAACAGCCTGCGCTCCATCCTCAGCACCCTGACTCTGATGATGTATCATCTCTACATTACAGTGATTCTGGGTACATTTAAATCCCTCATTTATTTGTAGATAAACAGCATTTTCTCATGATATTAGGATTTGTAATTGTCAGAAAAGTCTTATTCTGCTCATGCTCTTCCCTCAGGTACTGGTGAAGCAAACCTCGCTGAGGCTGAAGCTCTGCTGGAGCCCTACATTGAAAAGTTCCCCAATGTGAGCAGTGTTTAATTTAATGGCAGATTTCACTATTTTATTGCCCCCCCCCCCCCCCCCCCCCCCCCCCCTCAGTGAAATAGCATTTTTTTGTGTGTGTTTTGTCCACAGGGAGCTCTCATTCTTTTCTACATTGCAAGAATTGCTTTGCTCAAAGGAAACTTCACATTTGTGAGTACTGGTCTAACTGCTCTACAGTGGCTCAATGTTGATTTTTAAAGTGCAGCTCATGTTGTTGAAAAGAACTGAAAGCCTTTATGAGTGTGGGGTTTCTCTGCAGGCCCAGGAGAAGTTCCTGGCATGCATCGCAGCGCAGGAGGAGTGGCGTCAGATTCACCACCTGTGTTACTGGGAGCTGATGTGGGCTTACTCCTTCGAACAAAACTGGAAGGAGGCGTATCGATACGCTGACCTGCTCTGCAAAGAGAGCAAGTGGTCCCAGGTAACGAATATATAACCTTTCCTCTCTTTGCCCTGCTGTAAAACTGCTCATGTATATGACAAGCTGATTGCTCTTCTCTTGCAGGCCACCTATGCGTTCCAGAAAGCTGCCATCTTGAGCATGCTACCAGAGGAGGAAGTGACTAAACTGGGAGAAAATGCGGGGGAGATATTCAGGTGTGCGAGAGAGAACCTTTTATTTGTGTATGAGTTCTGTAATCATCATACAGGGAGTGTGAATCATGTGGTTTGTTTATAGGCAGGTGGATAGTCTCAGACTGAGGATTGCTGGGAAGTCGATTCCAACAGAGAAGTTTGCAGCAAAAAAGGCCCAGCGATACTCTTCTGCTAACCCTGTGAAACTAGTCGTGCCTGCTTTGGTGAGGACACATTATGCACTCCTATACTTTCAGTGACTCAACATTTAAAATGAGTTCAAGCTTGACGACAACCTCCCCTCTCCCCCCCCCTCCCACAGGAAATGATGTACGTATGGAATGGTTTCACAGTAGTCGGCAAAAGACCTGAGTTGACTAAAAGCATCTTGACCACCTTAGAGGAAGCAGAGGAGCAGCTCAGAGAGGATCCAGGTGAGCAGAACAGCAGAACTTTAAAGCGCATTATCCAATATGTTTTGTTTTTTTAAAACTAACAGCATTTTATCTCAATGTGTAGACCCGTCAGAGTATCACCTGGATGACCAGTGTGTTGTCCAGCTGCTGAAGGGCCTGTGTCTAAGACAGCTGGGGCATCTGGTCCAGGCCGAGCTCTGCTTCAATCATGTCATTTCCAGGTGAGGCCATCTAAACGCAACAAAACTCTCTCAGGTTAAGCATAAACTGAAACATACACATAACACATTGAACTGTCCCTCAACACTGGTCAACTGTGGGCAGGTCCATATGGGTTCTCTTCAGTTTTTTTTCAAATGGAAACGCCATCTCAACCGTTGCAATAAGCAATGACGTAGGTTACCAAAATAAGCTAATTGAAGATAGCTGAGTCAAAGTTAGATACGCCAAGTTTGAAGTTTTGGATTTTTTAGGGTGTGGTTGTATGTGTACTCCTGCGCTCTGCAAGGTAAAATTACTGCTTTCGTAAATGGAGTCTGGTGGCTTTGAAGACAGTGATATAACGGACAGCGAGGTAAAGCAGCTGTGGATGGGAGCAGCAGAAAAACATATTTTAGCAACCTAAAAAAAAAAAATCACTATCAGTTTAAGTGTACGCTATATTTAGAATATTTTCACCGCTTTACCTTGCCATCAGACAGCCCATTCTGATGGGGAACCGAAGCCATTATATCGCTCTCTTCATTTTTCCATAAACCTTGTCTTGAAGAACATGATGCATATTTTACATAATTTGATCTCAGTCTGGTGTTGAGACTTTGAGTTATTGCACAACTGAAATCAAAATTGTCATTGTTTTTTTGAACACTACTGAATAGATCCACTGAAGTGATTTTAATATTTTTCTTTGCAGTGAACATGATCTCAAGCACTACAACTACCTGGTGCCATTTACCATGTATGAGCAGGGCCTGTTGCACAAGCAGAAAGGTGACTTCAAAACAGCCATTGCCATGATGGAAAATATCAAGTAAGTGTTTTTAGCCCATCCACAGTCCTGGGTTACATTTAGTTCCACATTTGTATTTATTTTAAAAAAAACAAGTTTTCTTCTGGATGTTGTCTTCCCCCAAATGCCTTGACGAAATATGTCTGCCCAATAAACTGCAATAAAGCTGATAAGTGATCTCATTTGTAGGACGAACTACAAAGACTACCACATGGAGTCAAGGCTACACTTCCGCATCCACGCAGCACTCAACACCATGGGCACTTTTGCAGCCAAACTTCCCCCATCACGCACGCCAGCTTAAGAGACTCCATGGCAGGAAGATCATAAAAAAACAAAACAGAAACAAACCAGAAATATTTTTCAACCCTATTTGCTGCTTTAAACTCTGACTTGAAATCTTCTAGATGGGCATCTTGCTGCCAGCTCCTTGATATAGGTACTGTTTACATCCAAACGTTGAGTTGCAACCCTGAGTAGTTTTTTAAATTTTTTGAATTGAATCTAGAGCAACAGTGAAGTAGTCTCTGCTGGCGACTTGTATGAATATCTTGAAGATGACTTGGTTATTTCCATTGAATTGCACTAGCTTATCAGAACCAGGGCAGTGTAAAGAATGGAAAAAATGTTAATAGACGGGACGAGAGGAAAACATATGACTTTTATTGGATTCAACACGTCTTGCTCTTTGAAGTCTCCAATAATGTGGTATCCATCTCACTTGTCTTGCTTGTTTCTATTTATGAAATTTAACATGTCAATATTTTAAGGATGTTGATGATTTTACAAATCGTATGCTCCGGTGCAATTCAGCCTTGTTCTACAGTTAACAACCTCCTTGTAAATAGCTGTCTTTTTTTCTGTGCAGTATGACTGTCTGCTTTTGATAAATTACCTAAAATAAAGCATATGTATGAAATAATGTCCTTTATTTATTGGTGGCACAACATGTAAGGCATATGCCAGGTGTTGATACATTTGAACAATGAACCCTTGATTAAACAACAACATTCATACATCCTGTATATAAGGAGAAATATACAAATAAGGGCTGGTAACTATCCCTTTTTTTTGTTTTTGTGGAAAGTGCGTGTGAGATTAAATGTGGAAAACAAATGTCAATATACTTGCCTTAGCACCCTGGAAAAATGCTGATTATCTCTATTGTATTTTGAGTGACGGTTGATGTCTGTGGTGTCAATGTGATTTTCAGACATATATGACATCATATGCAATGGTACTATGGAGGTTTTGCCAGTGTCACTGATTAGTTCTTGATGTGCACCGCATTAAATTGTCATAGTAGGGCTACTTTTTGAGATTTTGAGTAGCCTACATTTGACCGATAATACATTTGTATATTTAATCAAAGCTCCCATATTGTAAAAAGTGAGATTTTCATGTCCTTTTTTAATTATAAAGTAGGTTTAAGTGCTATATGCTGTGAGAAAGAATAAACGATCATTCCAGAGAAATACACACAGCCCATATTAAGAAACTGATTGTCACAAATACTGTCGTTGCGTCCGAAATTCCATACCAGCATGCTATTTAGTACGCTAAAACAGTATGTTAGATATTTTAGTATGTCCGAAACCTTAGTATGGAACCAATAGTACGCAAATTACATACTATTTCTTGTGAAATATTACAGTATTCAATGCTGGACACTACAGCGGCATAATATCCCACAATGCAGTGCAGTAGTAACGACAACATTCATAACGGATGTTGACCGTCAGCTCTGTTATGTCAATAATGCTTTAATGTAAGTGTAAGTATAAGATTCCACTTTGCTAGGCGGAATATTTTAAATTAATTCAGACTTTGATTCTCACAAATCGTTGTTTTGGTCACATGAGGTTGGCACGGGGTACCCAACCAGCAATGAGGCTCTCAGGAAGTGGGGATGTAAATTACTGCTCAGTGTGTCCGAAAAGGTACATACTACTGGTATTCACACAAAAGTATGTTGAACAATAGTACACATATTGGGTATGTAGTGCATAGTATGTGATTTCGGACGAAGCCTTTATGTCACAAATAATATACAACAGACCATTACACAGTTTTAAAGTGGCAGTAGGCAGTACATTTTTGGCATAATTGGGCAAAAGAATCCATAATAACCTTTCAGCATATTGTAATCCAAGTGTTCTGAGAGATAACTCTACTTTCATAAACTCTACATCTACACCTTATCATGGCTCTGTTTTCAGGCTTTAAAACATCTAGCCCGTGACGGGAGACTTTGACCAATCACAGGTAATTTCATTGAGAGAGCGTTCCTATTGGCTGTGCTCCGGTCATGTGACCGGAACTTGGCGTTCCTTCACCAGATTTCACAATGGCGGCGACGTCACAAACTTTCTCATTTTACAGCTAAACCGTGCACTACAAGATGATTCTGAAATCATTTGAGGTGAGAAATAGTCATTACAGTAACATAATATTGATTCATATTAGATCAGCGCTGCCTAGTTTGACCGTTTGGTCGGAGTTCGCGAGTGATTGACAGCCGGCTCTCGTAGACGGCAGATGGACAGCAGACCTCAGATCAGGTCTTACTGCTTGTTTTCCTCCAGTCTGTGAAATCTCGCAGATGCCATTAGGAGCACCGGAGGACACCGGAGGACAACGGAGGACACCGGAGGACACCGGAGGACACAGAGGCTCATGATTTTTTTTCAGGTTACCTGTTTCATGTACTACTGTAACCATATAGCGACCGTTTTATAAAAATGATTTTTTTTTAATCATATTGGCTCCAATCTCACCTCCTTCAGCTTTAAGCGTAAACATTGTGTCCCAGTTTATTTCTGGTTGCAGTGTATGTGAATGACCTCAGCTGACAGGAAGTAAACATGGACCCAAGATGTTGCCTAGCAACACAATTCTGCTGAAATGTGCTAAAACGCAGCATTTCAGACAGAGGGTAGATACCGGCATACACAGGCATACTCAGGAAGACAGTATGAGGAAAATAAAGTGTTTTTTTTAACATTACAGCATGTAAACATGTTCTAGTAGAAACATAAAATACAAGTATGAACCTGAAAATGAACATTCATTATATGTGACCTTTAAAGAGAACATATTATAAAAAGGTGAGATTTTCGTGTTTTCTTTTTATTATGAAGCAGGCTTAAGTTCTATATAAATACTGTGAAAGTATCGAAATGCTCAATCCACAGGGAAATACACACAGCCCGTATTCAGAAACTCTGCATTTGAAGCGAGCTGTCAGGATTTCTGTCCATTTGTGATGTCACAAATATACAATATTTAGACCCTTTACGCAGTTTTAAACATAAACATTCTAAATGTGTCCCAGTTTATTCCTGGTTGCAGTGTATGTGAATGTCATCAGCTGACAGGGAGTACACATGGACCCAAGCTGTTGTCTAGCAACGCAATCCTGTTGCAATTTCGTCGCAATTCCGTCGAAATGCGCTAAAACGGAGTGTTTAAGACTGAGGGTAAATACAGGCATATTCAGGCCGACAATATAAGGAAAATAAAGTTTTTTTTTTAACATTACAGCACGTAAACATGTTCTAGTAGAAACACAAAACACAAGTAACCTGAAACCTGAAACCATGAAAATGAGCATGATATGGGACCTTTAAACAAATCTCTCCAATTGTGCTAGACCCATCCATTTGAAATTAATTGGCAATAATCGAACCGTTCTAAAAATAATAAAAATAATTCAGTATGTTTCATGTTGCAGCTTATCAATACGTTTAGATTTATTTATTTAATTTATTATTATTACTCTCTTATTTTTGTATTATTATTGTTTTTTTGTGTTTTTTTTATTTTTTTAAATTCTATTCTTTCTTTTTATTATTATTATTATTATTATTATTATTATTATTATTATTATTATTATTATTATTCATTTTCTTAATTTTATTTCAATTTTGAATGTTGAAGTTGTTTTCTCTAGTGTACTTAATGAGTTCGTCTATAAGCTCAAATACTTAAAAAAATGGTTTATAAACTATTGTAATTACGAACTGTAAATTGCATATATGAAAACAACCTCGAAAAAAGGAAAAAATAAAGTAAAAAAAATAAATAAAAATAAATAAATAATCAAAAATAATTCTGTATGTTTCATGTTGCAGCTTATCAATACGTTTAGATTTATTTATTTAATTTATTATTATTACTCTCTTATTTTTGTATTATTATTGTTTTTTTGTGTTTTTTATTTTTTTATTCTATTCTTTCTTTTTATTACTATTATTATTATTATTATTATTATTATTATTATTATTTATTTTCTTAATTTTATTTCAATTTTGAATGTTGAAGTTGTTTTCTCTAGTGTACTTAATGAGTTCGTCTATAAGCTCAAATACTTAAAAAAATGGTTTATAAACTATTGTAATTACGAACTGTAAATTGCATATATGAAAACAACCTCGAAAAAAGGGAAAAAATAAAGTAAAAAAATAAAAAAATAAAAAATAAATAATCATATTGAGATGCCCCTTTACAAGATTTTGCATTTAGTTTAATAATAACACAGTTGTAGTCCGTTATGGTTTAATCCCCCTCTTCTTGTTGACGCATCAGCCTGACGTTATATTGATATTAAATATATATTGAAAAGAAAACAACCTGTTTCCCCTCATCATCATCATCATCATCATCATCATCATCATCATCATCATCTCTCTCCTCTCAGCTGTCAGTCTGCTGCTGCTGCTGCTGACCACGTGGTGAGTCAGATGATCAGCTGACTCTGCCGGAGAGGAGGAGGAGGAGGAAGAGAGGAGAGATGAAGATGGAAGGGAACAGAGACGAAGCTGAGAAATGTATAAATATAGCGACGCGAGCCGTGAAAGCCGGAGACAAAGAGAAAGCGCTGAAGTTCCTCATCAAAGCAGAGAAGCTGTATCCAACTGACAGAGCCAAAGGTACGACCGTTAGTGACGTAGACCGAAGTCAGGGATAACCGTTAAACTGCTGTTAGCTTAGCATAGCTGACGTCTGTTAACACTCACTGTCTAACCTCACAGCAGCTCACATAACGACTACTGTATAACACATTTATACACGATTACTTAACCTCTTAGTCAAGAACAAACTGTGTGCTTTAAGACAGCTTTAAACAATCCGAGTTAGCATTAGCTCGCTGACTTAGGGGCCTTATGCTAGCTAGCCTAGCCTAGCTCCTCTGTAGGAGACTTATCAGTGAATATAGGGGTTATAAAACGTGATAAAAAGGTAATAAGTGTTAGTCTGTACTTCCTTCTTGTAGTGCAACAACTAACACGAGTTATCGTGAAACGTCAGTCCATGATGAAGCTGTCATTGAGTCAGTGGTTAATGCTAGCTGACAGCTTTCATTCATTGTCTGGACGACTAGCTGACCTTTGTTAGTGTTAGCTGTCATCTCACTTTCAATTCAATTAATGGACTTTCACCAAAGTCTATTACTTGAATTGAATATGAAAACATATAGGGGTTATATATGGTGTTATAAGTGTTAGTCTGTACTTCTGGGAGCTATTAGTGAAGCATTGTAATGAAACAACTAACACAATTCAATCCATGATGAAGCTGTCATTGAGTCAGTGGTTATGTGCTGGCTGACAGCTTTCATTCATTGTCTTGAGGATTAACTAGCTGACCCCTTTAAAGCATGTCTGTTAGTTGTTAGCTGTTATTTCACTTTCAATTCAAGTAAATGGACTTTGGCCTAAACCTACATTATTGATGCTGTTTGTGTGAAAGATTGCAGGTGTGTCTTCCTTCCTGCAGCTGTCAGACTCCACAACCAGCACTGCTCCCAGTAGACCACTTACACACCAACAAACTGACATAACCTGATATTATTAAGTAGCAGACAGCACACCATAGTGTTGAAATACTCTTTTACAAGTAAAGTACAAAAGTATTAGCATTAAAAAGATACTCGAAGTATCAAAAGTAAAATTACTCATTGTGCAAAAATAATTTAGTTTATTTTATTTGATATGGACATCATAGTAGCATTATAATTGTACGTACATTTAATTGACTACCTGCCCACAGGAGGCTTAAAACAAGTAAATAGAGAACAAATAAATAAATAAACATACACAAATACATACACAAAAATACAAAATGCAGGTGTGTCTTCCTTCCTGCAGCTGTCAGACTCCACAACCAGCACTGCTCCCAGTAGAACACTTACACACCAAAAAACTGACTTAACCTGATATTTTCAGGTGGAATTTCATTCATTCATCCATCCATTCATTCATTCATTCATTCATTCATCCATTCATTCATTCATTCATTCATTCTCACTGTGCAATATCATTTTCCACTTGTGCAATTTTTGTTAATAGTCTGTTTATTGTCAATACTGTATATACTGCTCCTATTTTTATACTTCCTTCTATTCAAATTAATCATATTTTGTTTAGCTATTTTTTACTGTGTTAGATGATGCATCTTGTTTTATGCACTATCCCCTTTGCTGCTGTACACTGCACATTTACCCACTGCGGGACTAATAAAGGAATATCTTATCTTATCTTAAAGGGTTCGTATGGGGTTTCAGTGAGGACAGCTAGAGCACACAAGTGTAGCCTGGAGAGGGATGTAGTCACGACTGCAAATCCTTTAATTGAATGATTGACCCGGAGTATAGGCTAATCCGAGACACACAACTGTCTGTGACATGAACGTAAACAGGTGTTAGGTTAAGTAAGGATGGGACTGTCCAAACGTGCTTCGGATTAGATAGATAGATAGATAGATGGATAGATAGATAGATAGTTAGATAGATAGTAACTTTGTTGATCCCAAGGGAAATTCAAGTTTCCAGCATCATAGTTCCATAGTGCAAAACATGTTAGTAAAAAGGCAGTAAAAAAGTTAGTAGTGCAAAGTACAAAAAAATATACCAGATATCAAAATACAAGAAGATGAAGAAAACTGTTAAAACTGAATATAGTGCAGGGTAACAGCTGTGATAGACGACTATTAAAAATAGTTAACATTACTTCTAAAAGGCTCTTTAATATACAGGATTATGAGTCTTTAAAATGTCATTATTACACTTTGGTAATATTGTTCCCTGTTACATTCATGCCATTAAAGCATATTGAATTGAATACAGGATTGTGAGTTACTGTGTAAGCGGGTAGATAAACATGCACATTGATGACCAGGAGCTCCTCAGTTGTTAAACTGTAACTTGTCAGTTAAAAGTAGTTAAATGTACAACTATGTCCTTTTGTCTGCATAATGGACCTTTTTCCACGGCAGACATTTTGAACTGTCATAGTAGGAAAAGCTCAGGTGAAATTCATAACATTAACAATGGCTCAGTTCCATTAAGTGTCCCAGTAAGCTTTCCAGTGAGCCATCACTAATTGTAATGTATGTAATTAACACACAGCTGTGCTTTTCCTACTATGACATGTCGTCATCATCATGGCATCATTGTCACATACTAAAAAGACACAATCTACTTAGTTTTAAGAGATTTACTCGTTTTTGTTTTCTCAAATTAGTTTTTGTCTAGCAGTCTAGCCCCAGAGCCTCTTTCCATATATATCTCCAAAGACAAGACAGTAATAGAGTAACTACGAGCATGAGGAATTAACTACATTTGGACAATCAGCTTTCTCCATAAAGGGCAGTCAACTCTGGAACACATTACCAACTGAAATCAATTCATTTCAGATATAAAGTCCTTTACAACAAAAGGCAAGTGCTGGCTAAAAGCTGTACCCATTTTTAGCTAATTGAACTGTAAATTACCAAGGTGTATTAGTGTGTATGTGTATTATGTATTTTATTGTATTTCCATATTTGTAATGTATTGTGGTTTTATCATACAGAAAGCTATATATTTTAATTACATTGTACATGTAAAAGCCCAACTAGGGACAAGAGTTGAAATTTAGCAATAGCTATAAACTCTCTGTGCAGCACATCAGTTTCATGCCCTGTATTGGAACTATGTTAAATTGCATGGTCCCTACCAAATAAAAAATCAAATCAAAATGACTGCCATGAAAAAGGTCTATTATGCACCTGCACCCTCAGGTTTAGGTGTGTGTGTATAAAGTGGCAATGACAGTTCCCAAGCTTCCCACAGGAAGCTTATAGATAACTGGCTTTTTCCAAGGCTGGACCTTGAAAAAACTAAACGGCACTCAGTATCACACACATGGCCATCAATTTGCAGTTAAAGTATGCAAATTCCGCTTATCAGTTTTCAGTTATTTGAGCCAATCGTCAAGGAACGTTATGGATTTTTCACCATACACATGCACACCACAGGATGTAGATGTTAAGTGACGCCCAACCAAGAATTTTTTTATAAAAAACAAACAAAATGTCCAATATAAAAAGGCATTACGCAAAAGAGAAGTTATAAAGAAAAGGTTTTAAATAATGTGCCAAAGAGGATGGGTTATAAAGTGGAAGGGGTTAGAATAAATATTACACAGGAAAAATGTGTACATTTAGGTGTGTATTGAAAGGAACGGGTGTAGTGGGACTGTGTGGGTTCCCTAGTTTTGGGCCCTGGCCAGATTATAGTTCACAGTCCTCTTTCTGAGTCTTAGTATGTTCCAATTCATCACACATCACATCATCATCGGCAGCACATATAGAGTTGACAAAAGAAGGCAGGCCAAGACAGCACCTGTACGCCAGCATTCCTTGTAGTAGTTTAGATCACGGCAGCCACACGGTGGGTTGTACCTGTAGTTCAAGTCACTTTCATATTTGTCCTACTGTCTTTGAGTTATCTGACATCAGTAAGATGGTTATCAACTGGTCATTCAACCCAGCATTTTCCAGTCTGCAGTGAATGTGTTCACATTAAAGAGGGAAGATTGTAACAAGTTCTCAATATAATATAGCGACTGATACATTTAATAGATTAAACAACAGATTGATATATATTTATCAGTACGGACAAATTAGGTTGTTGCAGCTGCAAAAACATACGGTTTAGCATGAGAAATGCTGTGGACTATGTCAACATGTTAAGTAGTGCTATGGGAAAGAGGGATTATGGTTGTGCAAGAGGCAGTAGATTTGTGCTTATGTTACATGTGACCGCACAATGAACATATAAGGAACAGTTAAAAGCATTTGAGAGAGAGAGAGAGAGAGATGTTTAGGCTGCTCTACTGTTTCTCTACTGTCTTTAAGTATGTATTTTTGCATCACTGATCATATTATTTCCTACATGTAGATAGCAAACTTGAACATACTGGAGGGACACTGCAAATAGTGTCCATGAGAATAGTCCATGAGATCCATAAAGGTTTGAAGAAAATAAATGTTTAATCAAGGTCTCTGTGACACACTGTGAATAAAATACAGGGGGCATATTTCAAGTTTATAAAGTGAAAGTCTTATCAATACCTGCCAATAGGGCACAGTGAGTATATTTTGTATTAATACAAATCATCATCTCAATAGTCTACACAAAGGGTCTCCTCTAGGGTTGTAGTAATCTAGATTATACTTGTTACTGTCAAAGGGACCCTGTCAAAGAATTTTAGTTTTGTTAATATATAACAACAATTTTGTTGATCATTGACATCTTGGTTATGGTCAACTAGCTACATGCTGGTTGGGAATTGGCAACTGGATTGAAATGATTTTGATTATGGAAGACAAAACTGGGTCTGCAAACAAAATTCACTGTATGCACTCAATCACTATTGTCACTTTTAAAGGTTCAACCTGTGATTGGTGTACAACATTGCTTCTACGATCACGTTAAGTCATTTATTTCAGTAGTTTTCTCTATAATTCCATCCATAAATAGCACAATGACAGAATGTGTGACTATTTTGGTCATGGGTTTCATACACTTTCTGTATTAAAACATCTTAAAGCAAAAACTCATCAAATGGGGGTCTGTGGTCTTATTTGTGTCAGTTTAGGGGTCGTTGACATGAAAAAGTTTGAAATTGGAAATCTGTACTGTGTTAGGATGATGACACTTTTTTTTTAGTGAGGTGGTTGGTTGGAAGTTATGCTTTTATTTCCTTTTGATGTGGTCATCTTCACTTGTCTTTGCAGCATAGACTACTGTGGTAATCTACTTTGGTTAGACGTGAGCTGCCTCCACGACACTGTAATGCCAGGTTACATCCAACGTTAACTTGTCTTGCATTGCCCTATATCACGTTGCATCACATGCTGATAATGCACAATCTTGTCTCTTTAACACATAACATAGTAATTAAACAATAACCTAAATTAAATCACATTTGTATGTGCAGAAAGAATGACAGGTTTGCAAGGTTTTCATTTGGCTTCAGTTGCTGCAGTATGCAAAAGCTGAAATCATCATACCATCATTTATTCACTGTACCTAAATAGTTGTCTGGACCTGGTCTACAATGTTGAGTTTTAGTTTGACTCTTCCTTTTAGTTTGATGTACTTGCATGTCATATCTTCTCCCTCCATGCACTCGCAAGCTTCTTTGTTGGGAGATTGAAGCCAGTACTTCCTTGCACCGTACGGAATTTGATTTCGTTGGCTGTTTTTCCTGGCTCAAGGGAGGCCTTTTCATTTATTGACTAGACTTTGAATTACGAGCTATTCAAAGGTCTTATTGGGTATTGTTCCAACTGGACCTTGTTAGGTAAAAGTGCACCTAACAGCACATCATGACAACGTGCCTGAGTGCTGTCTTTCTAACTTGCCCTACTTGAAAACCTTTCAACTGAGTACTTTAAATTTTGGCGTCTGAGCAAAGCTGTGCAGTAAATATGTCATACAATTCACAGCTTTGTATCAAAATTGTATTGAATCATGATCTTAAAATCCCAAATCATATAAAATTTGAAAAGCTTGGACACTTGTAATTTATCGTTTAATTAATCTTTAACCTCATCCTCTCTTCTTCAGCTTTGTTGGACGCACTAACGAAGAATGGGAGCTCGGCGGGTAACGGAGCATATCGTAGGAGACCAGGAGATAGCTCAGAGGGCACCGGTCCACAGCCAGAACGGGAAGGACAAGAGGCTGGAGTAGGCGACGTTGCTAAAAGCTTCACCAAAGAGCAGGTTGAAGGTGTGCAAAGGTGAGAATTTTGGGATTCACTGGGTCTTCTCTTTCATGCTGTATTTTCTTTTCCTTTATTTTACTCTGCTCTATCTCTATTTTTGGTGCTTTCCTACAATTGGCCCAGTGACAGCAGCTCTGTTTCTATAACACTTGATTAGCCCTGTCATCCGCGGCTGAAGGAGGACACTGTAGTCTCCGCAGTGTTGTGCAAACACAGCTAATTGTCATGGGAACCCCGTGAACTTGGTGTCTTGCCCATGAGGGGATAAAGTGAGAGACATTTAGCGGTGTGAACTAGATACTAGGTAACCACTACATGCTTTAATTTTAGACCATGAGATAGGACTACAGAGAGAGAGGTAGTGCATTTAATCCAAAGCATACGGCCTCCAATCATATCCTAGAAAGTTGCAAATATCAACTTGGGTGCTTTTATAGGATAAACATGCTGCTCGTCATTACGCAATCCTACCAGTGTATTGCACTTAAACAAGCTGTATTCTGTTGTGTTCTCATATGAAATCCTTTGGGGAAGCTTCAGTGTTGAAATATTGCATCATGTCTTCTAGGGGTGGGATTCACCAGAGGCGTCACGATACAATCTTATTGTGATTTTCAACTGCAAATTATGCAGTTTGTCAACATCTGTTTTATCTAATAAGATACAGTTTTCAAACTGTTAATCTCAGAGGTTTCATTCACATATAAGACCAGCTGTGTGTTTACATTAAAAATGTCTCCCATGTGACCTCATTAGTAGTCTTCCTCCAGTCGTGATTCAGTGACAGGTAGACTGGACGATAACTCAATATTATCGACTTTTAATACATCATGATGATTTGATCATATCATTAATGTTTAATAATATTCTGTTGTCCAAATTAAGGATTTCCGGCAAATTGCATTAAAACAAACAAACCAAATGGCTCTTTTTTTGTTTGTTTTTTACACATGTAAAGAGTTATGTCTGATGTATAGCAGGGAGATAATTGAACATCAGTTTAATTATTCTATATGTGGTTTTTCATACATTTGCTGTTTTGAAAAATATGAATATTAATTTTGTAACATTATAGCTCAGCCCTAATGATAGACTGGAATATGCATCACAGTAGGGCAGGGCAATATATCGATATTATATCAATATTGTGATATGAGACTAGATTTCGTCTTAGCTTTTGGATATTGTAATATCGTATAATGGCATAAGTGTTGTCTTTTCCTGGTTTTAAAGGCTGCATTACAGTACAGTGATGTCATTTGACAGTTCAAGCTGTCCTATTTTTTGCATTTACACACTTATTCATTATTTCCACATTACTGATGGTTATCAAAAATCTCATTCTGTAAATATTTTGTGAAAGCACCAACCCTACAATATCGAGGTATTTCTTAAAAAATATTGTGATATTTGAATTTCTCCATATCGCCCAGCCCTGCCAGGCCAGTGTATGTGCCCAATGTATGTGCATGTCCTTAATGTACATAACGTAACATTCAGAAGGTGACAGGGAAGATGAATGTAATACTGAAGGTGAACTCGAGGACAAAAAAACATTTTCTCAACTGCCTTTCTGTTGGAGTGATTAAAAATGATCCACAGAATTGTATTCAGCTGCTTCACTCTCTGTCCCTGTGTTTCAGAATAAAGCGGTGTAAGGACTACTATGAAGTGCTGGGTGTCAATAAAGAAGTCAATGAGGAAGAGCTGAAGAAAGCCTACAGGAAACTAGCACTCAAATTCCATCCAGATAAAAACCAGGCACCTGGAGCAACAGAGGCCTTTAAAAGTAAATATATATATTTTTTTACTGATCTATTCAAAGCTATTTGAAATGTTTATTTAATATGAGAATACTCCAAAAATAATCCAAAAATATTTCAAACACCTACAAAAAATCTGTTTGAAATGATATATGTCCATAACTTTAACTTTAACCCCTCCTTGATACATCAACTGTGTCCTCCTTCAGAGATTGGTAATGCATATGCAGTGCTGAGCAACCCAGACAAAAGACGGCAGTACGACCTGACGGGAGGAGAGGAGCCGAGCAGCCCGGGTCACTCACATGGAGGAGGAGGAGGAGGAGGAGGAGGCTTTGACTTCCACAGGGGTTTCGAGGCCGACATCACTCCCGAGGACCTCTTCAACATGTTCTTTGGAGGAGGCTTCCCCTCCTGTAAGTGAGCACAAAAAGTGCATTATTTCCCTTTTAAATTCGATTTGTCTTTTATCCAAATATATTGATCTTATTCATATATTCTTGTGACATCACATGTTATTAATTTAGCAGTCAATGATCTTGTCTTTTGATTTAGATGGAGCATTTAATTTAGAAATACAACCATGTTAGCTTGGCGTTTTGGTGAATGGTGACAAGTGCACCCTTTCCTCTTCCCTGTCCCTAAAATTGCACACCAGGCTTGATGTTCTACATAAGATAGAACAGCATGATCATGTAGTTTTGAATACTGATCTTTAAGAGTAGGTGACATATTCCTTATATCTGACCTCTGTCATAATATGTTTGTCTACAGCAAGTACACACACCTTCAACAACAGCAGAACGAGCTACAGCAATCAGACGGATTCCCGACAAGAGAGGACAGAAGAAAGGGGAGATGTATGTACATGGGTTCAGATTTTGTACCTTGTATTTAAATAATATATGAAACATTTTATTTGCAGATATACATTATAATTTGAATTGATCTGCACCTTTAGAAACGACATGCTTTCACTCTCATTATCGTGTGTGTTGTTGAAATGTACTCATTGCACTGTGTTTTGCCTCCAGGGGGGTTTCTCAATGTTTATCCAGCTGATGCCCATAGTGGTCCTGATTTTAGTGTCAATACTGAGCCAGATGATGGTGTCCCCTCCACCCTACAGCCTCTACTCTAGACCGTACGTACACACACACACACACACACACACACACACACACACACTGTCACTAACTGCACTTCCTGGATAAATATCTAGCCATTTTTTGGAAAAACAAAAAAGTAATTTCAGAGAGAAGCAGACAGAAGGATCTACAATATGCGTTTGAAGGATATATGGGGGGTGGGGGGGGGCTTGGGCAAACTGAATCAGCAGCGAAAACCGGTTAATAAGATAAAAATAGAAGGTAAAGCCAACAAATCACAGTGTAAAAGAGAACCCACACATCACCTGCATATCGTGACAGAAGACAATGAAATTAAGGAACAACACTGTTCTTGTTAAGCCGGGTAGGTCTATAATCACTGTTACAATCATTAAAAAGCAAAGTAGCCTGTGTAAACATTCATTATGCCCTCAGTAGTTTAGCGTAGCAAAGTGCTGGCACTAGTTAATGATGTGCTAACGTACTCTGTTAACTGAAACTTATATCTCCTCTGCGGGTAACGAGTTTAGCCATGACTAGCTCGAAATCCACAAAACCAGCTTGAAAATGGAGAAAATCTGAAACGATTGGATGAGAGTGTATGAAGCCGAGTCGTGTAGTTGTTGGAACCTGGTCAGAGCTGGCGATGCTACGCTATGATTGGCTGGTCTGCGTTTGAGGGGCGGGGCTTAGCAAAGGGTCAATTGTAGGTAGATATGGTGCCTTCAAATGGGGTCGTGTTTACCAGGTTCACGAGAAGAGTCCATATGAACGCCCCCCTCTTGTGGTATTCACGACCATGTAAGTAGAAAGCTCTGAGTTCACGAGTTGTGACATGTTTGTTGACGTTGTCAGAAATGGCGGAGGCCATGGAAGTTAATTTTTCAGTACATAATACATGAATATATTTAAATATTAGTCGTATATTGTAATTCTTCGTAATTTTATAAGATGTCTGAGGAAAATGTTGATATTCCCAACGGCCTAATCTTGTCATTATGCTTCTGTATTGTCTGCATTATGTTACCCACTTGCTAGCTTGCTAAATTGTTAGCCTCCGTGGCTTCTAGACGCCGACAGTAACGTTAATATTGCCGTTGCTTAGCATCGGTGTTCTCACGACCACTTGAACGCCAAGCACATCGTGTACACGACTTCCCATGTTGTAAACACGAGCTCACGAGTTTCATTTGAAGGCAGCAATAATCACAACTTTTTTATGTCACTTCCGATCTTTACAACTGCTTACAACATGTAATATCACAATTGATGTCTCGTCAACGAGGTGGTTTGACAACTAAAAAGTATCCACCTTTATCGCTTTTTAACATGTACTATGAAATGTTGGCACATCCTGGCGTCTCAGTAAACCTGATACTATAAAATACCTTCAGGATTCATCATATGTGGGGAATTACTACAGCTGACAGAATTTTCACAACAACTTGTACTTCCTCCATGTCCTCCAGGTCCACGGGTCAGACCGTAAAACGGCAGACAGAAAACCTGCATGTCGACTACTACGTCTCTAGAGATTTCAAGTCGGAGTTTAAAGGCTCAGCGCTGCACCAGATTGAGAAAAATGTGGAGGAGGACTATGTATCTAATGTCAGAAATAACTGTTGGAAGGAGAGACAGACAAGTGAGTAACCATGGCTATAATACACCCTCAGAACTAGCTTACTGAATTCACTTTTTTTTCCTGGACTCCTTTTGTTTTATCACTCACGTTGCTTTTCTGCTTGTCTCATCCAGAAACAGACCTGCTGTATGCTGCTAAAGTATACAGGGACGACCGAATGCGCAAGAAGGCAGAACTTATGACCATGGATAACTGCAGGGAGCTGGACAGACTAAACAACCTATTCAGGGGAGGATGAGTTGGACGCTTTTAGATTGTGTAAATGTATATGAATAGATGTATGTTCATGTTTTTTTAAGAAAGAGTCTTTACACTAGGAGCAAACACTTACTGAAATAATTTAGCTCTATTGTTGAAGTTTAAAAATGTCCCTCTCCTCGTATCCCCTCCGCCAACCTCCTCACTCCAGCCTGACCCCAGGAACCGCCTTGTTACATCTTAATGAAGCAATCTACACACACTGTAGAAAGACCTTTTTTTTAAACTCCGTTTTTCTTGTATTTTCCTGGAAACCAGATGGACAAGGACACTTGATTGTAAAGGCATGTGCTTTGAGTAGTGAGAACCCAAACAAATCACTGTCTTAAGATCAACAAACTGCTTTCGGCATCATCTGCTTGACATAAATATAAGATGAGAGACTTGGGAGGTTTGTTTGGAGATACTGTCCTCCAGCCAAATCCATTTTGTGAAGAACACAGGAACAAAAACAAGAAAATAAAATAATACAACGCTTCTTCTAGCTTCCTACTTTCCTCCGAGTGTGGATGAAGATCAATGGATCATGAAGAGATACCTGTGATTTTGCTACCAGAGAACATTTCATGTTGTCATCTTCAAAATGTGAAGGCGGTTGGGACTAAACCTGGAAGGACATTGAAACTGTTATTCATAAATGGTTGTACATTTTCATTTTTGAATGTTTGAAATTTATGCAGTTATTTAAGAAACTATAGAAGAAACAAAGTTTTTCTTCAGTGCTCGCCTAATCATTTAAATAAAGTAAAATTATTACCATAGACTGGATGTATTTGTGTCCCTGATTCAGATGTCAAAGGGTCAAAATAAACACTTTCTGACTTAAATCAAGTGCTATATAGCCATTCAGATGGTGTTGGTTTTATTTGCAAAAGTTTAGTCATTTCTGAGATTTCTGCTGCTACAGTGGAGGTGAATGGAAATTGGGAAACAGGGACTGTTTCTTTTGTACAAAGTCTTGAGTAACCGAGAAGTTGTTGACACGTCGCACAGTGATGGAATGTAACTGAAGTACATTTGCACGAGTGTTGTTCTTAAGTGCTATTTATAGCTACTTATCAGTGCTGTGAGTAGCCTACCACAAGAGCCCCTTACAGTATAGAGAATATACTGGTGGAGACCTCCTCATGTATTACCCTTGTAATAATCTCACATAGCCTAAATAGTCTTAGTTATGTGAAAGAACAACACAAGAGGAATATATTGTGTATAACAGCCATAACATAAAGACCACTGAGAGGTGAAGTGAATAACATTGATTATCTCTTTACAATGACACCTGGCAGAAGGGGGGGATATATTAGACAGCAAGTGAACATTTTGAACTTTGAACTTTGTGTTGGAAGCAGAAAAAATGGGCAAGCGTATAAGGATGTGAGCGACTTTGACAAGGGCCAACTTGTGATGGCTAGACGACTGGGTCAACAGAAAGTATCTTATAAATAAAAACACATATTTGAGAAATATTGATATCATAAATAGTAAGAATCTGGAGTTTCTTAAATAGAGGAGCAGAATGGACAGCCACACTCAGATTCTACATTATTAGATACACATAGCTCAGATTATTGCAGTCTAATAAGCCTGCAATAAATATGTTTTTGTTTATTGTCCTTTTGGAGGCTGTAGTTTGTGGTGATGATGAATTATATTGCCTGAGAGGTCTTTCTAATATAAGTCTACTCTCAAACAAATTGTTAGAGACAGACTTTTCTATTTATTTATTTATTTATTAGACTTTTATTTTGTCTTCGATGACGTTGCAACGTGTGACATCATCTTCATTGGTTTATCAGTAGTCACGTGGCAGCGTCAAACCCGGAAACGACACCCACAGTTGCTGTAGTTCGGCAGGTATAGGCTCTTTTCTGGTTCTTACCTGCCAGGTGACTGTAAGAAATGAAAACAACCAGAAGAAGTGAAACTTGAGATGCTACCAAGACAACATTTTGAGGAATAATTCGGCCTTAATTACACTAATGTGCCGGGAAACGCTGTTTTCTGGCTCTGGACGTGAAGTGGACGATGCACTACTATAGTCACACCTGTGTTTACCTGCTGAGTCTGCTCTGTTGTGGATGTCTCCACCGCGCTGCCTGCCAAGCAGAGCCAGAGACTCCAGACTGGAGGATGACTCTGAAGACGATCCGTAACGGGATACACAAGATAGACACGTACCTGAACGCAGCGCTGGACCTGTTTGGAGGAGATGACGGGCTCTGTCATTATAAGTGCACTGATGGTAATAAACCAGCTGCTTTCTTTATTCTCTCTTTCTCACAGGGAACAGTTGATTTTGTCAAACACATGTGTAACTAATAACACTAATAGTGTTTCATTTAGGAGTGCCTTGTGTCATACAAGCTGGCTTACTAGTACACACCTAAGGATATTATTATATTATATATATATTAAGGATATTATTATATTTTATATATATATATATATATATATATTATATATTAAGGATATTATTAAATTATATATATATTATATATTATGGATATTATTATATTATATATATATTAAGGATATTATTATATTTTATATATATATATATATATATATATTATATATTAAGGATATTATTAAATTATATATATATTATATATTATGGATATTATTATATTATATATATATATTAAGGATATTATTATATTTTATATATATATATATATATATTATATATTAAGGATATTATTAAATTATATATATATTATATATTATGGATATTATTATATTATATATATATATTAAGGATATTATTATATTTTATATATATATATATATATATATTATATATTAAGGATATTATTAAATTATATATATATTATATATTATGGATATTATTATATTATATATATATATTAAGGATATTATTATATTTTATATATATATATATATATTATATATTAAGGATATTATTAAATTATATATATATTATATATTATGGATATTATTATATTATATATATATTAAGGATATTATTATATTATATATATATTAAGGATATTATATTATATATATATATATTATATATTATGGATATTATTATATTATATATATATTAAGGATATTATTATATTGTATATCCTCCTGGGAACCGAGTAAAAAAAGAGTCTTCCGATTAAATTGTTTTGTGTGATTTCCTTTTTAAACTTTATTTTTTTTATCTTACAGCAGTAGTGGACTACAGGACCATTTCAGTGTGAAAAGACTAAAAAAATTAACAGATTATGGCCGTAGAGTGATATTAAACCAAGAATACATTCAACTTGATTAAAAAAAACACATGCCATATCACTGGAAAACCCATGATGTCCTGTTAACAATACACCAGGGGTTGATAGAGTAAGTCAAAAGAGTAAGAGGATATGTCCACTACAGAGGACACATGTCAATGGGCTGGGTCTCAGGAGGATATATTATATATTAAGGATATTATTCATACCTGTGCTTTTCCTTGCTATATGTCAAGTCAATATGAAAGACACTGAATGCTGAGTTTATGTAACACCTGGGAGCCAGAAGATATACATTATCACCCCTTAAGCTGCTCAGTAAGCCATTTGATAGTGGTGTACTAATGTGGTTATCTCTGACAGCAAGATAACTTGTCTGACAGAACAAGAAACATCTTCACCTTTGCTCCCCTCTCTCACAGGTTACAAGCCGGCAGCTCGCCCTGGATACAAGAACCCACCACCCAACGGATGTGGCTCACCGCTGTTTGGATTTCAGGTAGATCTGACAGATTTGGGAGGTTGGAGCTTTCTTTTTTTTTTTTAAACTCTTTTTTTATTTGAGAACAAAGAACATGAGGTCATCATGGGTGTTACAATGTCAGATCACAGTACATTTTTGTAAATACATCTTAATATACAATGTCACACTTCGATCAATCTATTGCAAAAGTATGTGTACACACACTATACAACATGTTTAGTCCACATTATTATAACAAGGTATAGAATATTAGGTATCTGGCTGATATCAGTCTAATGCACATATATTGGTATTGGCATTATATTGGCTGATAAGTGTCAAGAAATTGCAGTAAAGACATGCCAAATATATGTTTGAGATAATTTACTAATAGTGTCACCATTCCATAGATGGCACACCTAAGAGTATTGTAAGTTTATTTTTCAAGATCTACCACTTAGTGCATATGTTGGGCACAACTCTTTAATAACCACATTTTAAGGGATCTGCATCATAAATGTTCATTTATGTTATGCGCTAACATAAAAAGAATACAAAAACAGATATTGGCCAATATGTTGTTATAGATTTTTCTAACTCTCAAATACTGATATCGGTATCGGGCTCAGAAAACCAGCATCAGTCAGGCTTTGTTAAAAATGATTATCTATATTTTCCTCATCTTTTGTCACACATTTGAGCGATGGACAGGAATTGCTCTCTCTTTGTCATTGTGCTATGTTTCATTTATTGTTTAAAGGACTAGTGAGTTGTGCTTTTTGTCATTGCTGAAACATTATTTTTCAGATTTTACCAACAAATCACTGAACCATTATCACATCTTTTGAATTGAGGGAAATGCATCATGTCTCCTATCATGTGAATGTCATTCTAAAATACATCATAAAGAGTGACAAATCTGTTTTTGTCCAGTTTGACATAGGCATCCCGTCCATGACCAAATGTTGTAACCAACATGACCGCTGCTATGACACCTGCGGCCGTGAGAAGCACGACTGCGATGAGCAGTTCCAGGACTGCCTCGAGACCATCTGCAGGAATGTGCAAAAGACTCTAGGATTGGCCAAGAGTGTCCAAGGTAAGAGGCTGAGCCAGTGGCCCGATTCCCAATATCCACACTCACAGACTCACACACTTTGATTTCTGCAAACTTTGCCTGAGGGAGTTACCCACAATTCATAGCTTTGTGACATTAAACCTGCAGTTATCAGGGGAAGCCCGCAGGCGTTAAAGAAAAAAAGGTAAACAAAGAGGATGGCACGCCTAGCATATTAAATTTACACATAAACATTAACATTAAGGACTTAAGATGGTACATAAAAAACAAATAAAATCAGAGAAATGCAAGCATTAGACTATATCACTCACCTGGTTTATTCATCAACTATTTATTTTCATTTTGCTTAATGAAGTTTGACAAAAACAAGTAAATTGATTATTTGACCTCTCGTCTCATAAGGCAAGAGCCTGGAAGACGTTCAAATCAGGCGTAAAAACAGAAAATAAAAACCTACAATTGGCGTCGTCAAGGAAACGTGATATGTCCCCGCAAAGTTCTGTCCCATTCGATTTCTATTTATACCATTTCAAGCCCTTGCAGCCTCTCACACTCAACCATTTACCAGGTGATGTCAGATAAGTCCCTGAGGGTTCTGGGTTTAAGGCCTCAGGGGGAACATTGGGTTTGGGCCATCATGCTCAAATTAGATGCAGGATGAGATGGGGTTGCATTCTGAACCAGATTAACGAGAATCAGGTGATGGCCTGTAGATAATTGTAGATTATCAGGCACTGTGTGGCAGTGAAACATTAAGTTCTTTTGCATTCTTAGTTTTTCTTTTGTTCTGATGTTGCCGATGTAAGCGTGTGTGTTGACACGTCACAGTAGGAAAAGCACAGGTGTAAATAATAAAACAATATTGATTGCTTACTGGGACACTTTAATAGAACAGAGTCTTCGTTAATGTTATCAGTAACACCTGGGATTTTCCTACTATGACGAGTCAAAATGTCTAAAAACCAGGTCCACTTCAGTTGAACAGGGCCATAATTAATGTTATTAATTACACCTGTTTTTACCCTGCAATGACATGTCAAGATGGTTGCTGTGAAAAGGGCCTATGTTATACAATCTAATCGAATGTAGGACTGTTGCACCTGAGAATGCAATCTACTTAAAAAGCGGTGGACTACGGCAAACTTTTAGAACAAAGTATAGGAAAGAAGCTGTGCTTCAGTGGTAGATATTTGTGAAATTTTACAATTACATCTTATAAAATCAACAAATTAATTTCTGCTGTAGTTCAAGGATAAAGATGCATAGCTTGTGCAAGTTAAGTGAGCAAGTGTCGTTGTAAAACACAGTATGTCCAGCAGATGGTAAGATAGAGCTACTTTTTACAAATTGTAAATCTTGACTCATAACAACAACATTGAGCTTGTCATTTTGATCATGAATTAAATTAGTATATTTGTATTGGTCTCATCTTTACTACGGTTTTGAAAATGTCCCAAGTTCTATATTTGAGAATTGAAATTAAATTCTAATCAAACCTGTATTGCCACTTGGCTCTCTATGCTGCATTTTAATTGAATTCTTAAAACAAAAGTAAACATTAAATGCGACTTTAATCTACAATAAAACCTGTATTTGATCAATAATGCATGCTATATTTAAATACACACAAAACAGTTTTTGACTCACTTACAGTGAGGTGTTAGCAGGTGCCTGTTTTTAAAACAGCTCACCTTTCCCCTGTTGTGTATTACCTCATGTTTGTCTTCTTGTTCTCTCTTGTCCTTCTTGGCAGCTTGTGAGTCAGCGGTGACTCTGCTGTTTGACGCTGTTATGCACATGGGATGTAAGCCGTACCTGGACAGCCAGAGAGAGTCTTGTGTGTGTCAGTATGAAGTGAAAAAGGAACTGTGACACCGCCGCAGGATCAAGACTGTGGAACGGACTGATTCATAAGAACAACACTGACCGAGGGATGCCAGCAATAAAGATCCCTTTCAGATTGTCTCAGGGATAGAGCATCTTTGGCCTGCACTGACTTGTGTTCATCACCGCCCTTTTATTGGAGTTTGTAGTATGTATGTAGACATCTATTAGACAAAGTGAATGTGAAAATACCAAGAGGACAGTTAACAGTTAATAGCTTTCCTGCAGTTAATTATTTATATTTTGTTATTACTGTGTTATGTGTTTGTCCTGTGATGGACTGGAAGCTGTGTATTCAGGGTTTCCCTGGCTTTTGGATGCTTGGGTTACACCCGACACTTTATTTTATGGATTTCTAACTTCCTAATAATTCATGAAATTAATTGGTTTCATGATAATTAAGAAAAAATATGGAATTTGGCACTGATTTTGGGTAAAACACAGACAACGTAAATTGAGCTGTACTTAGGAAGTTTTTCTGAAGACGAGCTGCTACTAACAATTATTTTCATTGTTGATTAATCTGTCGATTATTGTCTCGATTAATCGATTAGTTGTTTGGTCTATAAAATGTCAGAAAACGCTGAAACGTCCTCAAATGTCTTGTTTTGCCCACAACTCAAAGATATTCAGTTTACTGTCATAGAGGAGTAAAGAAACCAGAAAATATTCACATTTAAGAAGCTGGAATCAGAGAATTTCGATTTATTTTTCTTTAAAAAAAATTACTCAAACCCATTATCAAAATAGTTGGCGATTAATTCAATTGTTGACAACTAAGCGATAAATCCTTGCAGCTCTACTGGAGACCAACAACAGCTTTTAAACACAGCATAACAATATAATCTGACTAAAATAACAGTTTCAGACCTTTGTCTTTATTTTCCCTGTAATTAGCACAACATTTATATAGTTCTGTCCAGGAAACTCTCAATACATTATTTAGGAAATAACATAAAATAAAACATTACTGCCCCGTCCCCCCTCCCATAACACTAATAGCAACATGTGATGAATAATAATACAATAATATCTGTTTCTACAGCATCTAAAAACAATGGTGGTTTTCCCTTTAGAAAATATGTAGAATATTTGTAAAATATGACATGATGGGGAAAGCACTGGTGCACTCAATTGATGCCAATGTGATAACACTGTAGAGAAAAGCTGTGTTAAACTGTCATAAAAATAAATAAACATGCTTTTATTGATAATTCTGTGTCAGCTGTCATCTTAGACATTTTTGTATGAACTGTTTCTTGTAAGAAGCGTTCAGAGTGGAGTCAAGGGACCACTGAGGATCTGTGACTCAGCTTCCATTGATCCCAAGAGAATAAAACACATCATCTATTTGAAGTTATTCATGTGAGAGAAAGGCTATGTCAGCTCTATCCACAGAGACAGGTGGAGATAGAGCAACATTTCCTGCTACAATGTAGCACATATGAAGAAATTAGGAACAAAAATCTTTACAAAAATTAAATGTAAACTCCAAGATTTTGATTCCCTCTCTGACCAAAATAAAATACAACATTTACTTGGATAAAATAGTGTCATCGCCATAGAAGCTGCAGGATATGTCAGTGCATGTCACCTCCTAAGAGACATCAACAACAACACATTATAGATGGAACTCACACTCTGTCTTTTATTTACTCCGCTACTTCATTTTTTTTTTTTACATTTATCCTTTGATATTGCAATATATTGTTATTAATTGTTTTTTATTTGTTTGTTTTATTGACACAACAAAACATGAATTATTTATTTATTGTTTTCTTCCATTTACATGCATGTTCTTTTAAAATATCTACATATTGTAATTTGCTTTATGAATTGTATATATGTATATATATGTTTTTGTTTTTATTTTGTTCTTTTTTAATTTGTATTTATTATTGAATTATTGTTCACCTGACAGTCATGCCAATAAAGCAAATTGAATTGAATTGAATTGAAAGACACTGGAAAAGAGTGGATTAGATGTTAAAACCTCGTAATTTCTTCGGATGCACTAACCTTAATCTCACTTTTTTGTTGTTTACTATATATTAAATCCCTGTACTTAAATGTTTGATGAGTCGCTGTTGCAAGGTTGCAATGCGGCCAAAGCCTATAGAAGGAGGCTAGGACACGGGCGGGCATCGGTCTTGGGGTATGGGGTATGACGCATGCGCAGTGTAACTGAAGCTGCGGTCTTGCGTTTTGATTGGCTAGTGCAGACCAGATTATACTGCGCATGTGTGGTACCCCCGAGCTATGACGTATTGATGACGCGTGTCTTAGCCTCCTTTCTATAGGCCTTTATGGCAAACACGGAAGTCCTGGCAGCTGTTGACCTTTGACTGACAGGCGGTGAGAGCCAATCGTGTTCTCCGGTTGTCACTTTCAGCCAATGAGATTCCGAGGGGGGAGGGGCTTACGTGGTGACTCGTCGGTGTTGCCTTGACGAAGCAGATTAATTTCTCAGTGGAGTCAGTCGGAGTGAAGACAGACAACCTGTAAACATGTCAAACACGGCAGGAGACGGAGGTAGAGGTAATGAATTCACTTATATGTGTTAATTAAAAGTAGATATAACTTGTTGACTTCTGCGTGCGACCTTTTAAAAGTTAGAAAAATCAAAACATGTTAATGTAGCAGCTCTGTGTTTACTATCGTTTACTGTGATCTTACAGAGGAGTTATCTCACCTTTACTATCAGTCTGGTTTCATTAAAGTCAGACACAACGTAACTACAACATGTTTGACAGGTTTTTAATGTCATTCTGAATGTCAGGACTTTATCTCTGTTTCTCTCACCTTCCCAGGAAGTGTTGCTAGAGGCAACAAGACAGAAACAGACAGGGCGGGTGAGTTACACACTGTTACTGCTACTGTTACTGTTATTAAAGCTTCTGCTCAATCCTCTTTGCTCTTAACCAAAGCAAAAGTTTATTTTCTTACATTTGCTGCTAGAAAACATATATTACTACAGTGGATTAGTGATAAGAAACGTAAAAAAAGTAAAAGTAGATCAGATCTACAACATTTGGTAGCCCTATCTGAATTATGTTGGACCTGATCTCTCCTCCATTATCTCACAAGGAGTCTCTTGGACATGAACTCTTATATCCTTTGTATTCCCTGCACTATGGACTATTTCCTATGACCTCCTATATACATTTTTTGATCTGAGCTGTACCAGTGTTTGTTTGTTTGTTATTGTTTTTTTTTTTTTTTATTATTATTATTCTTATTGTGTTTGTGAAAATAAGAAAACCCAATAAACATATTATATATATAAACAAAAAAAACAAAGCAAAAGTGAAACAAACAGGGTAAATATGTAAAGAATAATTTTGGTTTCTGATTAGTGAAGCCAAAGTACAGTCAATTTACATTCAGTGAGATTAATCATTAACTCTAATTGCCTCGATTATGCTGAAGACAGGATGTAATTTCCCCACATATCCTGTCATATACACATACACATATATAAATATAAAAGGAGAAATCACACACGTAAAAGTAAAATGATAATCTAAGCATCCAATTGTGCAGTTGAAATATAGAGCTTAAATATAAACTTAATTAAAAATATAAAATAGTAATGTACATTTGTAATTTAGTTGATGACAGTATTTTACACTATTACTACCACTGTTTAAAGCTTGTGTAGTGTTATTCAAGTTTATGGTGAATCCTCTTTGCTCTTAACAAAAAGCAGAAGTGAAACAAAACAGGGTAAATATGTAAAGAAAGCAGGTTTTATTATCAGTGAAGCCAAAGTACAGTCAATTTGCAGTGAGTGAGATTAATCATTTACTTTACTGCTGCAAGGTTTATTTGTGATTTGTCAATTCCAGCAAAGCAGTCATTGGAAATGAAAATCTTTGGTCTCAGGTTCCTTCAACAATACTCATAAAATATGTATATATATATATATATATATATATATATATATAAGAGGAGAAATCACACATGTAAAAGTAAAAATGATAATCTAAGGCATACAATAGTGCAGTTAAAATATAGAGCTTTAATATAAACTTAATTAAATATAAAATAGTAATGTGCATTTGTTATTTAGTTGATGACAGTATTTCAGATGGGAAAACTGAATGTAAACAGGATGCATGTATATGCATGATGAAAAGTAATATATGTAAACAGAGGTGTAAACAGGCATGTAGTATGTAATAATGAGAAGTACTTAAAATATATATACAATATATATATATACATACATATATATACAGAGGTGTAAACAGGACTGTAGTGTGCCTAAAGAAGTAGTACATATATTTATATATTCAATTCAATTCAATTTCAATTAGAAACACCTCTCAGTGTACAGCATCCAAAATGACCATTAGGTTGAATATACACTTCAGTAAAAAAAGAAACTGAACATTATAACCTTTTATGAAGGTAGGGCTTTATTGCGTGACTTTATTGGTTTGTGTAACTCATAAACTGCCAAAAACTGGTTGTATACAAGCTAAGATATGTGCAAATATTGATTTACATGTTTTTTAAAAGTCAGATAATATCTTCCAAGTTGTCAAACACAACCTAGCTGCTGCCTTTAGCACACAAAGTCTGACCTACATATCTGTAGGGTGGGGTATATGGAGGTGTCACTTTTGGCCTCTGTTCTTTTAGCAGCTTTTGCCATCTTTCTCCACCTGTCACCCAGCTATTGAAGGCCATGAGTGACTCTAAAGCTGGTGGGACAATGGCTGCTTGACCCCATATACCAGCAGCAGTGGAGCAATTCATGCACCTGTAGTTGTGCTGCTTAACAAAGAAGCCTGAAAAGCTCAATCCTCCTCCTCTGTATTTTTGGCAACTTCAACCACACATTTGTGATATTTAAAAAAAGCTGTAAAGTCAGACTTTTCAGTGCATTGTTTAGTATATTCTACATTGTTGCATGGGTTATTCATGTATGTTTTGTTTTCTATAGCGTGCACGGAGAACCTAACAGAGACTGATGCCTTCATCAGAAGGTAAACTGTTTCCTCTTGTTTGTGTGGTTATCAGCGTGAAATTCACACCTCCCTCGGGTTTAGCACTCCGCCTTATGTTGTCTTTGTTTCTGTTCTCTTTTTCATCATGAAACAGCTCTTTAGCTTTGGATCCTGCAGAGGAGTACAAGATGGACAACAAACACCGAGGCGTTGCACTCATCTTTAACCAGGAGCGCTTCTTCTGGCGCCTGGGGTTAAGTGACCGGCATGGAACCAATGCAGACCGCTACAACCTGGAGAAAAGGTATCACTTCCTAGCCAGCTGCTGGAGAGGGAACATTGCGTTCTGCAACTGTGTGTTTTAAGAACTTGTCTGTACTTGTTCAGTGATTGTAAGACTTTCCTTCACCTCTCTTTTAGACTGAGGGATCTAAACTTTGATGTTCAGGCTTGTGATAACTACAAACAGGTGGAAGTGTTGGATAAAATCAGTGAAGGTAAGCACGTGCATGATCACTTATGACACTCAAATGACTAAATATACACCGATCAGCCATAACATTAAGACCACTGACAGGTGAAGTGAATTACATTGATTATCTCGCTACAATGGCACCTGGCAGTGGGTGGGATATATTAGACAGCAAGTGAACATTTTGAACTTTGAACTGTGTGTTGGAAGCAGAAAAAATGGGCAAGCGTAAGGATGTGAGCGACTTTGACAAGGGACAAGTTTTGATGGCTAGACGACTGGGTCAGAGCATCTCCAGAACTGCAGCTCTTGTGGGATGTTCCCGGTCTGCAGTGGTCAGGACCTACCAAAAGTGGTCCAAGGAAGGTGAACCGGTGAACCGGCGACAGGGTCAGACCCAAGGCTCATTGATGCACGTTGGGAGCGAAGGCTGGCCCGTGTTGTCCAATCCAATAGAAGAGCTACCGTAGCTCCAATTGCTGAAAAAGTGAATGCTGGTTCCGATAGAAAGGTGTCAGAACACACAGTGCATCGCAGTTTGTTGCATATGGGACTGCGTAACTGCAGATCGATCAGGGTGCCCATGCTGTCCTAATGTTATGGCTGATCGGTGTATATTCAGGAGGCAGAGCAACATCATTACTATAGTTTAACAACTAACAAATACCTGATGTCCCACCAGCCGCAGAGGCTAACCATTCAGACGCAGACTGCTTTTTGCTCGTCTTCCTGAGCCACGGCGAGAATGATCACGTTTACACCTACGATGGCAAGATCAGCATTCAGGATATCACATCCCTGTTCAAAGGAGACAAGTGCAGAAGCCTCGTAGGAAAGCCGAAGATCTTTATATTACAGGTACACGCATAAAGAAACCCCAGTCAAATCCATCGGCATATGGCAACATGCAGCGTTACCTGTTTTTTTAATGCTTTACTTGGAAATCCGTAGTTCTTATAAATAGAGTCAAAGTGAACGTGGCTGTGTCTGTCACTAGGCATGCCGCGGAGACAAGCACGATGAACCAGTGACTGCCTGTGATGCCGTGGACAGCGAGCTGAATGAGGTCGTAGTGGACGCCAGCGCCGTACACACCCTCCCTGCTGGGGCTGATTTCATCATGTGCTACTCTGTGGCTGAAGGTGAGTCGGCAGGGATGTTTCACTTTCTTAGTCTGCTCTTGTCGCATTCAACACATGCTGCAAATAGAGAAAACACAAGCAAATACAGAAACGCGCTGCAAATAGCACAAACTACAACTCAAACTGTTTCCAGGGGACAGTTGTGCTGCATTCCAAATCGCATATCTTTTCTTTTACTTTCAGTACGTACTGCAGCTGCCCTTACAAAGTACGTACTGTGGCATGCAGTATGCATACTACTTCGTCAGAACATTGCACCTCGATCTTTGACCCTCTTGCTCATGTATCGGCTGCGCAGAGGATTGTGGGTCAGAATAGCCAGAAAAGCATGCTGGCTTGCATACTGCAAAATGCGACCAGATATAATAGAACATCCTAATATTTTCGCCATACTGCATTTGACAAACTATGTATTGGGACAATCTTTTTCTTCTGGCATATTAAATAGTACGGTAGTATGGGTATTGTAATGCACAGTTGTTGTTGCCATGGTTTTAAAATGTATACAGATCCTTTCTGCAATGAAAGGACAGGCAGCAGTTTCATCATTGTTACCTGATAAACAAATTAAGCAAATTTATAGGTTTAATTGTATTAGTCATGACAGCAAAACCCACCAGTAGTTGCTTGTCCCCTGTTACGGTTTCTGACAACAACTATTAATAATCATTTTGGCCATCATAGTTCTCCTACACTCTTGGCACACGGGAGAAGTTTCAGTTGGTTGCAAATCCTACACACTGCACTTTTAAATGTCCTTTTTGTTATTCAGTCACTAACTATCCTGTCCTGTCGCCTGTGTTGTTTGTTTGTTAGGATACTATTCCCACCGGGAGACCATCAACGGCTCCTGGTATGTCCAGGATCTGTGTGAGCTGCTTCAAAAGTATGGGAACCACCTTGAATTCACAGAATTACTGACGCTGGTCAATAGGAAAGTGTCAATGAGGAGCGTTGGGAACAGTAGTGACCGGAACGCCATAGGGAAGAAGCAAGTACCTTGCTTTGCTTCAATGCTCACCAAGAAACTCTACTTACGACCAAAACAGTAACCGTTTCAGACCTCAGTCATAAGATGAGCTGGTTTTATATTAATACCTGGGAAACCGAGTCTCCTGGGTGATTTTAAAGATTTTTTTCTCTAGTCCTACACTGTGTTTTTCTCATGAACACTATTATTCACTCATGCATTGAACAATCAGCTAATTGGCAGTTGTAGTATTTACAGTTATGAAATAACAGGAACAACTTGTATTGACCACTCCTGGTTTCAGGGCAATCACTCCACTTCTTAAACCTCACGTTCCTCGAAATTGTGTATTCATTTATCCTTTTTGCATTTGCAGAAATCATGTTACAGTATTTGATTTACTGGTTTCCACTGCTCTGGTTTCCTGTGTGAATGCAAACATACAGTAGATATTATAATGCAATCTAACGCAACATCCCAGCTGTTTTCAAAACGTTATAATACTCAGCAGACTTTGCAGAGTCTGCAAAGTCTGCTATATCACAGTAGTCTGTAAGAAACATGTGTATTCATTGTTCTGCAAAATTGAATTACTTACATCTAGTATATATTTGTCATAACTCTCTGATAATCAAATGTGAAGGATCTCGGCAAAAAATGCCAGAAAAAAACCTCTCTAACATAATAAAAGTTGATATACTTTAACAAAATAAAACATCAACCTTTAGGGAAAATAGCAGAGGCACTTTTACACAGCAAATGTCATATATTCTGACTGTCATTTACTGACTAAATTGATCATGGGATGACAAACATCAGGATCATGGTGGCTCACAACCTCACATAAACTATTTTCTGGGGAAGATCTGAATTCATATTTAAATATATTTGCCAATATCTACCATAATTCTTTTATTTCTCTGATAACCAATTTGGCCCCAAAAGTCCAGCATGAAGATGACTTCATATCCAATAATAAATTATTAGAATATAATGTGAATTTTATGTGTTGAGGGTAGTTTTTGATACCATGATGTATGGTCCTGTTGGATTAGATTGCATTATGTTTTAGGGTGTTCCTGTTATTTTGTCCAACCCCTGTAGATCAGTACACACTTTGCACTTGCAGGATTAATGTGGACCACAATCTGTGTTTTTTTCTTAGCCTTTTGTCACATGTTTGCATGCTTTTTTTAATCCAGTTTAAACTACTGTGGTACGACACAAATGTTGCCTTATTCTGCAGCCGACTTTTCTTGACAAGGTGAAAAGTTGACATTTCCGGGGGAAATGTCAAATCAGTGTCAGTGTCAGGAATGTCTACAAGCCAAAAAAATACTTTCCAACTAACTGTATCTCGCGAGGCAGGTGACATAACAGCATGACAACCAGGTCACTAATGATTTTGTTCACGTCAGGGTTTAATACTTTATTATCTCTCCAGAAGCACCAATGACCAAGTAATATCTCTCACATTCAGGCACCACATAAACATGCTGTTTGTCTTCTAGCTCACTCCATCCAAAAGGGAATTCATGTTTGTGCTGTTCTTTGTGTTGTAGCAGTTTACAGTACGACATTTCATAATGCGTATTTGCACCCAACATGGCAACAAACACCTGTGTGGAAAGACCCTCAGGGAGGAGAGGTGTTTTTTAAGCTGTACTGTAAACCTGAAACACCTCTAGCTGTGTCGCATGATCTATGACTCAGGAAATACTAAGCTACCAGCACACATTGATCTTGTATTTTTGTGGTCTTACTGTTGTGACTTTGTATAATAAAATCCGTGTGACATTTTAGGTTCTGTTTTGCTCCCCAGTGTTTTATAAAACATTCTTTTTGTGGCAAAAACTGTATTCATGTGATGTCTTTATTTCACCTGAAATCTCCATCCTCTAAAGCAGGAGTCAGCGACCTTCACTATCAAAAGAGCCATTTTAGGCAAGAAAAAAAAAAAAAGAAATCTGTCTGGAGCTGCAAAACATTTGAGCATTGTGATGAAGGTAACACAGTTTATAGTCTGAGTACATAGTATATAAGTCTAATGCAGGGTCAAGAGCAAATGTACTACAGAGCATTAGGGCCACATTGAGGGGAAGAAAATTGAAGATTTCGAGAATAAAGTCATAATATTACTAGAATAAAGTCATAATGTTACTAGAATAAAGTCATAATGTTACTAGAATAAAGTCATAATGTTACTAGAATAAAGACAATGTTTCTAGAATAAAGTCATGTTACTAGAATAAAATCAATGTTACTAGAATAAAGACATAATGTTACTAGAATAGAGTCATAATGTTACTAGAATAAAGAAATGTTACTAGAATAAAGACGTTACTAGAACAAAGTCATAATGTTACTAGAATAAAGTCATGTTACTAGAATAAAGACATCGTTACTAGAATAGAGTCATAATGTTACTAGAATAGTCATAATGTTACTAGAATAAAGACAGTTACTAGAATAGAGTCATAATGTTACTAGAATAAAGACATGTTACTAGAATAAAGTCATAATGTTACTAGAATAAAGACATAGTTACTAGAATAGAGTCATAATGTTACTAGAATAAAGACATAGTTACTAGAATAGAGTCATAATGTTACTAGAATAAAGACATGTTACTAGAATAGAGTCATAATGTTACTAGAATAAAGACATGTTACTAGAATAGAGTCATAATGTTACTAGAATAAAGACATGTTACTAGAATAGAGTCATAATGTTACTAGAATAAAGACATGTTACTAGAATAAAGTCATAATGTTACTAGAATAAAGACAGTTACTAGAATAGAGTCATAATGTTATTAGAATAAAGACATGTTACTAGAATAGAGTCATAATGTTACTAGAATAAAGACATAGTTACTAGAATAGAGTCATAATGTTATTAGAATAAAGACATGTTACTAGAATAAAGACATGTTACTAGAATAAAGACATGTTACTAGAATAAAGTCATAATGTTACTAGAATAAAGACATAGTTACTAGAATAGAGTCATAATGTTATTAGAATAAAGACATAGTTACTAGAATAGAGTCATAATGTTATTAGAATAAAGACATGTTACTAGAATATAGTCATAATGTTACTAGAATAAAGACATGTTACTAGAATATAGTCATAATGTTACTAGAATAAAGTCAGTGTTATTAGAATAAAGACAATGTTATTAGAATAAAGTCATAATGTTACAAGAATAAAGTCATAACTTTACGAGAAAAAAAGAAAATGACTAAAGTAAAATTACTACTTTATAGTATTATGACTTTATTCTCGAAATCTCAGATTTTTTTTTTCCCTCAATGGGGCCCTAATACTCCGTCGTACCGTCGTACCCTAGACCTACAACAATGATAAATAAAATGAAAATATAAACAAAGAAAGTTATTCATTTCCACAATTTCTTCTGGAGAAGGGCTAAAGAGCTGCATGTGGCTCCGGAGCCGCAGGTTGCAGACCCCTGCTCTAAAGGAACAGGGTTATTATTTGTCGTGCAGAAGCGGATACAAAAACAACACCTTTCCATAATAAGACAGACCAGGCAGACAGGAGATTCTCCCGATGTTCGGGAAATACTTTTTATTTCAATAGTCCTCAGTGTTTTGTACATTTCTTAAAGACATAATTGGCATCATTATCAAGACTGTAAACCAAACACAGAATGACATGGATTCCTGGTAAAAAGGCACCATTATCAAAATAAAGCAGAAAACTTGTTTTTGCTCTGGAGTGTTTTAAGTGTGAGTGATCATTATTCATGGCATTGCTTCGTTCATGGCTTTGGCTGGAGCTGTTCAAGCGGTAGCTGATATTCAGTCGGATATCTCAGACGTTTCAGGTCCTCCTCCACCTGACGCACAGGAAACAAGTCACACAAACAATTCATTCAGCGGGATTTTCAGAAGGCAGTTTGATTTGAGATTCACATTTGTGGTTTTGAGTGAAATGTGTCTCGACAATTATTGCATGGATTGCCATGAAATTTGGTTAAGACATTCATGTTGACCTCAGGGTGAATTATTATAATAACGGGTGAGTCCATAACTATTCATTTAGTGCCCCCACGAGGTTTTGTTTGGTTCATGACAAAATATCTGCCAAATGAATGACATTCCCATCAGCCTTAGCTATACTTTGTGTTTAGTGCTATTATATCTGCTAAACATCAGCATGTTAATATTGTCGTGTGAGCAAGTTAGCAGGCTGATTTTAGCATTTAACTCAAAGCACTAGCCTCAAAGAGCTGCAAGCATGGATTCTTCAGCGTTGTTTGCTAATATACATAGCTGTTATCTTAAGAAACAACAAAAGTTCTTCTTTCATTTTTGCTCTTACATTTAGCACTGAAATAGTTCAATGGTAGCATGTGCAATTTACATGTTCTTCCTACATTTTTCGTAGTCGGTTATTGAGGTAGATAAAGTGTTTGTATCTGTGGGATTGTAAAAACTGAACCAATCAACCAACCTCCGCCAGCTCATCCCTCAGTTCATTGTATTTTTCCACGTTGAATTTCTTCTTGCTGGCCGCCTTATGGAAATAATTCAGGAACTGTCTGTCTTTAGCGTCTGGGTATAGGTAATCCTGAGGGAAAGAATAAAGTGGGATTGCTATTAATGTGGGGAGGAAAAAACGTGTCTGCACACACATGCATGATTTTGTACAACAGAACCTCAGGTTTAAATAAGTATGTTAAAGGAATAGTAGATGAGAAGAATGATATCACTGTTGTATCAGTCTGTTAAATATGAAATCACAGCAGCTAGAAAGCAGTTAGCTTCGCATAAAGATTGGAAACGGGGAGACGAGGAGTCACTGGCCAGCCAGTAAAATAGTCCAGCACAAATTGTCTTGTGCTGGTAGGTGGATTTTGTTACCATGATGAGACAGAGCCAGTCTTTCCAGTCTTTATGCTAAGCTAAGCTAACTGCTGCTGGTTGTAGTTTCCTATTTAATGGACGGACATGGGAGTCGTATCGATCTTCACATCTAACTCTGCAAAAAAAGCTAATTATCCAAAATGTGAAACTGTTCCTTCATATCAAATCAGTTAAAGGGACTATTTGTAACTTTCAGATATGCTTGTTAACAGCGACACCTGTGGCCGTTAAGTCAACGAAAGTCAGCGTCGTGCTCGCGCTTGCTCGCTCGAAATATACCTGAACGAGCATCGCTCAAAACAGTGAGGCGACACACGTCAGCTAAAACCACAATATCACTCTATATTTCACCTGCTTGGCAGTAATGTTAGCTGACCAGACGAAGGTCTCTCCATGAATCACTGTTGACTCTAGTGTTGGCTTTTCCTGCTTCAGGAAAAGCGGGTCGGTGCCGGGGCTGAAGCAGGAAGAGAAATGTTATCGTCTCCTGACTGCGCCCGCAGGGAGACACCGGCAGACCGGTCAGAGACGATAACGTTACTCTCTGCGGAGCCCCGTCACTTCACAAGACACGGGAAACCTCTGTTGGTCTGGAGGAGCTGCAGCATTTATTTCTGCACAAACGTCCACTGTACATTCACTAGATATTCTCAGAGCTAAACTAACTCTTCTGCAGTGTGGAGTGAGCGTGCGTTCACGTCAAGAGGTGGAGCGAGACAGCGAGAACACGCGCGGTGTGTCAGTGAAGGCAAACAGGCAGAGGAGCAGAGAATCCAGCCACACGCGAGCCGGCATATGCGAGCGCGCATGGGATCCCGACCCGGTACATTTATACGCTTAAAAAGTTACAAACAGTCCCTTTAAAGTCCACACCTGGAAAAGAACTAAACTGAGGTTTTAGTCTTTTTGACCCTGAGACTTGCCTGTCTGGTAAGGACATAATAGGCGAAGGCTCCAATGCTGGTGGCGTAGGTGATGAAGTAAGTGACCGGCTCAATGACGTCCCATGAATAGACCCACCACGTGAGCCAGGCCAGAGCGCCGCCCTGCACGGATAACAAAGCCATGCCGGTCCAGACGATCCTGGAGCTGTGGAAATCTGCTGTACGGGCCAGCTGGGCTTTCATCTGTCAGGGTTAGGTAAGAATACAAGAAGGGATGGGTTACCACCCAGCAAAATTAACGGGAAATGTCACCTGTTCGAAACAATATTTAAATCAGATCTGTCAATGGGATGTGATGAGGGAGAAAGTGAGGTTCAATGGCATACAGATGTTGAGACAGTACCTTCTCCAGAGGTGACAGCTCCTGTTTGAGGTTGTCCAGTCTCTCCAGCAGCTGCCTCTCTTTCAGCAGGTGGTGTTCGGGCAGGTGGAGCGCCGTGTGCAGCAGATGCACAACATGCTTCATATCCTCCAGCTCCATGGCATCCTCACTGGTGCACACTGCTACAGAGGGCACAGCAAGGTGGACGGGGGATGAGAAAGTAAGACGAGTACTGCCTGTAGAGATAACCGCTGCTATTTTATCTGCAGGCCTGAGTTGTAATTGCGAAAGCAGACAACACGAGGAGCATTTATGACCGGAGAGAAATACGGTGTACCCTTTTCAGGAGCGCAGACATTATAAACGGAATCATTGATGACGAGCTGGAAGTCCTTGTCCAGCAGGGCGTCTATCAGCGTGGTGTTGGCTACAGGCTCTCCATCTGTCAGAAGAGGACAAATACTTTTATTTGCAATCATATAACTTTCTACTTTTATAGCCCAGAAAAAAAGCCCAAATAAGCTCATTTAAAACAGAAAATAGAGATAAAAATGCATAAAAACATAATGTAAACAGCTAAACAGATCACCTTGCATACACCCATAAAACGAGTGAGTCAATAATTTACAGCCTGCACACAGTTATTCATCACTGCAAAGTTACAGGTATTCAAAAGGAATGAGGCACAAGGGGGGAATAAGGAGGACTCCATGGTTGTATTATATCAAATCTGTGCACCTCCGTTCTAACTAGCCCATTTCCTGAAATGATACAAATCAACCTGTCAGCCTGCCTCAGGTGGTGATTTCAGGATACTTTTCAACAGCTTCTGAACAATGTGCCTGCATGAGTTGCATTGAATGACGGTGGTGTAGATGGACAGATTGATTGCTATAGAAAAAAGCATGTTTTTCCAGTCAGGAGAATGTGAGTCACAAACCCGTATTGAAAAAGCACTGCAGGGGCGTTGCATTATGGCCCAACAGGGACAGCTAAAACACTTTACATCTGCCATTTACACTACATCACTTATTGCAGCGGGATCCCAAGATGATTAAAGGGAAGAGAAGGAATATAAATATTTATTTTGCCGAAAACTATCTTTTTTTTTTTTACTTTTTTTTTATGAAATACTGGATACTTATACCTATACTTATACCTATACTTATACCTATACTTATACCTATACAGGCCTCTAAAAATCCTTCAAATGAAACCACTTCAGATGGAAAAATCTGCGGGCATCATGCCAAACCACTCTGTGCTGCTCTTCAGCATTCACTGCAAACACAAAGAAACCTGCCAAACCAGGTGTGCTAGAGAAATGAGTTAAGCCTCAAGAATGTGATCGGTCTGGTGCGTTACGCATGTCGTCTCCTACCCTTGGAGAAAATGGAGGTCGTGGCTCCGGAGTCCTCTCTCTGCAGATCTGCGATCAGGTCTCCCACGCTCATCAGCATGGGTCTGAGGAAGAACAGACACTTCTCATTCCTGGAGGGCAACGGGACCTCCAGAACCAAACGGCCATATTTGTACCTCAAAGACACGTCTGCAACACAAAAGGGGAGGAAAATCATTTTTATGCTATATGTGTTGATGTGCACGGATCATCAAGCCAAGATGACACATTTAATTATTTTTCCCAGCAGGAGTGATTATAAGGTCACAAATGGGGGGGCAGCTGTGTGACATAAAGCAATTCATCATCATGTGGATGTAGGAACTGTATATTACCACTGGAGGGTGCGAGGGTGCTGTAGAAAGGAGCTGGACAATTTCCAAGCAGAGATGGCCTCTGTTGAACCTGAAAAAGAAAAAAGAAAAAAGAAAAAAAGGAAGGAAGGAAGAAAAGAAAAAACAAAGAGATCATTATCATCCTATTTAGTTTGTTCTCTGCTCTGTCTGTGTAAAAGTACATCCCTCCCTTGGTAAACTGTCTGACATTAAAAGAGTAAACAGATCCAGAGCATCCTGAAAAGAACAAAAACAATCCGTCGACATGAATTGAGTTTTTCAGGGCTTTGGTTTTGCTCTGAGTGCTTTTACACTAATACGAGTTTCTTCAATAGCAACAATGGGTGGCTTCTGAAACGCTTTACACTCCCCTCTCTAAATGGTGTGTAATCTGATCTGACCAGATTAGATGTTGAGTAAACCAGCTCCTTGTTGCTGATGCACACCTTTTCATTAACTTTTAGGCTACAGCCTTTAATGCTTAAATGAAATGCCAGAGTGTCTCTCAATAAAAAGTACTATTGTACTCTCCCACGGTCCTGATAATAGAAAGAGGGCATCCAAAGGGTACTGCTCATTATTCTAGTCAGCAGGTAATACTTCTCTGTTCCGTACTTGACATTCTCGGGGTGTCGTCTTTGTTTAGTTTACATGCAAACTCATATTTCTACTCTCTACTATTCAGAATAATAGTGATTCATATTATGTCCTCCAGTTTCCTACTAAAAGCTCTGAGCACTAGCTTCCTGGTGTTTAAACACTTTGGCTGTTTGATCCTAAAAGACAGATTTCCTCCATAGCATCTCCTATTTAGCTCAGAGTCAGAGGGGTCCAACTGACATCTAGGTTTGTGGCAGCTTCTCTCTCCCACCCTTTCGTCCCCGAGCTGGGAATACGTTCGATCAATATCACATTAAAGAGGAATGAGGGAGCCGTCCATTTTCACGAGGCTGGGAAAGCAGACAGACCTTGAGGCACAGCGATGGAGCCAGATGTGCAGAAAGACGTCCCTCACACTCCGCTGGTTAGGAGGTGGGACTTTAACAGGAACATCAACATTCACATATAAAATGAGTAATATTACTAGAGGCTTTTGCGTGTGGTAACATGAACCATGAAGACAAAACAGCCCATACTGGACTATAGTGGCTGGAGCCAGGAGGTGAAACAGAAAGACACATAGGCAAGCTTGACAATGTTTTTGTTGTCTGGAGGTTACATACTAAATTGAAGTGTGCACCACACTGTGAAGGACAACGGGATTTTATAAATACTCCGTCCAAAAACAGCCAAACAAAGTGATCCCAATGAGACACAATTTAAGCTGTTCAGCTTCAGTGAGATCTCCAGATGTTATTGTACAGCTGAGAGCTGTCACAGAGCTTTACCGCCTACGCTTCAGCACACCGGCTCCCCATGGACAAGGGGAGAACAGTATTTTTAGGGGATACACGTATATATTCTTCTATACCAGTGAAAAAAGCATCCAAAATCATGACAGATAACTTGAAAGAAGTATAAGGCTGCATTCACACCAGATCCGGTGGTGCAGTGAAAATGCAATCCTCCCATTCATTTTGAATGTGGGTAGTGCTTTTGGGCTGCGGTGCTGGAAAAAACGCAGCGGTGGAAACAGAAATCAACTTTTGGAGAAACGCAACCAAACGTCACTCTGTGGTGTCCAATCACGTAACCGGAGATCCAGAGCTGTACAAACCAGCCATGAGGGAACAAAAGACATTTATTGTCGCAGTCAGTGGGCCGTTAAAGAGACTCTCCCACATCGCCGCACAACCCTGCGGCGGATTGCTGCAACGCCTGATCTGGTGTGACTGCAGCCTACGGTTACCAAGGGTTAATGGCTTTTCTCTTTTTTGAAATACTGTTTTAAGTGGTGATGCAGTACAGATGGATAGAGTCCTCTCTCCCGGTGTGTCTGTGTGTAATTTGTTTTTATATTGTTAATTTTTAGAAAAATCAATTAAGAAATAGTTTATGGACAGTTTCCGGCTAATTTGCAAATTAAATACCTGACAGGCCAGCTACTTCATCACAAACAAAAAAAAATCCATACTCCCATAAAACACTCCCACTTATTGATTTTCTACATTGACCTTATATAGTCAGTGGTTCCCCAACCTGGGGAATATTTTTCTACTCATACTGTATGTATGTAACATTCGATTGACTTCACACTTGACAGGTGTATTGCTGAGGACCCAATGAAGAGCAGTGTTGAATGTCAAGTTGTCTGGATGAGCGGCTCTAATGAAAGCTGCACGCAGCAATACTGGAGGTCAAGCCATCAGTCGAACAGGCACAGTACTAGTAGACCTAAGTCCTCGAAAATCGTTCAAATACAACAATCTGAGAAGGACAAATCCCTCTTAGTTGAACTGCTCTCGTCCATACTGAGGCCATAACCTGTAACGTGGGGTTGCAAGTAGACACTGCTTTGTTTTAAGGGGTAACAACCAGAGAAATTAAAGGCACGGCTGCCACGGTATAAATAGTTTAGTTGTCAATTATCAAACTATTTTGATATTCGATTACTCGGTTTGAGTCATTTTTTAAGAAAAAAAAAGTCAAAATTCTCTGATTCCAGCTTCTTAAATGTGAATATTTTATGGTTTATTTACTCCTATTTGACAGAAAACTGAATATCTTTGAGTTGGGGACAAAACAAGACATTTGAGGACGTCATCTTGGGCTTTGGGAAACACTGATCGACATTTTTCACCATTTTATAGACCAAACAACTAATCAATTAATCGAGAAAATAGATAGACAGATTAATCGACATTGAAAATAATGGTTAGTTGTAGTACAGCTGTGCACAACCATGCTTTCCTTTTTACACACTACCAGTGTGTCAAACAGCCTTGAGCAGCATCTTATAAGCCTCCCCCTCCGCCATAGCGCCTCATTAAACTGAGTGGTGCAAGCGCTGGCAATGGGTGTATGAGAATAAAACGCCTATATACCATGTCCATCTCGTCCCGCAAACACTTCACGTCAAAGTGGTTTAACAAGGAGAGAGAGTTGAGCAACATTTGCGCTCACATTGCTAATGTGAGAACAGCAGATCTGGAGCTAAGCATCGAGGGGGAGGCTGGACTATTTGTCTCCTTACTGAACATGTGTGCGAGAGAGATCATCGAGGGGGTCAATTCAACGGCTGGCTGAGTCCTGGCGGTTTATATGCTATGTGCGTACACACCTGTCCCGTTCTAAATCATCAGAACGTGACCGCTGTGGCACATAATACAGCCTGAGAGCTGTGAGATGAATAATAGCCCACACGCTGCTGACCCTGTGTTATACTGTCTGCAGCACAATGCATTATAAGTACGTCTCTCGCCTACATGTGGCAGTTACAAATGACCTTACTCAGCACTACAATAACATTAAGGAACAATTTGGCAACATGTAAGTTTATAGCAAACACACTCTCTACACATTCAAGGGGAGAAGTGTTATGTGACAGATGACCCTTTGAGTTGAGTGTTTTATTACTGAAGAGCAGCGGACAAGCGCCCTGGCCTCATTACACTCCATGACGGACACATAAGGAGCAAGTGCACTAATACTTTTTATGTGCCTGGTGGGGACAATCTGACTGCTAAGTGCTTCGTACTTACTGGCAACCAATAAAGAGAATCTTTTATTATTCAGGTGGGTCTATAGCACAGCAGTGCTTTGACCTACATGCAAACGTCAGCACTAGAGCCGCCAACGATTTATTGATTAGTTGTCAACTATTAAATGAATCGCCAACTACGATTTGAGTAACTTTTAAGAAAAAAACATCTCTGATACCAGCTTCTTAAATGCGAATATTTTCTGGTTTCTTTACTCCTCTATGACAGTAAACTGAATATCTTTGAGTTGTGGACAAAACAAGACATTTGAGGACGTCATCTTGGGCTTTGGGAAACGATGATGGACATTTTTCCTAATTTTCTGACATTTAATATACCAAACAATTAATCAATTAAAAGAGAACAATAATCGACAATGACAGTAATCGTTAGTTGCAGCCCTAGTTAACACAGTAACATGCTCACAATTACAGACACATACTGATGTTTAGCAGATAATGTTTACAATGTTAACCATCTTAGCATGTTAGCATGCTAGTGCAGTTAAGCTCACTTGTTTTGCAGGTATTTGGTCATAAACCAAAGTGCTGAACAAATTAAAATCTGGACTTAGTATAAAATTCAGGCAATTAAATGTTATGGCAATCCATCTAATAGAGTGCTGCAGGGGTGACATATTTTTGTAGGCCGACCAGGAAGTTAGAATCGCCCGGGTTCCCTCGACAAAAAGCCAATCCAATTTTTCCGTTGGGTTTTGGATTATTGCAGAAAATAAGCTCTGTGGCAAACAAACGTTTATGATACTTACATGTTTTGTTCAGCAAGATAATCTTCACAAATGAACACCCCCTTTATGATTTTTGAAGTTTGAATGCAATCATCAGAAGTAAAAAGCTAATATTGGGCAATAACCTAACTACACTACAGTCGCATGAGCCCGAGTATACACAAGGAGGCTGTAAAGGCGGACGTGTCGGCATGATGATGTTTAGTTACTGTAGTCTCATTTAGCCACTTGTTAGCAACCGCCTTTTTTAAGACACGTAAAAGCTTCAAAATTCAAGAGTGGGATATTAACTGATGTATTTTATTTCAAATATTTCATTCTGGAGTAAAGTGGTGGTCCAACCAAGAGCCCTGCATCTAATGTGGTTTGAAATAACACAGTATGTGGGTAAAATGAAAGGAAAAGTATTGTTAATCATTCATCCCTTTCTATTGCTTTTTCACTTACATAAGACTCATCAGCGCAGGCACTGACCAAGATTATGTTAACATGAAATCCAGAAGTGATAGTGATAATAGTAATATTGATCCTATTAAGAGACATTGAGGTCATACACCTTTTATGCAGAGAATGTTTTTCGCATGATGATTATTCAATACATTTTACCCGTTTAGACATGCAAGATGTGAGGTTGATAGGGCTGTCAAAGTTAATGTGATAACAACGCGTTAATGCAAAATTGTTTTAACGCCACTAATTTCTTTTACGCATTAATGCAATCGATCTTTCAGAGGTTTCAACGGGCTCAGTTTTAAAGCTAGAGTGAAGATACTGGTAAATGAAACTAGAAAACCTGTCCTCTGACCTCAAGATATGTGAATGAAAATGGGTTCTCTGGGTACCCACAAGTCTCCCCTTTACAGACATGCCCACTTTCTGATAATCACATGCAGTTTTGAGGCAAGTCATAGTCAAGTCAGCACACTGACAGCTGTTGTTGCCTGTTGGGCTTGAGTTTGCCATGTTATGATTTGAGCATATTTGTTTATGCTAAATGTAGTAATTGTGAGGGTTTCTGGACAACATTTGTTAATGATTTGTGTTCTTAATTGATTTCCAATAATAAATATAGCATTTTTGCCCACGCCCGTGTTAATAAGAGTATCAAATACTTGACAAATCTCCCTTTAAGGTACATTTTGAACAGATACAAAATGTGCGATTAATTTGCAATTAACGCGATTAACTATGGACAATCATGCGATTAATCAAGATTAAATATTTGAATCGATTGACAGCCCTACAAGTAGACAGAGATTACAAGCTTTGTACCCAAATGCAAGAAAGGTCAGCTAATGTGTTGGAGGGCTACCAATAATGGAGTAAATTAAAAATGTCCAACCTCAGTGCTATATATATATATATATATATATATATATATATATATATGATCTCTGGTTTCATTAGGGCTACTCCCAAGCAGAGAGGCAGACACACCCATAGATTATTAAACACATGCAAACACTGCATGTTAAAGACTGCCTGAACAAGCCCATACACAGCAAACACAAACCGATCACGCCCCATGTGATCATGCCAATGTCTCAAGACTCAAACACAGCCTGCAGAAAGGAGCCGGCCCTGCTCTTCCACGTGACCACTAACGTCACCACTCGCTTCTCAATTCAACATTTGTTTGCTTATCAAAACAAAACACACTTTCCAATTACACCGCCAATCAATATTCAGAATGCAGGGCGGTCGCTGTTTATCCATTGTCCTTCACGCATTTCAGGAGTCAGTTTGGAGCTGCAGGGAACAACGCTGCGCACCTGCTCCTCAAATCATTTCCTCCAACTGTTCTTTATGGGCACAATCAGCTAGCTGAAGGAATATTTACCCCTTGAGCAATATGTTTTCTTATTTATGCCACGCCAACAGGGAGAGAGGAACGAGAGAAGCCTGAGCAATATGGTGCCAAACTGCCATCTCGCTCTTCTGCAGTGAAGCAGGCCCGGCGCTTCTCCGCTCCAGCAATGATCGGGGTTATCACGGTGACAAGCAGCCTCATTTTCTCTGCAGTCTCCCAGCAGGTTGCTCTATTATGAATCCTGTCACAAATGGCCTGTTGCATCAAGACTTCCTAAAGATATCTCCTCCCACTCTCGTCAAGGGTTTGACACCACCAAGGGGAGAGAAAGTGGCTTTTTCCGCGCACACACACACACGTGATAATAATGTAACGACTTACAATATCTTGCAGGCATGACTTGTATCAGGAGGAAAGGAAAATGTGTGAGGGTGATAAACAGCCTAAAAGGCCGGGGTAAAAAATGAAGGCTGCCAAGAAGAGAAATTGAATCACTGTACCGTGAAAATGATTTGCATTGAAGCATTTGTCTTGCGCTATCCAGTTACTGATGCAGTCGGGTTAGGAGGACAAAGAGGAAATACATGTACAGCGGGATGAAGATGACTGCAGTATGATGGCATGAAGGTGGTGGAAAGACAGGGTTTGTGTTTATATAGCGCTTTGCATGCCAATACGACAAATAAGATGTTTGGTCAAATCAAACCGTAAAGCAGACAGTAAAAAAAAAATGTCAAAATAACAATTCATCGAGGGATTAAAAAGGAAAACCGTGGATACACAGTATGACTCCAAATCGAATGCCAGATTTAATGAATTCAATTCATGTTGGGAATGTGAAGATGGCCTTTAGTCAAGCAGGGTCCAACAAGTTCCTGACAGCTTTCCAAATAGTTATTCAGCCATGAGCAGAGGGTTTGAAAGACCTTCTCAGCTGTGTCTTCACTACAACCAGGATGGATGCAGGATGACAAGGAGGGGCACGACTTTTATTTGTCTATACCGTACACCACAGGTTGCGTTGGTTCAGGGGGCTCACTGAACCAACCTTGTGGCCGTAGCCAACAATGCATGTAAGGATTTAAATATTATCTAGGCTATATTTTTTATAATAACACAGAATAAGAAACCAACAAGATAACTTTTATGGTCTTTTTATTTACCTGGAGTGGGGATGCTCATTTTGAAACATTTTCTTAACCGATAACCGACCCTCGCTAACCGATTATTAACCGTTAACTGACAACATTTGTGCCTCTCGCCAGCTGCAGTGTATGAGCACAACAGACAACTGAGTCCCCAGTTCACCGTTCGGGAGTGTTAACTTAGCAGCCACGCTGCTGCGTGTAGTGTCGCGGACATGCCGCCACTCTCCCAGTAAAAGTCTCCACCGCACATTTCGTTTAGTTTAGCAGGGTGTCAGCTGTGTGTCTGCCCGGTGTGACGATAGCGATTGCCGCACAGCTTTTTAATTGATTATAAATATTTCTTTTAACCGTTTTAACCGATAGCGTTAATCGGTTAAAATGCTTAATGTCGGTTAACGGTTAAACGGTTAATTATGAACATCCCTAACCTGGAGGAGATCCCAATACACTACAGAACTCTCTGTGTTTTAACACAATCTAAGGTTCATATTAGGCTTGGCGCCATGGGGATGGTCAACGAGCTTGCGAAGCTCATCTCTGGAGAAACTCTAGCTGTGATCTGTATCTGGTTTACTGTGGGGTTTAGAGGTTTGTGAGAGTTTGGGTTTGTATTTCTTTTCTGGCAGAAAAGCACTTGCAAGGTGCTGGGGAGCACTTCCTCCACGGTGATGACACCAGTGCTGTTCTGAAAAGTTCAGCGATTTTCAAATAGAAGAGCTCGGCTGCACAAAAAAAGTCGGAGCACTCTGAAAAAAGACGCTGGGTGCAGTGCTTTTTCTCTGGCCCCATATGCTCTCTCCTCATTGGGAACAACTGAAAGATGCTGGTGCTCCCAAAAAAGAAATCATTTTGAGGTAAAAAGAGCCTCTGTTGTACACATTACATTTCCTCTTGATTTTTTTTTTGTGAACCTCCAACCTTAAAGTTCAAACTGCGCCTATGTACCATACTTATATGAGTAGGACTTTTAAAATTACGGTAGTCAGACTCACCGGATGTAGACGGTGGGTATAAGCGGTATCTCACGACCCCTTCTGCTAACTATCTAGTTTTCAAGGGCGCCGTTGCTGCATCCTGTGCTTTGCGCTGCCCAAGATGTGGGCTTGGCTTAAGCATTTTTTCCCCCAATATCAGAATGATAATAGTGCCAGACCTTTCTTTAGCGCTGACACAGCACTGTGGAGATGGGGCTGGCTATGCAAGACTACTACTCAGCCAAAATACTCCACCCTTAAATCAGCAAACAGTTCTTTACCCTGCAGCCTAGCTTAACACAATGAAGGAGCTGAATACTAAAAAGAGAGGGACACTGACTTAGGAATCCATGTGGTGGTTGCAAAAGTCAGATTTAAACAGAGCAAAAACAACTCTGCCAAAGCAAAAAAAAAAAAAAAAAAAAAAACTTCCAGTCCTGAATTAAAATACAAAGCTGTCACAAAAACTTTGCCTCTGCTAACTTTGGTGACTCATTTTCCACCTTTGGTCACACACAGCTGAGCAATGCCTCATCACAAGGTCACGCAAGGGCAGGAAGTGCACTCCATGGATACCTAGTTTGTTGGATTCAAAACAACCTCGAACTCACTCAATAGGCAAAGTGTAAGGCAAAAGTCTGCAAATGAATTCACTGTTAAGACTCTCTAGGATTCCTCGGTCCTATGAACACACTTAAAACTGTCAGTATGCGTTATCATACCAAGATGACACACTGATTTATACCGTCTATGCGCATTTCTACAAGGAATCAATAATGACTTGGCTCAAGCAGATTGCGAGTCTAAGCTTTAAAGCTTGTGCCAGACAAAAGACATCCAAATGTCTCTGGGTGACGCTCAGGAAACACATTAAACTTTTATACTATACTCCAAGAGTTGCATAACAGTTTCTTACTGTCATTTTGAAGTTTTGAGAAAGCCTGAAGAAGAACTCACACCTGGTATTACCTTGTGATCTGTATCTAGAGACGAGTACAGTTACTCCAAAAAAAAGGACAGAGCTGTATTTGCCATTGCATCTGGTATTAATACGTGTTCTTGTTATCTCAATACGCAATTTGCAGATTGACTTGCTTGGGTAGATTGACTCATTAATAAACATGGAATGTCTCTCAGCCAAGTCAAGGGAAGCAAGTATTGACTGACCCTACTTAGTGTTCATGTGCAGAGGAGAGGGGCTTGTCTATGTGCTGTATGCCAGTCCTGCTTGAGACAGGAGGAAGAGGCAGAGTTAAGGCACCTTTTACCTTGTTGGGCAGATGTGTTTAAACTTTATTGATTGCATTCACAGCGGGCTCCGATCCGATTACACTGCGAGTCAGACCACCTCCATGTGTGTTATATATATCTGATAGCATTCCAACTGCGATGGGTTCTGCAGTCATACACTTTGCGTTAACATGCATTTTTCCCTTATCTGTATAATCTGCATGTTTTTTTTCCAGCATTTTTTCATCTTTACTGGACAGCTGATAGTAGAGAAGCAGCCAGGAAACAAGAGGGGAGAAAGGGGCATGACATGCAACAAAAGTCCCTAGCTGGAATCAAACTGTGGACACTGTGGTTATAGGACATGCTTCTTGACCCAGATCACATGTTAATACCAGGTGTAAATGGAGTCTCTGCTACACTAATTCCCCTCACTACAGCTCTGCTGAGGAATTTTAAGCAGCACCTTGACATCTACAGAGTGAAACACAAGTCTGAAAGACTCCCTACGGGTGATGTCCACATGCTTCTTCCAGGGGTTCATTTCTATTCTATTCTTGTGGATGCTGCCCTACTAAAGAACAGCCTCTAGGCCAGGCATATCCCATCCCGACACCGAGAGACCGGCAGTCAGGCTTGCTGGAATGAAACCTCTTCCATCTTGCATTATAATGCCGTGCCACACGGTGAGGTGCAGCAGATGGAGCCAGCTGTCAGACTGAAATGTCAGTGACAAAGGCATTCTTGTACCAGCTGTCTTGATGTTTTGGGGTTTACGGTTTCTCTGGAATTTGTCTCTATTACAGGCATATATGTTCTTATATTTTAGAGTACAAATATATAAATGTATATGTGAAGTCATGACCATAACATAATGATTTGGTCCTGTTGTTTTCACAATGTGCAGCGTTGTCGCTCCATGCTTAAAAGGAACTGAGTTATATTTTGGGAAATAGGCTGGTTTGCAATCACACCCGCAATCAAATGAAGTGATCCATATCAATCATGTCTGTGCATGCAAAGCAAAGGTACAGTATGTTGGGTGAGTATACTGCTGCTGCTACTCTACCTCTGTCAAACGTGGAACAAATATGCCTTTCAACAACTCCAGAGGTGTATGTTTCACCTGTTGTGTGTTCCAATACCCATACTACCATACTATTTAGTATGCCAGATAAAGATTTTGTATGTTCCAATACATAGTATGTCTAATGCACTATGTCAAAAATACCAGGATGTCCTACTACATCTCGTCGCATTTTGCAGTATGCAACCCAGCTTGTTTTTCTGGCTATTCTGACCCACAATCCTCTGCGCAGCGGATATATATTATGAGCATGAGGGTCAAAGTTCAAGGTGCAATGCTATGACAAAGTAGTATATCCCAATTGTATGCATACTGCATGCTACAGTGCATACTTTGTAAGGGCAGCTGCAGTATGTACTAAAAATAAAAAAGTATGCAATTTGGAACGTAGCCGTTGTCTCTTGTAACAGCACCCAGCCGGGTAGTCACCAACACATCCAGGAGTCACAGGGGTTTTGTTCAGAGCACAGTTATGACAGTGCACAAACCTGGCAACCCACTATGAAAACAGGAATCTTAACATCACATAAAGAGTCATTGTGCACAGGGATTTGCAGAATGACTCCCAAATTACAACTGATCCTAAAACTATTGCATCTCTTTTTAGGAGATATTGTTGGATACAAAGGAGATAGCCTACTGTAGTTAGAAAGCTTTGGGCATGCTGATTGTCATGTCTTCCCTTCATCCTGTTTAGCCTCCTGAAGCTTTCAACACTGGATTCACAGAGATTAAACTGATATTGATCTTCTCATCTGACTCAGGAAAAAAATGCAAACAAGTGTGTTTCCCAAAATGTCAAACTGTTCCTTTCATGTGTTACTAGGCAGTGACTGGTGGACGCAGGTCTTTCAAATGTCTCTCAGCATTCCTGCCCTGCTTAGTATTAGACAAGATCCATCATATTATACCTGTAGAGCATGGGGAGTGTAGAAAATAAGAACATTATCCGACAGCACCATCACTCACCGGCATAAAAGACAAAACTCCCTAAAGCTCCGCTCATAAAAGTGAACGTGTTTGCCTCCATAATACTTCCTAAGTGGCAATCTTCTGATATGAATATGATCTTTAGTGCTGACGGCGCTATAAAAATGACAGCAGATGTTGCTGGAGGTTTTATCTCCTGCGGACTCTCAGTGGATGATGTCTCATTTTACAATCTTTTAAATGAAATGTGACATAAATGACACCATACCCGACTACGGTACCGCAAGAGCGCTCGATACTCAACTAATGTCGACTTGCACTGACTTTAGTTGTTTAAAGTTGCTGTTATGCGGGGGTATAGAAGCAGTGAATTAGCAAACATTTGTTAAGTCAAAATCAGAGCAAATGCATTTTCAGTTGCTTATCCTCAACCTCTGGAGACAGTGATCCCTGCTATTTCACTGGCTAATACTGCTTCCTAGATTATCTCATATAAACTTGCTCTCTGGATTCCTAAAACCTGTTTTGTTTGCAGCAGTATTCATATATAGTCTGTCTTGTCAATGGCTCTCTTGTAACAGGCGTTGTACCAGCCTATTCAAAACAAACTGTGCTGCAGCCACTCCTTTAAAAACACACTCTTGGGCGCCTGGGTTAGCTCAGTTGGTAGAGCGGGCGTCCATGTATTAAGGCTTGGTCCTGACCGCGGTGGCCCGGGTTCGAATCCGGCCTGTGGCCCTTTCCGCATCCACTCTCTCTCTCTCCCCCCATTCAAGACTCTATCCACTGTCCTGTCATAAAAATGGAAAATGCCCCCAAAAAAATAACTTTAAAAAAAAAAAAAAAAAAAAAACACACTCTTGAACTTTTTGATCAACCTGGGTCAGGACATTACATAGCACCAAATCAGCCTGTTTGATTACAGGACTTTTATCCTGTCTGTAGGTTATGGGGGGCATCTTGGTGGTGTAGGGGTTAAAGACGCTGACCCTGTTATTGCAGGGACCCTTGTTTCATTAGGGCTGGGATGATTCACTTATCTCCCGATACGATACTATCACGATACTTGGGTGCCGATTCGACATGTATTGCGATTCGATATTGCGATTTATTGCGATTTTTGTTAACTTTTTTAACACTAGACCATGGGAAAAAGTTGAATCATACACTTCTAGGGACTTCTACTTTAGAAAATATCTAAATTAATAGAGTAAAAATGTTTGATTTTCAGCAGGTATGTCATCAGAGATGTCCTGAAGTCAAATATATCAGTCATTGTCAGGGACTATTTATCAAACTTTTTAGAGCAGCCCAAAAATCAAAGAATAAAAACATTTCCCTCACAAATTAGTGGTATTTTCTTATTCATTTATAAGGGACGTGTAATGTTTAATACTTCTGGTGAATATAATCCAATCAATCCTGTTTCCATAGATGTATTTTGTATATACAGTTCCCTTTGTTAACACCTTATTCTGAAAACGGGATGTAGTCACACGTGTATACTTCCGCTAACTTCTCCACATCCGTCGCTAGCTCTTCCGTCAGCTCCGTTCTCTTTATACAGCCATGGTCAGCTCCATCGGGGCCGTTTGAATGCATTTAACATAAATGTCAGTATATGGGTGCTGTACAGTTGTAGCGTCGGCTGATTTGACCACGGAGATGCGAGTGACAGCTTGCTTGACCGAACGATACTGCAATACGATAACGTTTCCTGTCCATGACCGAGATGGGATGCAGCTTTAGCCGTGATGTCTAGCTCTGCTTTTCCTGGCAATGTGCGAAACCCAAATTGTTTCCATACTTTACTGTATGTGTAGTGTTTACCACGTTTGGACTTAAAATTTGACGGTACAGGTCGTATCCACGCCGAACCTCCGCCGTTTAGTACTTTTTTGTTTCGGCTCGCTGCTACCGACTGCGGTTTGTTTTGGTTGGCGGATACGGAACGGATATGATGTTCCAATATTCAGACTACAACAATAAAAGCGGCAACTTACTTCTACCTCCGCATAGACTCAAATGAAGCAAATATATTGATTCTGGCATTAAAAAATAGATTTCAAAATCGTAAAAAAAGGTGCTGACCATGTAATTGCAGGGACCCTTGTTGCATGTATTCAAGCAGGCTAAATACACTGCTTCTGATGTATCGTCAGAGAGGAACAGCACAACATAGAAGAAGTGACCTCAACCATGTTATGTTGGAACATGCTGAGCATACTGATGAGTAGGACCAGGTCTGTTTTTTGAAATAATGGCTGTGTTCAGTGTGTCTTTACCCTTTGAGGTTCAAATTGGGTTAGCTGATCCGTGAGCAGCTGCAGGACGACTTTCCCTACAGCATGTCATTTGAAAAGCGGAACACTGCAGCTGCGATTTCATATATGATCCAGTCTAAAAATAGAACTCATCTTAGTCATTCTTGCATGCAGGAGTGACTCATGGCAGCGTGCCCATGTTTTTTTCCTCAATCCCATAAACTGTCTGTCAATATTCACTCAGTATGGAGACCATCATGGCATTTAGCAATACAGTATAGGCCCTGTTCTTCCTGCACTGGCAGAGATAAGGGGTGTCCGCTTGGGATCAGCCTGCTCACGACTTAGCTGACCTCTGCAATTTTTTTTGCAATGGATGATAAAATGGGTAATAAAATACACATTTAACTGGCCAATTTCACAGTTCATTAATGAAATAAGTGAGTAGAACTACACCACAGAAACCTCTTGGTGATGCTCTGATGCCATGTGGGGTTTCACAACTGTGCATTCATCAATTTGTGCAGACAGACATTTACCATTTGACTATGGCTTAGACATGATGATCAGTGTTGAACTATATATATATATATATATATATATATATATATATATATATATATATATATATACAGACAAGCTTGATGATGCACAATTCCAGCGTATGATACAATAACATGTTGACCTTTATGCTGAACGTACCTACAGCTGCAGAGTATAGCAATGTAAGTGGTCTCTCTTGGGATTGTGAAGGGCAAGGACAGTCTCTACTTAAAGTTTAGAAGTATATTTAGCAGCGTTATCACGGTCTCTTTCTCCACGAACGGCTTCCTCTAAGGAGTAATTTAATGAGCACTGCTTTAGTGATGAGATAATGTACAGTAATGGCCACGATCACCATCAAGGCTGATTGGCTTGATCAGTCATGTCTCTAAACCCCCTGTAGAGCTAGGTAATGGTACTTGAATTATCTATTTGTTATTCTATAAGTCCCGGATGACAATTACAGGAACACACAGAAATAGAGAGGAGTTAGTGACAGACAGAGGCAGAGAGAGATTTTGATTCCCTCTCTGACCAAAATAAAACACAACATCTACTTGGAGAAAATAGTGTCATCGCCATAGACGCTGCAGGATATGTCAGTGCATGTCACAGCCTAAGAGACAACCACAACACATAATAGATGTAACTCACACTCTGCCTTTTATTTACTCCTCTACTTCATGTTTTTTTTTTACATTTATTCTTTGATATTGCAATATATTGTTATTAATTGTTTTTTATTTGTTTGTTTGTTTTATTGACACGACAAACGTGAATTACTTCTTTATTGTTTTCTTCCATTTACATGCATGTTCTTTTTAAATATCTATATATTGTTATTTGCTTAATGAATTGTATATACAGTATGTATATATATATATATATATATATATGTTTTTTTTTATTTGTTTTTTATTTTTATTTATTTATTATTGAATTGACGCTTTGGCAATATTGTTCACCTGACAGTCATGCCAATAAAGTAAATTGAAAACAAAATTGAGTTGAGTTGCCTTTCTCAATAGTTTAAATACATCCATTAGGGGGAATGTGATCATATTCAAGCACAAGTACAACCAACATCTTTTTTTTGTGAAGTTAACATCTGATTTGACAAGTCAAGAAGCCTGATGTTACAGAAAATAGGGTGTAGAAAAGAGAAACCCTTCCTTGGGAACCATCAAATGACTAAAGTTAGCTATTCAAATCCACCACATTACTCCAAAGTACACCGTGTTGCGTTCACAGAAAGCAGGAAACCAGAGCTTTCTTAGTTAACTAGTTGCACGGTGTTGTAACCTTAGCAAACCTACGACGAATTATTCATTTTACTTATTTATTTAACCTTTATTTAACCAGGTTAGTCCCATTGAGATTAAGAACCTCTTTTCCAAGGGAGACCTTTAGCCAAGACGGTCAGCAGCAAGAACACAAAGTTGCAGACACAAATAGAGATATCAAATACAATTCACAAACACTAAAAGCACTCAAATGTGCATTAAAAGAGAACTATCTAAAACACAAATGGGGGGACAAAAATGAACTTTTCTGGGAGCCAGCTGTACAACAAGAGAGCTACAACATTGGCATGCCATAGAGTCTGCTTCTGAAGCCTTCATTTGAGATTTAAACACATTTAATGATACCAGATACTTGATTTTTAGGTCATTTTGGAGCAAATTCCAGGCTGCAGAATATGCAAAAGCCCTTTTCCCCAATTTGTGTCTGAGCTTTTGACACAGAGATCACAAAGAGGTCCTGTGAACGCAGTGAATACTGTAATAAACACACTTCAGTAGTGTGGTAGCAGACCCAGAATCACCTCATATATGAGGATGTACCAACGGGAGAGCCTACGGGTAAAGTAATTAGCTAAAGGATGAATTTACCTGCTGTAGAAACGTAACCGGACGGGTGTTTTTCAGTCCGCAGCAGTGGAGAGGCTGAATACTTCCCAAAAGTCTCGCCGTAACTTTGGCGACCATCCGCACCGAAGCCATCGTCCGCCGTTAGTCAGCCGTTAGTCAGCCGTTAACCGTGTTCAGCTGAGCCGTTGGGGCATAACCGGGGAGAGATACTTCCACAATACGAGCCTCGGATGAGCCTACGTTGTCTGTGTACATATAAACAGAGGAGACTGCCTGATAGCTGCGGGACAGAGGGAGGAACAGCCCCGCCTGAGCTGCATACCACTTCCTCCTCCGAGCAACATGAACAACCCTGACACACTCCGCTTCCTTTTCCCCCTTTTCTTCCTCGTTGGTATGTTTTACATGAAGCAGCCGACAGGGAGCAGCTGAACGTCCCAACCACTACATCCAATACACCACTCCCCAGCTATATGTAGTGTTAATACACATACATTAGACATGTAGTTATCATAACAAGGCTGGCCCCCTGGCAGGCTGGAGGACCCTCACAGAGGTCAGGGGGATTCAAACCCCCTCTGACCTGGGGAGAACTAGTGATGTGTTGGTTGTGAACGAGCCGGTTCAAAGAGCCGGCTCTTTTAAAGGGACTATTTGTAACTTTCAGAAATGCTTGTTAACAGCGACACCTGTGGCCGTTAAGTCAATGAAAGTCAGCGTCGGGCTCGCGCTTGCTCGCTCTACATAGACATGAACGAGCATCGCTCAAAACAGTGAGGCGACACACGTCAGCTACAACCACAATATCACTCTATATTTCAGCTGCTTGGCAGTAATGTTAGCTGACCAGACGAAGGTCTCTCCATGAATCAATGCTGATCCTAGTGTTGGCTTTTCCTGCTTCAGCCCCGCCGCTTCAGCCTCCGGGGCTGAAGCAGGAAGAGAAACGTTATCGTCTCCGACCGCGGCCGGAGTGAACAGGGAGACACCGGAGTTTTGGTCGGAGACGGTAACGTTTCTCGCTGCAGAGCCCCGTCACTTCACAAGACTTGGGAAACCTCTGTTGGTCTGGAGGACCTGCAGCATTTATTTCTGCAAAAAACGTCCACTGTACATTCACTATATATTCTCAGAGCTGAACTAACTCTTCTGCAGTGTGTAGTGTGCGCGCATGAACGTGAGGTGGAGCGAGAACGAGCGCGTTGTGTGAGTGAAGACAAGCAGGCAGGCAGAGGAGCGGTCTGAGCAGCGTAGCCACACGCGAGCGCGCATGGGAAACCGACCCGGTAGATATATACGTGTAAAAAGTTCTAAACAGTCCCTTTAATTCAAGGTAGAATGATAGGACGATCCTCTCCGCGCCACGGGCACTCCATGCACTGACTGTGACTGAATGTTGTGTTATTGACGTCCGTGCGACCAATCAGGTGATGACAGACAATCATACCATCAGTGTGGTGCGCAAATAGCAGACAAGATGAGTGACAGTCGGAAACGAAGCAGCATGTAAAATTAAGGTATTCTGGAAATTATAAGGTTTAGTATAATTATATTGAATAATTTAAGCGATATGTATCTACACATACTAATCATAGGTCAAAAAAGCGCTAAATTTGGCTGAATTATAAAAGGCAGAAGTGGTAAAATGAAGAGCCGTTTGGGAGCCGAAAGAGCCGGCTCTTCTTGGTGAGCTGAGCCAAATGATCTGGCTCACTAAAAAGAGACGGAATTCCCATCACTATTGAGAACAAAGATGTACGTCGTGTCTCCATGACTACCTCCCACTGTACAAAGGTGAAGCCAAAATATCCCGGATGTTGTTACACAATGTAACACCAATTTAAAAACATAAATACATTATTTAGTTAATAATGTAATTATTAGTTCATTATTATTATTTTTTATTGTCTGTTCCATTTACGTTTACATTAGTTTATGTTTTTACGTTGTCGACGTCACACACAACCGCCCGAGCCAATCAGGAGCCAATCAGGAGCCGAGGAGCCAATCAGGAGCCAATCAGGAGCCAATCAGGAGCCGAGGAGCCGCAGCTCATTAGCGTGGAGACACCTGGCTTGTAGCAGCCAGCTTGGAATTTTACATTAGGCAATTTGCATGCCCTCCATCAAGGTAAATTACACCTTTGTGACTTAATTAACATAGTCTAAGCATAAACTTGAATTTTTAGGATTTGCTGAGAAGTAAACCTGCCTTTCGATGTTTTTGCACTTTCAATATTCGCTCAATAAACAACTTTATTGGAATTTTGATTTAGGGTGCCAAGGACGAGCCAGAACATATATAAGAGGTCTTTTATTCCCCATGCCAAAATGACTGCACTAGGGAAGACCTTAAGTATTTTGAAAGGTGTAAATTATCCCCATCTGTTGCTGCTGTTTCCTGCCCATTTGCACAATTGTACATTTGTTGCTGTATTTCTTGTAACAGTGCAGAGTGTTTTGCCGAATGTATGTTTTTAATGTTTGAATTTCATGTCATGTTTGAATGTATCTTTTATGTACTAGAGAAGCCAAAGACAAATTTACACTAAGGTGGACAATAAAGTCAAAGTAAAGTAAAGTAAAGTAATTCAGAGTGTACGGAGTGCGTGTGTTTAGGACTGTTTCCCATCAATACCTCAACCTGAACCAACCTAACTACCGAGGGGGGGCGCTATCATCTTTACAGGAGGGGAACCCTATTCGACGGGGGAACAGACTTCAACATAACACCTGACCAGTCGGTGTGAAGATAGACATACAAGAAGAAAGTGATATCAACCCTCCCACTCAACACCTGATAAGACAGCAAACCAAGGCCAATGGAAAGGAGGCTGGGTCACGCGTCATCAACGTGTCATATCTTTGGGGGTAGAACACATGCGCGGTAAAATCTGGCCGAAATTGAGCCAATCGCAACGCACGACTGCAGCTTCAGTTACACTGCGCATGTGTTATACCCCATACCCCAAGACCCATGTCCGCCGTGACACAGCCTCCTTTCCTTAGGCCTTGCAGCAAACAAGCTAACCCCCCTATAAAATGTTGGTGTAAAAAAGCATTAGTGGGATTAGTGACTACTGGTAATTCTCTTACACTACTTGTTGGTGAAAAAGTACTCACTACTTTTAGTCACCAACACTGGTGACTAATCATGCAAAGATAAACAGGGTTAATCTGACTCTGAGATTTCACTTTATTCACTTCGCTTGCAATACTTCCGCTTGTATTGGCAAGACAATAACATAAAATCTCTCATGATTTAGTCTAAGGAAAAATTAACTATCCTCCCTTCAAAGCCCCCTTCTGATCCTTGGACCTTGGACCTGGACTTTGGGAAGAACTAGACTGAACTTACCCAACCTAATTAACATAATGAATGACAAGTTAATTTGGTAATTGCATGTTCTCAGTTTTGTTATGATGTCAAACTAAAGCAGAAGGAACACATGCAGTGTTAGTCTTAAACAAGTTTTAGGGAAATAAAACATATTGTATTTCGTATTTGACTGAGAAATATGTACAACTTTCTGTATATTTGTGCTTGTGTATTTAATTTAAGTGTTTGTGTGACAGTCAGAGGAAAAAAGCAGAAGCAAATTCAGCTTCTCTCTTTAATTGTCACATAGCACACATTAGTTTTAATTAAATACTTGTTTATGTTTATTGGCACAGAGTGTTTGTGCATGCATCATTTAATGAGTCTTATTGATGACTTGAGTTTTTACCAAACCCTTTCCTGATTTATAGGTATGGACTTATTAGTTTTTAGCCTCCAAACTAATCAATGAACCCTCAGTTGTGCGGTCAATAGTTGCCAGGAGTAATTTGCCCATGGCTCTCATTTCACAGAATGACCGGCCATCATATGGTGGACAAAATGCCAGTCTGAAAAATCGCATTTAAGATACCATTGATTCTGGTGACTGCTGTTTGCTCATTAATATTTTAAGCATTTTCACAGATAAGCTGTGCAGTGGGCAAGCTGAGACTGGTTAATGAGATCTGTGTAACTGAGCTCAACAGACAGCATGCTATCTGATTGTCTTTTCACCTAGTGACTTCAAGCCCAACAAAACTAGACAACTGCTTTGAGCTCACTCTAGAAAAAAAGATGATCTATGTGTCTACTTTGGAGAACATTTCTGTAGTTTTAAATTATATGTTCAATATACTACAATACAATCTGTTGTTTGTGAGGTACGTTGTGATGGGAAAGTAACTGTGGAGCTGTGTTTATGTTTATGCCCTTTAGGGCCATAAAGAGCATGTTTCCTGAAACGAGCTGATGCAAATTGAGACATTAGTTCCCGCTCTGAACCACCCAGACTAAAAGATATACCTCTTCCAATAAAACAGATACAAAGGAGACAAAGTATTATTCATCAGAGCAGTTGGTCATTTGTCAGACTTCCTTTCTGTATGCCTTACCCTACAGAGACCAGTGCACTGAATCCTGTATGATTGGTAAAAGTCATCAATATTCCCTGAGAGAAGATGGATAACAGAAAGGCTGGATACAATCAATATGCTTTTGGCAAGGAGGTTGTTTTTTCCCTTTTGAATCTTACCTTCTTTTTTTAAATTTCTTTTATAGATTTATCTTGTTAAATGTTTTTACAGAGAAACTGTAGAAAGAAAATGTTGCCTCATCAGTGTACACAATAAAATTGACTAAACAACAGTGTATCATTAGTATTAATGAATGTCAATCATCATGTGGATGGTTCCCTTGTTAGAAGCACTCTAATGAAATTGCAGAGAAAATCTTCTGCCCCGTTACTTTTTTTTTCTGGTCAGCAATTATCCATCACCCGCTGCTAGATTTATCCTCTAATATCGGCCACAAGCCGACTGAGTACGACCGCATTCAGCTCTTCTGCTTAATGAAATCATTCATGGGAAGTGTACCAAGTATCTTTTTCTAATGAGTTGGCTAGTGTGCTTTAGGCCATTGAGAGATGCTGCACTTTAATAACAAAATCTGCTGGCTTAGAGATTCATCCAGCAAGTTAATTATCAAATGGCATCGTGATGCACGCAGTGATTCTATATTTGTGATGACAGAACTCTTTGAATCTGAAATCACCATATTTGGTTTTACTGTAGTACTTTAATGTGCTCTCATTCAAGTTTTCTACATTGGTTATATTGATTAAGAATAAAAAAACACTTAAATACATTCTTTAAGACTTCATGGAAGATTGTAAACGACACTATAGTGTGGATTTGTTGTAGCTTTTATGAGGTTTTTACATTATACAGTATTTGATCCACTGGTCTATATTGCAGGTTGGATGGAGAACCTGCTCAGCTAAACAGCAGACTCACACAAACTGCTTGATGGGTGAGTTTGTACACTTTACGTCATCTTTTTAGGGGGGTCTATCTTCGTCAACAGACAAAGGCTTCCCCCTTGTGCATGTGGAGTAGCATTACAAAACCATAATGCACAATGAATACTTCACAGAAATAAACACTCTGTACAGCTACTATAGAGGCATTGAACTCATACAAATTAAAAAAACAGGATTCACTTTTATATCGCAACAATCTACATATAATCTTGTTGAGGTATTGCTGTTTAAATGATTGGAAAGGAGTAAAAGAGCAACAATACAGTACTCTATGAGGCTACATTTAGCACCATCTTGTGGTATCAAACAGTCAGATGTTCTGAATATGTTCAACTTCAGTAACAGATTAAAAATGATGTAACAATGTCTGAAATAAGCTAAGAGGATGCCTGTGTAAAACATTGCGTCTTCAGGAGCATGAACAGTTTCAGAAGCTGATACATTTCCAAACCAATTTAATTTAAAGTTTATTGATAATATCTTTAAAAAAGATTTTCACAAAAAGTTTCCTGCAGTTCTGTCTGCATATCACATCTAACCCAAACCCCTGTGTTGAGAGACTCACAGAGGCACACAGGCTTAGAGACAAGTTAACCCTGAATCTTTAATATCTGCAGACTGAATATCAAAGGCTTGCGGGAAATTATAGATGAACCATGACAAGTCGAATCCATTTGAGTTAATTAGACGGAAAGACACACACAGAGAGAAATCCAGAAAACTACTGTATAATCTGCATATGTACCGATTCTTTCACTCAGAGTGTACTGTACCTACAGTTTGTCACCCGGTGGGTTGTGTCTTACGCCATCAAATGTCTCTGTAACATTACAGGACTTTTCTGGTATTTAGATAGTCGGCATCCACTTTTTACAGTTTTTTTTTTCATCAGTGTAACGGTGCCTTCAAATGAAACTCGGGAGGTTGTGTTTACAACATGGGAAGTCGTGTACACGATATGTTTGGCGTTCAAGTAGTTAAGTCGTGAGAAAACCGCTGCTAAAGAACAGCAATATTAACTTTACTGTCGGAGTAACATAATGCAGTATATGCAAAGGCATAATGACAACATGAGGCCGTTGGGAATATCAACATTTTCCTCAGGCATATTATAAAAATACAAAGAAAAACAATATATGAATAAAATGACAATATATTAACTTATTATGCACCGAAAAATGAACTTCCATGGCCTCTGCCATTTCTGACACACACGTCACATCTCCTGAACTTGGAGCTTTCAGAAACTTTTCTCTTACCGTCGTGAATACCACAAGAGGGGGGCGTTCATATGGACTCTTCTCGTGAACACGACCCCATTTGAAGGCACCATAACTCCTAGTTTGGTTTGTTTCACCATTGGGAGGGAGTTAACTGGTGTAAACCAGGGTTGTTGCTATAGTTACATGTAGTTTCATGTATATTATTCATCCCCCTTGGATGTTTATGTCATATTGTCTTGCAACGTTAAATGAAAGAATACTAACTTCCAGATGCACGTGTTTTTATATTGTAATCAATTGAAACCCTTGACTACACACTGGTGATATCAATTTAACTAATACTAATTATTTGTTTTAATTGGTAGCACTCGTGATCATTGAATAAGATAAGTTAAGATATGCTTTACTGTCCCAAGGGGAAATTTTGCTTGTACCACTAATACTTATGCAAACATGTATTTTGCATTTTATATTTGTAATTATTTTATTTTATTTCATTTGTTAAATTTCCGTCTTCACTTTGACATTAAAGGTTTTGTTCCGTTGATCAAAGCCACCTTTAATTCCCTTTTTATTCAATGTTGTAAATCAATAAAACATGAAAACTTCCAAGTGGGTGAACACGTTTTATGGGCACCTTACCTTGTTCACTCATCCATATTAGTAGTTGAACTATTGACCTGAGCTGCTGCATGTCTGAAGTGTCCGGATATATTATTTTAGCGGATACCTGCTAATCAGAAAGTTTTTTTTGTTGCCATGTTACAATTTATGATTAATATCCAAGATAGTTGAAGAATGTGTATTGTGTGTATTGGCTGAGCAGAGGCGGTAGAAAGTGGAGGGCTGTCAGAGTCAGAGGGACGGGCTGTTGTTTGAAGTAGCGGGGAGTGCCGAGCCGAGGTAATTGTGTCTGACGGGCGGCGATAATGATGAGGCGCAGATCAGATCAGCTGCAGATCCCCTGCGTCCAACCCCCTGCTGCTCGCCTTCACTTTTCCCTTCTCTCCTAATTGACCGGGCTGCGTCTCCCCCGAGCCCCTTTGTTATTATTTATTAATAATTCATCGCTAAATAATTCACACCCTTGGACCCGCAGTGTTAATTGAGCTGGGTGCGGTGGCAGCGCTGGTGGGTGTGTGAATGTGTGTGGGGGAGAGAAGGGGGGTGGGGGTGGTGTAAAAGGTAGGGAGGAAATGGGAAGTGGGCCTTCCTCAACTTGTAGCGCAACAAAAAAGGGAAAAGGTTTGTTTTGTTGTCCATAGGGATGAGGCTTTGGGGCAACTGGACATTACTGTTAGTGTGCGTGTGTGTGTGTGTGGGGTGGGGGGAGGGTGAGAGTCAGAGAGGGGAATCAATCAGAGTTTGTTATGATCGGAAGTAAGGTCTGAAAAGCTCTTCTTATTCCTCACATAGCTCACTGATAATGTTGAGATTCTCATTCTTTGCCTGTTTTACAAATGAAAAGAAGGGAGGTAAATGAATACATTTTTAATAGTTAACTAGCAATGCATTTAAGTGAGAAAGATCTGAGTCTGCTAAGTAGAGCTGAAACAATAAGTTGATTAATCAATCTTTTCAATTGACAAAAAAGTAATCAATTGTGATGATTAATTAATAATTTTAGTAATTTTTCAAGCTAAAAATACCACATTGCTGATCCTCACATGAGAGGAGTTGATACTTTTCTGATCACAATATGATGATGGCACCTTGGGCTCTATTTTCTAAGTTTTTATGGACAAAATAATACATCGAATGATAAGGAAAATAATTTGTAGGTTAATCAATAATGAAAATAATGGTTAGTTGCAGCCCTACTGGAAAGTACAGATAGGGTGAAACCTATAGAGACCCCTGTAGATCAGTGATTCCCAAAGACTGGGTCGGGAACCAGAGGCGGGTCGCAGGAGATTTTATTAGGGTCGCCTTATAAATTAGCAGAATTTCTTCCATAGTCTTTTATTTAACATTTATATCTGCAGTACACCTTTGAGCCACATGAGGGAGCCTGTATATTCGTATTGTTCTGATAATTGTTGCCTACTTATAACATTGAATCCAATATGAAAGGCCAGCATACAGGCCTTTGGCCTTGAAGGAGATTATGTTTTCAGCGGCGTTGGTTTGTTTGTTTGTTTGTTTGTTTGTTTGTTTGTTTGTCTGTCTGTTAGCAGGATTACTCCAAAAGTCTGCGATGGATTTGAATGAAATATTTCAGAGGGATGGGTTGTGGCATAATGAACAATCCACTAGATCTTGGTGGCGATCCGGATCATGATTCAGATTCAGGATTTTTTTTAAGAATTCCGATCAGCCTGAGCATTAAGACCACAGGGTATAACACATGCACAGTGTAACTTGATGATGCAAGACCCCGCCTTCTTCCAGCAGAGAGATGCGTGTGTGGATGTGTGGCGAGAGGTGTAGCGGGAGCTGCTGGCCACCGCGGTGAAAAAGAAAAAACGGTAGATGACGGGATGAGAGATAACGTAGTGTAACGTTATACAGACATAACAAGGCTGCGGAATGAGAGAGGCATCTGCCGATACGTTACACGGAAACACACCGTGTTAATAATAAGCCGATCACCTCAAGGTACCGCCAGCTGTGAGCTGTGATCTGTTTTTAAAGTCAGGCACCTTGGCGGAGGTCTGCGCTCTCCGAGTGCCATTCTAGTTATGTATGTTTTCAATATGTTTTCAAATGTATATATTTCTTTGAAATGGCTGGTTTACCTATTTAAGATAATATAAGGTGTGTTGGAAATGGCAGTAAAAATGGTCAGGAATGTTCATTTAAGCACAAATTCGCTCTTCTCCAGCCTATCGTGAAGGGGGGCATGATGGTTGTCATTTTTTAAAAGTGGGTCCCCAGAATTTTTTTAGGAGAAACACTGCTGTAGATGTAGTTTGTTACCACTATTATGTAGTCATATTATTTCTTTATGTTAATCTTGCCTCTAGGTGGAGGCTTCAGATAAGCCCAGTGGGTTTTTTGCCTCTTCCTGCACTGTATATTATTCATTTATTTTTTTGTTATGTTGTATAGTCTTAAATTGTGCAAAACAAATAAACAATAAACAATAAGATGGAGCGCCGCAGTAGCCGAATGGTTACAGCGCATGCCATGTAACCGCAACGTTCCTGATTCAATTCCGGCTGTGTGAACTTTGTTGTGTGTCGTACCCCTCTCTCCCTGTTTCCAGTCTGCCTCTCACTTTCATAAATAACAAAAAGACCCCTGTAGAGACTGACTAGTGAATGATAATGTGAATATAAAGCACAGCTATTTGCCAATATATATCTACAATAAATTTATTGTAGAGTCATATATGTAATCCAAGAAACTGCACTAGATGTTTGAGGTAATGCAGAAACGGTAGATAGGTGATCCACCAGAGAGCACCAAAAACTTTATTTTTCAGCTATAAAATGGGCCTCTCAGTATATATCTTGGTCACTTTAAGAGATCTTTATCAAGAAATGTTTGTTTGTGTTATGTTCTTATGTAAAACAGTATGAATATTGACATCTATTTTAAACTCTCAAATATCGCTAGCGGCCTCAAAAGTCCAGTGTCGGTGGGGCTAGAATATAAAGATAATCGTGGTTATACAAGTATCATTTACTGTTGTTAAAATCAATGCACAAAAAAATGATAATCAAACTGACATTGTAAGTCATTTCTAGTTATAGGTCTAGCATGTGGTGGTGCCTGTTGAGTCAGTCTGGTAACAGTCTTGCGTTCAGCAGCAGCGCCGTCCAGTAGAGGTCAGCATCAGATCACCAGAACATCCACCACATACGGTGGGAGATGCTTCATGTGTTAGTAGGGCTGCCGCTAATTTGGAATCGCATGCTTTGTTTGTGTTAAATTATTCATGCAACCTTTCATTAACACCCTAAACAAATACAAATTGCACAGCAGCATAGAGGGAATCATGGCAGTCACACTATGCCAAGGAATGTTTTCTTAAGAAAATGCCCGCTTGCTGATTTTGTAAACCTGCTTACTGTATATTATTACTGAGAATCACACATCCTCGCCAAAACCCACTGGCCGCCTTGTTCACTTTCTGCTTACTAACTAGTTTGCGAGTGATTTAGAATACATAAAATATGAAAAGGTTAGATTTGAGACTTTGTGTTGGTTCTGGCTGAATAGCTTATCACTCTGAATCCAGTGTTTAAAATTTTAAGATGACTTTAAAATTGAAAATGTTGACTGTTTCATAACAAGTTACAAAATCATTCTCCCTGTCTCCCCCCCCCCTCTCTCTCTTTCACTCAGTCTTCCTCAGACTCAAACACTGGCACTGTGTCGAGTCGCTTGGGCAATGCTCGTCTTCAGAGCATTGCCTAGTTGCTAAATCTCTTTTAAGCAGAGCAATAAATCAAAAAATCAAAGCAACTCTGAACCCAGTCTTTTAAAAGTTTAGATTTTTTTTTTTTGTTGGGGGAAATTTCTGGGTTGGGGAAAAAAACAAGTTTGTGAAAAAAACCCTGCTCCCCAGTTTGTGTTTCTTTGGGGAATGGTTCATCTGAAGCTGTCGACAAGGTCCATACAAGTCTCCTGCTACCACGGAGCATACAGACTGTCTTTCATGCTGTGGTGGTTTGGGACCAGAGAGGAAGGGCCAGCAGAGAGGAATCCGTCTAGCCGAGCTCAGTGTATACACTGCGTGTATTTTTGTAGACATCGCCGTAGACTTCACTTAATCTAAGAGTACATCAAAGCATCCCATGCTCCTCTTCTTCAGCTAAATCCTTCTCTGGTCCTTATTACCAAAGTGCTCATAAATGCCTTCGGGGAGTTGAGAAGAGGGAAAAACACAAACAAAAAACAAACATGTTTGCTTTTATCTTTCAAATAACTATTTATGCTGGTACAAATGAGCATTCGGAGAGGGGATCATATTGTATCATAGTGGGCGAAGATGTAAAGATTCCCGCTGACTGAAAAAGAACAAAAGGAAGACAGTGGTACGGTAGAGTAAATTGTTTTCTGTGACGTTTGCCAGAATGTCATCATCGCCGGTTGATTTAAGCGGGGGGCTGCCAATCTGGGAAATGGCGCTTTTTGATTCGGCAAGTGGTTTCAAAAAGTGCCAGCGAACATGAGATTAACAAATGGCTTGCACCATGTCTGTTTTTCATTTATTTTTGATGGCTCTGATGTGAGTGTGGAAGTGAAAGGGACTGGTTGTGTACTCCAGTGGGCCGCTGGGTCGGGGAGTAAACAGGCTCTCAGCGGCATAGGAGTCTTTCCATCAGGATAGAGAGTGTAACCCCATGGAGATCCTAGAGAGTTCTGAAGCCAGAGATGGTGAATAATAGAACAAAGTGAGGATGAGTCTTCTGAGGTTCCACTGCTCTTCAACATCCCTCCATCGCAGGGAGAACGGCTGTGAGAGAGAAAGATGGGAGAGAGCACTGATAGTTGCAACTTCTCCGTCCAGCCTCCTGACATGTTTTTCACACCGCTACATCACCAAAACTTTGTTTGGAAAACACTATTGTAAGCTGACACAATGACAGCTGCACATAATGACAAAGTCTGCATTCATATGACAGCATCCAAACCTAATCCCATGGGTCTGTGGGGCCCCTTTTTTTCTCTTATGATAAATTCACCACAGCCACCCCCTTACGTCTCTCTTCTGTGCGTCTCCAACACCGAGAACTGACATGCGGTAAACGGAGAAATATTCAAAGGCAGGCCGGGTGCTGCCTGTCTCCCACAGGGGTCTCCTTTTTACCCCCTCACCACTGCTGAGAAATCAAAACTCTTTGGACGTCACACAGGCCGATTGAAGTTCAGTGCCTGCTCTGGCGCGGTCCCTTGCCCGACGATGGCAGGCGTCATTAGAGCTGTCAGTCAGACCCTGGCAACGGGGCAGCGCCGCAGGGCACCCTCAGGGCCCAATCAATGTTGGGGTCCCCAGGAAAGGGCCATCAAACGACCCTGTAAGACGATGCTGTAACGCCGCATCGTCGAGCTTCACGCTCATCCCCCATTGATCACATGATTAATAGCACAGCTCCGCACTCTGATGCAAAGCTGCGGTCTTGTATTTTTAATCACTGACTTCCCATTGGCCCGGGTATGGTAATGTGCACCCTGGAAGTCTTATATAGGAACCGTCTTATTGAAACTCTAATAATGAAGGAGAATGCAACTTCTCTCACAAACAGCTCCCCAGCAGTGTCAGTGGGAAACAGGGGCCAGTTGTTTTTTTTTTTTGCATCATTTCAGCCTGCTTCTCCCAGTGTGTTGCAATTACAATGAGTCACATGACGCAATGAAAATAAATGAGCCAGTGGGTGCTTCTCCGTCCAACAATCTGAAATCCTGGAACAATGAGATATCCACGAAATCCACGGTACACAATTCAAATACAGGAGCAAACAAAACCCAAACAAAACAAAGCAAGCGTCTTTGAAGAGCGAAAAACTCAGACTGCCGAAGTTCCTTTCAACAATATACAGAGTGCAATATTCTCAGTACCAGTATGTTATTCAGAGCTGTTCCTCCAAATATTTGGAGAGAAGGAGGGGAGATGAAACGGGGATAGAACAATGGGACTTTGGCTGTGTTATGGCGTCCGTGCACCTCGCCCCGCCAGCCCTTTGTAGTGTGTGTTGTGTAGCGTCCGCGTCCCCAGTCGGTTCCCCGCTTGTTCTGAGTCCAGGTGGGGTCTCAGTCACCCCCTCCCCCGCTCTTGCTCACACTCCTCCCCCTATCTGCCTATCTCGCACACACCTGCTCCATCACTCTCACACACACCTTTTTGATTCCATACATCCAAACACAGATTAAAGAGTCATTTAATATTTTGCATTTTTAAGCATTTTCAAAATGATTTGTTTAATATCAGATTGGTGCCTGCAATCCAAATCTTAATTTACCCCTTCCATAATGTTAATAACACTGTACACATATATATATACATATATATATATATATATGTATATATATATATAATATATAGTATAATATTCTGTTTGATCCTTTGGTTCAATTCAGTGACATATAAGAAGGCATTTCGAGTCTCTCTATGACATACAAATGGAGCTGCACTTAATATATACATATTATATATACATATTAATTAAATCATGTAATATTGATTACAAACAAGATCACTGCTGTCAACTCGCTGAGCATAGAGGAAGGATAAAGGATTTAGCTAATTTATTCAGGCTCTCTCTTCTCATGGACACGGGTAAAATATTCTCTCTGGTCTAGAACAGTAAACAACTTCGGGGGAAGTTGGGCAGAAAGTTTCCCCTCATTTTAAATGCATTTCAAGTCGCCCTTAAAATGCCCAAAAGCAACACATTTAAAAGTGGTAAGATATCAGTTTCGTTTTATCTCACGCTTGCATCAAATCCATGAGATAAACCCGTCACTGCACGTTTCCCTCCCCTTTCTCCCCCCCACCACCCCCGCAGTGTGCAGTACTCAAACAGACCACCAGGTGATGCTGAGATGTGCCGCCGCACGAAAATGAAGTTGTTGAGTCTGGAACAAAGAAAATAAAGTGATGATTTCTCTGTCAGATATTTGGCTTTGGGTACAGAGCGTTGCCAGAGTTCTTAGTAAAGGGTGATCATTAGCGAGTAACGGGGACTGTCGACACCTTTTATCCAGCAATCAAAGGCAAATAACAACAAAAACGAGGTCTGACCTATATTCACGCTGCAGCAGCATCCCAAAGGAACGACAGGTACCCGGGCATCATGCAACCTTCTGGCAATACCAATACATTAACTTCCTCCAGGATGGGAAGAGTGCATGTGATTAAAACAAATAACCTCTCTACTTTTGTAAATATAGATTGATAAAAAAGAAACACCTTCCAACACATGATCAATAAATTGAACTATTCAATATTAAATTTAAATCTGGCTCCCTCCCTCTCTCCCTCTCTTTATGGGGGAGTTGAGGGGGCGTCTATGGTCAGCGTGTAGAGGCTGTGTCTGGTGGAGGTAATCCTTGGTGATCTGCCCTAATCTGTCACAGATACAGCTGAAGCGCAGAGAAGCTGTTAGAGGAGAGCGGAGAGGGGGGGATGAGAGTCAGAAGGGGGGGGGGAAACTGGATTATGGCAGTACGTCTGCATTAACTCATTGGCCTTATCTCTTAAATGCTCTGCGAAAACAGCTTTGGCTTGTATACAGGGAATCGTGTGGTGTTCGAGCTTGGATGTGTGCGCATACGCAGGCGTGCGTGCGTGTGTGTGTCATGTGAGCTGAGCTTATTTCATGCCAGCCATAAAGGCCTGAGAAATAAGTGTTCCCGTTATAGAGAGCAGCACGCCCAGTGCCACCTTGTGCTAGTTCACATCCCAGCCCTCCTGGCTCCCTGAGAGCCTGACAGCCATTCTCAGGTGATTCCAGTATTCATTCTGGCAGCTATTTTAGATTTAGTCTTAATCTTAAAATGAAAATGCTTATTAGGTCTAGTCACATTTTAGTCATTTTTATCCTTCATAGTTTTAGTCAACGACAACGAAGTCATTACTTCTTAGTCAACTTTTAGTCAAGTCAAGTCAATTTTATTTGTATATCCCAAAATCACAAATCACACATTTGCCTCAGGGGGCTTTACAATATATACAGGATACGACACCCTCTGTCCTTTACAGTACGACCCTCTCATCGGATAAGGAAAAGCTCCCCAAAAAACATTTTAACAGGGAAAAAAAAGGAAGAAACCTCAGGATGAGCAACAGAGGAGAGATCCCTTCTCCAGGACAATACAATACAGAGTAACAATACAACATAGACAATCCATATGACAAAAATGAATGCATATTATGTGAACATATATGAGAGGATGGATCCAGGAGATGTCAAGCAGTTTCCAGGTGTCGCCAAACAGAGCAGAGCAACACGCCATTACTTTTAGTCAAATTGTTTTCTCTCTTAGTTGTTGTAGCTAGTTTTTGTCTTCGTCTTGTGTCAAATGTCCTTTTTAGTTGTCAGATTATATTGAACATTTCAGTCGATCTGTTCTAGCCAAAACGAATCATTTTGTAATTTTAGAAAAATGTATTTCACATACAGTTTTATCTTATAATTATCTGATGAAAAACACAGGTTGAATAATTAACAATGCAGCTTTGCAGTTACTCCGAGTCTTCCTGACTGTGCTCCTTAGTGATGCGCGGCACCCACCGGTCCATTATGAGAGTCGATCCGCACTGCCAACGTGCAAACATATGCGTTAATCCACCACCTGAACCCGACCCACAAACCACCAACTTAATGCATTATCGTAGCACAAGTCAGGACTGAGGTATTGTCACCGTTAGTTATTAGTCATAGAAAAAACGATTGTTGACAAACACATTTCGTCATAGTTTTAGTTAACAAAATGAACACTGGGTGATTCAGTTTCCATTTCTCCCTCTTTGGTTGGGCACAGCGGGCGATTTGCTTCTTGGAATACGGTTTCTCAATTGCCAGATTAATGAAATCCCACTTAGTCCCCATATCTGAGAATTATGTGCTTTTGACATACTTTTTCCCATTGAAACCACACGCAATTATGGTTTACACGGAAAAAAATAACTAATTGTCGGTTGTTGCGGATGAAACTGTCTCACATGTCGAGTCGCGCCCTGGTTTGCGAACCTGATTTACCCAGAAGCACAGGAACACACACATCCTTTGTAGTCATAAACACGCACACACACAAAAAAAATCTCTGTTCGCAAACAAGTGTTATAAAACTGATATGTTGATTGATACAGTCGGTGCAACTCTCCCTAACACAAACAGCCAGAAGCACGCACAGTCCTGCACTCATACAGTCCCTCGTCTCCAGTCATGGGAGGGTCACCCCTTGGCCCTGAGAGAAAGAGAGAGAGAGAGAGACTGTGTGGATGCTCTCATGTTTATGTTTGGGAGATTAGCAATGATGAAAGAATGCCTTTTCAAGTCTGGGCTAGAGGGGCCTCTGTTCAATGCCCCACCCTTTCACCATGCACACGCACTCCCTTTCGCACACACACACTCGTGCTTGTGTGTGTGTGTACATAAATAGTCACACACATTCACAGAGACGTGTGTAATTTCGTCATCAATCCCCGCATATTGTACTCCATAGCAACCATATGTTCACCACATCCAAAGATTTGCAAGATTGCAGAAACATTGTCTCTAAATCCATGCCTGACGTTGATTCAGTGGTCTCTCGGGGTCCCGGATCTTAGTCGCACTGTACGTGGAAGCTGCACTGACACTTCACCCTCATCTATCCTCTTCCCTCTCATCTTCCCTTCATCATCGAACCCCAATGAAAGAGCCTCATTGTTCTGCTCTGTCTGAATGTGGTCTCTCAGTCTTTTCTCTTCTCGTTTTCCTCCTCTCTCCGCCATATGCTTGGCCCTCTTTAGTGTTTCTTCATCTCATCTCCTTGTGGTGTCATGGATTATAATGTGACTTATTCAGTTTTGGGGGGTTCCCAAGCCAGGAGACGAGTCCAGTACTCTGGATCTTCCTAGTCATTATCTCTCCCCACCAAACCAAACAGAAGAAGTTATGAGGTTTAAAGCTGTCTCTCTATCGGTTGTGGATTTGGATTAGGGAATCCCTCAGTTTGAGGGGACAACATGCTCGGGCAATTTGTTTCCCATTAGCTGCAACATAAAGCAGGGTTTTCCAAACAAAACATGATTACCAATGGGTGAAGCACTCACCGCATCTAGGCCTCTCCCAGAAAAATGATCTAAAGACTATTTGGTCACAGTCCCATGAGCCTATTCACTCTTGAACTATTCCATTGTCTCAAATGCATCAATCACAAGTTTGTTTGACCAGGTATTACAGGCTCTATTGTGTAACTTTTCTCCTTTATGCAAAGCTGATTCTGTTTTCTTTGGCTCCCTGACAAGGCCCCACATGACAGTTTCACTCACTGCAGAGATTCATGCTCGGGGAACAGCTCATACTGTACGCCAGAGTTCCTGCTTGTCTCTAAACTGACTAAACACTTTGATATTTCCCGGTTTTTATTACCCGGCGTGGTGACTGTATCCAGCTACCTCCTTTGTTGTCTCGGCAAGCAAACCATCCATTCGTCAAATTGTTGGAACCGCAGATGTAATTGAAGTTTTTAGTACTATCACTGATTCTGGGGGGGCTGTTGAGAGGCAAACTCCCTCAGGTCTTACCTACCAAACAGTGGAAAGCACCTTTTTCTCAGGTGAAGTCATGAGAGAGAGCAGTTTTGCGGTGGAAGATTGAGGATAGGGGGAAACAGAGGTGTGCTGTTAGAACGTACTGGAAACTACTTAATTAAGCATAGATCCAGATGATAGTCATTATCTCCTGATTGGCTTGATAATGTGTTAGCAACAGGAGCCAGCGTCCCGTTCATGGCACAGAAGAGCAAGGGAGAATAAAGACAGATAGACAGACATATCAAGGAGGTATAAAAGAAAAGAAAAAAAGATGAAAAGCTGTTGTAAAAGCCAAGTTAACCTGGAGGCACTGGCCTGGCTGCCTGTGTGCAACATGATATGTCCTCCGTGACAGCTGCTGACACTGCTTGATGTGTAGACTCGGAGCTTGTGGAACCAGTAAAGAACTATGGGAGTGTGGATGGTTGTGTGTGTGTGTGTGTGTGTGTGTGTGTGTTGTGGCGGTGTGGGGTCGGGGTTGGCATGCTGATCCAAAAAAATGCCACAAGGCAAATGATACACCATCCTCCATTTTTAGAATTGCTACTTGCAGATTAAATTGCATTCCAACGTGCCACTCGCTCGGTGAATGAGACGTCTTGTGCGTTGTGCCTCTCAGTTAGCGACACACAGGAATGTGATGTCACGGCGAGCTGACCCATATCGGCGTGACCTTAATACACATCGTTAACACTGTAACGGCAACGGACCGCCTTCTCTGCGGCACAAGAACAGTCCATTGTTTGTCTTAAAACACAAAATATAGGAACAAACATATTGACTCAATCGACATTGTCCTCATGAAACTTGTTAGATAAACATCCTGGTTGTATTACACAGTATATACCCTAATATAAAGCCTATAGAGTGATCAAAGCTGCAGTCTGAAGAGCCGGTCCATATAGGACAGGATATGTGTTTGGACAGTTTGTTGATGTAGATGTACAGTATTTGTTGTACATGGGGAGCAGATGGCACTACCATTGACCCCTCCGTGTGTCTTCCTGTCCCCTAGCTGAACCACAGCATGAGGGGGCCCTTATCTGGTCAAACTGGGCGGTGGGGAGGGGAAGGCTTTGAAGGCACGCTTGTGTGGCGATGCAATCAGGCAGACTGCTGTAGGGCCGCATCCCCCCCCACCCCCCACAACCCCTCCTGTCCAATAACCCTCTTTGCCCTTCTTCTGCCATTGGAAGCCATAGAGAGATGCATACGGAGCGCTCCGAGACTCCCTGGGTGTTGTTGTGAGCAGCGGAGGCTCCTGGACAGGCCTTGGGAATTATGCGGCCGGTATCACGTAGAGTCCTTCCCATGCCCCAATAACAAGTAACATCTCATGGACAATCTCTAAGTGATAAAACACTTGCAGAAACCCGAGGGATTCGTTGCAAATTTTCCACCCTGGACAGAAAAATAAATAGAGATTATCTATAGAGACAATATGATCCCAGTGGTCCCCCCGTACTCTACCCGCAGCATGGAGGACACAGATAAAGCCTCTCAGATATCGACTGAAAAAAAAAATGACGGCTTCTGAGATGGATCATATGAACAGTACAATTGGATTTACTGTATAGGTCCGAGACAAAGCTATTGTATAAATGTTTCAGCCTGCTGTCAAAAAATGTGTGGAAATGTGGGCGTGTCTTCATGTCAAGTAATTCAATTTCATTGTTGTTATTGCACATTATGTCTATTTGTTTTGGCTGGTAAAGTAGGAGATCAGTCTACTGTGACAACCCGGTCTCACGGAAAGGCTTATAAATAGCATGACATTTCAACCTTGTGCCATGAGGACGCATTTTAGACTTTTTGCCACACAAAACTACAGTAACGTCCTCAGTAAGGTCGAAGCAAGAAGGCCCTTTGGTTATGTTTAGGAAAAACGTCATGGTTGGGCTTAAAATAAGTATGTAAACTAAGTAAAATATGTACAGAAACAACGTAACATAAGTATGGAAAACACGTCACAAACGTCACTAAAAAAAAACGTCAACTTACAAAATAACGGTCTCGAAAACCAGTCTCCTGATTTAAAGTCATGTGTTTGTTCAACACATTCTCACTCCCAACTCGTCAAATACCGCCTCTTGGTCAGTGCCCTTCAGTGTGTCAATATACGCTTGTCACATGCATAGTGTCCTTTCAAGATAAACTTCCATTTTCACAGGAAGTTAGGTTTAGGCAACACAACCTCTTAGTTAGATTTAGGAAACGGTCGTGGTTGATGTTAACTTCACTGACTAGTGACTCACAGGACTGACGATATCGATGACTCACATGACTAACGACTGACATGACAAAATCAGTCAACGTTACTCTCAGTTTCACACAGGACACGTACGGTGGTCTCCTGGTTGAAAGTCCTGTGTTTGTTTGACCCATCCACCAACCCTCCCTCCCGCTCTGAGCTGACTCTCATGCTATAAATACTACGTCACTTGCTCCGACCATCGAAAAACGCCGCAGTGGGTTTACATTGGAGTTAATTGAAAGCCTGATTTGATACACACTGTTGCTAAAGGGTGCCTCCATGCGTCGGTATTCGATGCCGAGGGCCGCTGCCCAATCTGCGTTTTTTGACGAGTTGGGAGTGAGAACGGGTTTGTTTGTTGGACCCATCCACCTCCCCACCCGCCTGCCTTAAGCAGACTTCCTCGCTTTTTATTCTACTAGCTCTGAGCTTGGCATATTTCCCGCAGCTGCGTTTACGCTATAAATGCCTGGCACATTATCGTGTCATTCATACGCCTTTTCGTGCGAACGGACTGACTGTGAGCTGTGAGTCAGGTATCATTGAAACTTTGGTTGCAAAAATGTCACTAGAGCCAAAGAAAGCTACTGCTTCCAGTTCACATGCGGTCGGTGGAACATACAGTTAGAACATTTGCATGTTGGCGAAAATGTATGCCAGCTCTCCCAGATTTTTCCAATTATTTCTCGTGATATAAAATACATAATTTCATCTAGCTAACCACTTTGATGCTTTCATCTTCCGCTAATATGTTCCACACTAGCATTGTAACAACACTCTACCACTCACAGATATTGATTTGGATTAGGCTCTGTCACGTTCGGGGATTGCGTAAATGAGGCTTCTTCTTTTTTTTCTTTATTCTCCCCTCACTCATTTTCGTTCCCCCTCTCACTGTCACATCTCCATGCTGCCTCCACACAGGCCCTTTGATGTGCCTGCTTTAATTTGGAGCTTAATGGAATCTGTGGCACTGCTGTGCCTATCGGTGGCAGGATCACAGATCCCAGGGTTCATTGCGGTATGCCTCCATTCTGGTGAGTGGGTGTCAAGATAGCCGTGAAACAATGGAGGAGGGCCTGTAGCCCTAGGAGACGAACTGCATTTCCAATGCAGATGCCAGAGTATCGGAAGCCCCTGTCGGGTTATTGCCAGTGTGTTTCACTGGAGGAAATCCCATCTGTAGCTCCGTATTACAAACAACTGTTGACTTAACAAAGACAAAACAAAGCTTAAAGCTAGTTTATTGATATTACATGATGTATTATGAGTACAGTACAGTATACGTATACGCATACAGTATACATGTCTACAATATCCTGATGTGCAGCACAAGATTTCTCACAGATTTCCCTCTCTTCACTAAAGATAAAGAGATTTACTGTTGGACCAGATTTAGAAACCTTCATATAGATTCATATGAAAATATATAATATGTGGACAAGTTCAGTCAAAATTCACAGCAACTTTTAAAAGTCTCAGCTTACCCCTCCTCTCTTTTTCTAAATGTTGGAGTCTAGACAGTTACTTCCAGTCTGTCTGTATCTGTTCTATCAAAACAGCAGGACTTCCTCTATGGGATATGCTTTTACTTCTTATAATGTTATGTTTTATAGCCAAGCCTTCTGGCTCATGCAGTTATGTGCACCCTCAGATGGCGAAAAGATCATGATGGATTTATCCCTTTTTGGCACACTTTGTATTCTCCCACCCTTTAGTATACAGGTTGTGTTTTTTGATCACTCCTAATGTTTACAACTATTTGCCACCTTGCTTTGTATCGCACAATATCTTTAATTCTTACCACTTGCAGGGTCTAAAATTAGCACCCGCAGCTAAAATCGTCAGGCCATCCGCCACATTGACAGACAGGGAAAACGCTAGGCATGGGAATAGAGAATTGGTTTCCATTGAGTACCGGTTCCTAGTTGTCCAATTTCTTGGCATCTCATGCATCCATGACTATCAATTCCTCTTACTGATGTTTTCCAACAGTTACGCATGTACAATGACATAACGGCATACGCACGCTGTGTCATATTTGAGTTTGTTAGGGACCAGGGCCATGGCGAAGAGAAAAAAAAAAGCGCTTTTGTGTAAAATATATCGAACATTGAATGACATCAGATCTGAAATGATATTCCTTCATTTATTGCATTAATTAAAGAAGTGGCAGATAAAAAAAAATACATTTTACACTGTGGCAGGCAGTGAAAACAGTTAATTTCAGACCCTGTCAGAATTGTAGATTTTTTTTTCACATTATCTGTCCATATTCAAGTCAAACTCATAATTTAGACCATCAGGCTCAAAGTCTGGACTACCAAGAGCCCGGCAGTGCGACTGAACCCAGAAGAGATGTCAGGGATTTCACACACCGCAGTCCAGACTACAACATCCAATCCGTGGGGGTTATAAATCAAAGCAGGTGGTTTCCTCCCCAAAAACCTCTCCACAGGATAGAGTGCTCGGGGCAGCGGGTTATGAGCGAGCGATGATAAAAGTATGGCCATAAATCAATTCTTCATCCTTATCAAAGGCATATTTCAATCGCTGTATGTACCGTTTAACTAGCATGCTAGTAAAAAAAAGAGACAGAAAGAGAAGGAACTTCCATCTGTGTGTGGAAAGAAGACAGGATCTGGGATCTGAGGCCTGACGAGAATACGCCCTCAGCCATGCATCTGTACAGTATTCAAAGACACTGGCAGTCATGTTCAGACAGTATGCTAGCAGGGGGAAATCCCCCAATACAGGGGCCTTTATCTCTCCGCACATACTCAGCTTAATGAACTCTGCTGCATGTAATGGCACATACAGGAGCTGTGTTGGAGGTGCTTTGCCTCTGTCTTTCATCCATGTTTGTATTTGATGTGTGCCTGCCAGATCATTAGATTGCAGGGAGAGTTGTTTATTTGAGGACCTGCCTTTTGGTAGTGGATGTGTTGCTCTCCTCCTTTTTATATAGTAGGATCTGCGCCACACAGAGGTTGATGTTAACTGCAATCGATAGATTTATATGAAGCCTCCGGCCACTAATAATACATATTTGTTTTGTATCAGCTACAAGAGAAGAACTTTGCCCATTCGACCCCCCCCCCCAGGAAAGGAGAATGTGTGGAAAAACTGCTTTGAACACTGAGATATTTAAATTTCACACCCCGGCTTACTCGAAATAACAGACATGTGTGCACACAATCTGTGAAATGTTAATGCAATCTCACTTTGGGTGCATCAACAAATGGAAATTATGAATGAATGCAGCAATATGTTTAACTGGCAGTGTGTAATTGAGTTTTCTTGTGCACAGAAATGAGATATTGCCAAACATTTCAGAGATTTTCGTGCGTGCACATTTCATATTTTCAAAGAGCTTTGGTCAAGAAATTAAATATTTTTTAACAGTCAAAGCAATTAATTCTCTGAAACAGCCTCCATTCCTGTGGGGTTCAGATTAAAACATTCTACTGAAGCTGATTCGAGAAAAAAAAAAAAAAAGTATTATTACTAGCTCCTGCATTTATTTGATGTCTGACAACTCCTCATACAAAGACATATATTACACTTGACTTCAATGCAGTTCAAAGCAAAATATGTTATATTTTTTCTCGCTTACAGTGGTTTGAATACTCCTCATGCAGATCAAAGCAGAAAAGTTAAATCTTAACTTTGGTCAAACTCAAATTCCAATATATACCCGCAGGCATGTAAACAAGATTTGCTTTGTTTGTGTAATGTACCTTACGCTACATCAAGTTAGAAATCAGCCACTCTGGACCAACCGCTGTTGCTGTAGTGAGCTCTCACTTCCTGTCATCCTTCTCATGCCTCTGTGAATGAACTCAGTGATATTTAAGAGCCATGAAGATAAAGGCACATGGGCAAATTGCTAATACCATGAAGCAGTTTACTGGCTGTTGGAGCGCGCTCTCTCTGGGCTTTGATGTACCGACATACAAACCTTTATGGCTGCTGGTGGAGACAACACCGTAGTCAACCCACGCTTCAGGACCCCGAGCTGAACTGTTTGCGCTCTTGCTCGTAAAATCGATGTGTGTAACGAACGTAACAATGAGGCTGCTTTAGCCGAGCTGTCCGAGCTGTCTGTTCCATTCAAATTTGACGGATGAGGAGGTTGTGGAGCCGCAGCCCCGGCTCTCTTGGCTCTACCTGTGCAGGAGAAGCCTCTCCCTCTGATGTCCGTCTGTAAATTGACTTGCCTTTTCAGGCTTTGACCCTGATGTCTGATGTAAGACCCAGACACCCACACATCAAAGGGAGCTGGGGGTGGGAGAATGGATTTCTATTTTGGAAGAAATATTGACTTTAGGCACTAAAGTGATGAGGCGTCCAGCTTTCGTATCCTATGTGATATTACAGAATCTAAAAATTGATTTTTTTTTCTTTAAATAAAACTATCCTAAACCATCATGGGGTAGGTGCGGCGTTTTTGGTTGCCAAAACATGAATTGGATTTGTTTTGCATTATTTGGCAATTTCTCCTGGATGGATATAAGACGGAGCTTGATATGGGCTTAGTTTGTCTTTATATGCTCTGAGCATATAGCTCACTAGAACCAGATGGGAACGATGTTTAAAGATGTTTTTTTCGAGGCTGTAATTAGTGGTTATTTTCATTATGGTGTAATCTTTTTTTCAAATCTGCAAATGAATCCGTATTTTCTTTTAAAGTCTGAAAATCACAGTTTCCCCGAGCTGAATATAACATCGTCAGATTGCATATTTTGTCAGACCAATAGTCCAAAACCCGACCATATTTAATTTACAATGATATATAACAGAAGAAAGCAGCAAATCCTTGCATTTAAGCAGTAGTGGAAGAATTATTAGCACCCTTCACTTTAGTAAAAGTAGCAATACAACAAAGTAAAAATACTACATTACAAGTTAGTCTTTCATTACAAAATTTACTAAAGTAAAATTACAGAATTATCATCAACAAAACCTACTTAAAGTATCAAAATCAAAAGTACTCATCATGCAGAATTGGTCCTGTTTGTATTATATAATTATATATTTGATTGTTATTACTGATGCATTAATTTGTTTTTTTATGTAAAATCTTAATTTGCAAAGTACGTTGTGACTATAACTTTCAGATAAATGTAGTAGGGTAAACGTATTATATTTCCCTCTGAAATATAGTGGAGTAAAAGAATAGTCAAGTAAAATAGGCTACCTCAAAATGGTACAACTTTTTCCATCTAATTTTAGTACTTGAGTAAGTGTACTTTACCTGGATAAGCAAAACCAACCTCCTGCAGGGCTGAATCTATAAATTAATTGAGACACACTTCAAACTTTTCTCTTCAATGTAGGGACTTTGAGTTTGAGAGTCTGGATCCTGCAGCCCAGTATCAACAAACGGGACCCAGCTGTATAGTCACTAGAGACAGAGGCCACCTGCTGCTTATCCTGCAGGCCCATTCTGCTGCAGCATAAACATACCTGCACTGCTTTGGGACTGGGTCATCAGGGAGAGGCTGAACACACACACACAACCAGTTCTTGCGGCCTACAGGTGCTGATTTAACCGATAGTTTATGTCAGGATTGGCTTTGCTGGATTCCAGTAAAGACGCTGGTGAGGGGAGCCGGTGAGTCACACACACTGCCAGGAAACGCTGAACTGGCAGCCCAGTAGTTTACTCCTTTTTTAATATGCAGTTAGCCAACACTTCATTTTTTACGTGCAAGTCACAGTATATATATATATATATGTCAACAATTTGACGAAAATGAACGTGCAATGGCTTTACTAAAAAGAGCAATTTTCTTTGTAGTAAAGACTATTTTTCATTTTGTCTGAATGTCTGATGAATCACCTGAACCAGTTTATAGAGTAATTAAAAAAAGTGGTGAGACTGCAGCCACCACACACACACACACACACACACACACACACACACACACACACACACGCGCACACACGCACCCACGCACCCACACACACCCACACACACATAGAGCTAGAATCGTAGAGGCCCAAAGATAACAGTTAAGCTCCTGATGACGAGGCTTTACTCACACACACACACACACCTAATGGCACTACCAAAGCTCCCGATGATCTTGTTGTGAAAAGTTAGCTGAGACTCTAGAGCCATCTTCAAGGTTCAGTCAGCCGCGGTGCTCAGAGAGGAGTTTGCGGGATGGAAAAGCATTTAAGCTGGATTCACAGTGGGGATCTCCGCAAAGCACGCTCAGAAGACGGCAAAACCAAGTATTATACAGCTTTCTTTGAAGAGTGGGAAATACCAGTTGTTATGTTTCCCCAAAATAAGCAGCAGAGCACACTGTGGGTTTGTACCTTCAATTTTTCTCCTTGTACAAATAAAACTAAACATGGGGGGGGGACGCAAACACACACAGCCATGCATGAGCACAGAGGAAAACTCTTTTAGATTCAGGGGCACGCTGTGTACATGAAAAAAGCCTCAGTGATTTACTGTACTTGTACACGCGTACACACACTACACACACATGGCAAACCACTTCCTAACCCTTTACCGCTAACTAGAGTGTAGCAGGGCTGAGAGTTATGTCCCTCCTCTGACTGCTCTTCTCGTAATCGTCGGCTGGCTGCAGCCTCAGCCGTGGCGCTGCCTTGCTCAGGAGCCTCCGGGAAAAAACAGAGCCAGCCAGCCACCTGTGAGGTAGGCTGGCTGGCCTGTTGCCAGAACAGAAAACAGATATGAAAGCTAGTACCTGTGAAGGCGTCACACTCTAGCGCAAAAACCATACACACCAACACTCGCGCACACACACACACACAAAAGGAAGGATAATTCCCTTGGCCACATGAAAGCGGGAGGCGGTGGGCAGCGCGCCAGGCAGCGCTACCTGGAGACAAAGGAGCAGCACCTCTGGGGGGGGTTTGATGTTCATCTGGGATTCAACATGCTGATGGATCCTGCCTGTGAGGGGGAGAGGCAGATTGTGTGTTTGTGCGTGTGTGTGTACGCAGATGAATATATTTGAGCCTGCGAGCGATGTGTGCTCCCAGCATGCTGCAGCTCCGTAGTCTGCAATTAATCTCTCCGACATCAGGCCTTCCCCCAGAGGGGGCAGATTTCTCTCTGCTGCTACTGATCTCCGCCGCGCAGCGGGCCCGGGGGCGTGTGGGCGGTCTGGGAGCTCACCCAGTCTACTCAGGCAGGAGGGGATCCACCTGAGACATGAGCGACAGCACAGCTCACCTGGCTTGGCAGGGTAGATAGTGTGATGTAAGATTAGTTGTGATCGGCGGCTAATTAAGTGTAAGAAAGCACTTTAAGTAATGTCATGACATGTTTATTTTCCTCATCACTGCCTTCCTTTCATAACACTATTCGTCATTATAACGATCCGTCTTTTAACTGACCTCCTTGGTAAAATACAAGTTTTATTTGTGAACTTCAACTACATTATTGCCATGTGAAAACTTTGTCTTTGCAAAGCATTACTTCTTTTTTTAGGATTGAAGTCAAACAGTGCGGATTTTGCTTTGATGACGATGCATTTTGACATTATCCGATGGGTTTTAAAAAGGCTTTTACGAGCCCCTCCGGAGTCTCAACTCTTCAAATGATCTGACAACATGAGAATCACCAGGATTGGAGGCGCAAAGTTTTCAAACATCAGCAGTGAAAGACAAATGAGTACAAATATGAATATAGTTGTAGGTATTTGTACTGTATATATTATCTATTATACTTTGAACATTAGACACACACATTCGTATTTGACCTTCAGAATTAAATCAGTCTTTGATAAAAGTAGAAGGTTGAAATAAGATCGGGCATCACAAGCTCCCAGAGCCCAAATTGACATTGTTTGTCTTGTTAGGAGCTGCAACAATTAGTCAATTAATCGATTTGTTGATTGCCAGAAAATCAATCTGAAACTATTTTGATAATCAACTAATTGTTTAAGTAATTTTTCAAGCAAAAATGCCCCAAAAATTGTGAGAATTTTCTGCTTTTCTTGGTCCTACATTATAATATATTTAATATTATTGGGTTTGGGACTGTCGGTTGGGCAAAACAAGACATTTGATATAGTCACCTTGGGCTTTTGGATATTGTGATGCATATTTTTTCACTGCTTTCTAATGTTCTAAAATAATCGGCCGATGAATCGTTAGTTGCAGCCTTAAGGCCATTACATGCTTTTGTGTGTGATTAATCGCACATCAATATATTTTTTAGAACTGTTTTTGTCATTTGTACTCTCACAGAGACAGATCGTGAATATTACGTGGCGAACAAGGTTGATTTTCTGCGCTTTCGCCCTGCGAATAAAGGCTTCAAACAATCACATTGTGTGGAACGGGTAGTTCACAACAACACGGAGGCTCTGTAGTCTGAACCAGGATGACAGATTTTATTACTCCTTTCAACCAACACAAAGGTAGCACAGACCAGATCCACTCCTTCCATTCTTACCTTTCACAATAAAAGCTCTAGACATATAATATTCACAGGCGAGTATTTCACATTTTCATGTTGTTTATTCGTCTACCGGTGTGTAAAGGCCTTTAGTTTCAAACTGTTCAAACCTCAAAGATTTTAAGTTTACTGTCATAGAAGATGATTAAAACCAGCAAATGTCCATTTAATAAGCTGGAACAAGAGAGTTTCAGGGAAATTTGCTTGAAAAATGCCTTCAATGATAAATTGGTGATCAAAATTGTCACCAAATTTTTTTCTTTATATGTATGAATCTACTAATCTTTCCAGCTCTACTCTTGTTTCCATGGTAGGATACAGCTGGTAGCTAAACAGTGACAAGAGCATGTTCACTAAAATCTCAATAATCAACTTTAAACTGGCTAAAAGTCAAGTGATCTGATCTGATCACTCCTCTTTGGTTGAAGGTTTGGAAAGGAAGGATGAGCAGTGATTTTTGCAGAGTTACATAATCTGAACAAGATGATGCTCTGGAAAACAATGCACCTCTCTGCCTCCCGAGCCTCTTGGTTCTGTTCCACATACGGCACAGCTGACTGATAACACCGGTGGAAACGGGGGTGCTGCGGCTTCTGCTGGTGCCAGATAATCCCGTGTTTATGTTTGCATGTGTATACTGAAACATGCACAGTGTCACTCCACATCAGTACAAAGGACCTGTGATGTGCGGATTACCACATAGAAGCCACGCGGCGCTTTTGGTTTCATGTGGTGGGACGACGGTTGGCTGCTGCGCACCACCAGCCTCTGTGCTGTCCTAATGATGTTGTCTGAGCACCGAGGGGTGGGGATGTGAGCGGGGGGGGGGGGGGGGGTGGGAGGAGGGGGCGGGGGGAAATGGGGGAGGGGAGATGTGACTTATCTCCACTGCTCCGCAGCATTTCTCTTAATTAAAACTCCTATCTGTGTCTTTGAAGTTCATAATGAGTCAGTTTGGTTACGCGGAGGAACAGGGAGAAAATAAGGCCAGGGCTGATATTTATACTGTTATTTCTCCACCTCCGATTCCTCCTGGTGTTTCGGCACCATATTGAATGTATGTTATTGCGTGTTATGCCAGGGAGCGAGTATGTAACGTGTTGTCGTGGAGTCATTTACATGAAAACAACCTAGAGGAGTGACGATGTAAGAAATGAGGCTGATAAAAAGGAGCCAGTGCTGCTCATTTTTCATTATAGGATGTGAATGGGTTTAATCTTATCACTGGCTGCTCCTCACAGCTTGTGCTGATCTCTCTCTCTCTCTCTCACTGCACACTCCTGCTTTCACAGGCCTTTCAGATTACAGTCAAATATTACAGCCCGTGACCAATCTCCAATTAACCAAATGTTGTAGGGGTATAGTATCACCCTTGGCTCCTTTCATGCTCCTTTAACGCCTTTTCAAGGGGCTTGAATATTTTTCACTTCTGTACTATGAAATATCATTCTGTTAAAGCCTCCTTACTCTTCCGCACGACACCAATGGAAGCTTAACCTAAATAAATCAGTCTTCCTGTAATGTATTCCTAAATCAGCTTGGAATTAATTGAACCCTTAAAATTGTATTCCAATCAAGTAAATTACCACAGCATCCCAGTTTTGAAAGGCTGACCAAGGAATTTGAGTCTGTCTAATTTTCGTCACAAACTACCAGGCATTATCGAGCGTTAAACGGGCTGATCTTTTGAATACACGCGTTTCGCTGGTTTACATGCATCTCCTTTGTGTGCGTTTTGCGTGCTTTGTCAATGGTCGCCATGGCGTTTACCTTTCTCTCATGCTTATGCTTCACCATCGTGTCCATATGCTGTCAGTGTTTTAAAGCAGATAGGAAAATAATTAGAGGCTGAACATTATGAGTAGAATAAATCAAAGAGAAGCAGGCGGGACCAGCCACGACAACGAGATGCAAACTGCTTTGCCAACATTGGCGTTGATGAACAGATTGAAGTCTCTCCGGCTGGGAGACTATAAATGTTTTTACAGTGTGTGCTGTGATTTGTTGACCTCCATGAATCTTAATTTGCAAGCAAACACAAGTCTCTTTCTTGCAGTCTGATTTTTCCTCGAGTGCTTTTCTTTCTTTTTTTTTGCTCACCGTGAGATGACCTGAAGACTTTCTTTATTCCTTCACTTCTCTCTTAGACTCCAGTTGCTCAAAGCTGGCATCTTCTCTGTTTTCTTCCAAAGCAAAAGAAATCAGTACCTTCATTTCCCAGATACACTGAAGCTCCAGATAGCATGTTATTTATTTCTCCTTCTTTTCCTTGAGTCGAGAGAGAACTTCAAACGAACGCCCAGATAGTGTGAAGCACGTTTGATGTCACCAGGGACAAATATTGCAGCTGAGACTGATGTAAAGTTTGGAGAAGGTGCCGTGAAAAGCTCAATATGAGAGACACTATATATACTGTACATCATATACAGCAGAATTGTGTCTTTGTGTTGTGAAATGAGTTTAGATTCAATTCATAATATCTTTGAATTGACCTTTGAAATAAGCTTTTGTCTGTTTTTGTGAGTCACCACGTCAGCAGTGACAAACAGCTGCTGTAGTCAGAAATGAGACTGACTGGTGCTGTGTTGCTCTATAGAGACTAATGACTGTGGGAATGAAAGCTGTGAGAGTGTTTTTGGCTTTCTGGCAATAGGTTTCCTGTTTGAACCACCATAAAATACAGTTCTGCGGCTTTTAATTTAATTGTTTTCCATGACTTTTTCTCTGCTTCAAAGGCAGATTTGATCAGTTGCAACCGCTGCAGTTTCATATTTCAATTCTTGAACTGATAATTCGACGTCATGGTGCTGTAAATCTACAACAGGCTGTGAACACCATGTGTAGACTGTTTTAATTACTGCTAATCAAGCTCTGACTCAGGAAATTAAACACACACTTTACAAAGCTTTTAAAGCTGATATATTCTTGCAAACATAATTTCTCCTTCAAGCAGTATTAAACGTATTTTTTGTCCACTTGGGGGCAGCAGAACGAGCCGTAAACGCAACATTGACATATTATCACCTTATTAAGTTATTCTGGCAAATGTGCTAGCAGGCAATTGCCTATTTATACATTTCACAGAATATTAGTAGCATTTATATGGACTCATGATTCTGGCCACTTCATGAATACAAGTCTAATATTCATTCTCCATTTAGATTCAGTGGGTTTTTAGTGCTTTTTCACTGAAAACAACACTAATGTATGAGAGCGGTGAGAGTGAACCAATAAGACGCAGCTGACACGTAACAATAACTTCTTTCTCCTTTCTCCACAGTAGGGATGTTAATAATTAACCGTTTAACCTTTAACCAACATTAAGCATTTTATTCATTAACGCTATTGGTTAAACGGTTCAAATAAATATTAATAATGAATTAAAAAGCTGAGAAAAACTCAGAGGAGCGGCTCGTCTCTTTAAGGAGAAAAGCTGATCCACCTTAAGAGGCCATCTTGTCGGTTAACGGTTAATAATCGGTTAACAAGGGTCGGTTATCGGTTAAGAATTAGTTTATTTGGTTAAGAATATCTTGTTCCATTGATAGACTTTCAATTATTAATTCCCATTAATTGTAGTATAACATACTAAAGTCCCTTTCACACATGAAGTCTATCCCTGAAATGTTCAGGAACATTTCCTGCATGAGGTCGTGTGTGAATGAGAGCAGGAAATGATATTCAGAGAAATCTGTAGCACCAATTCCCCACCTCCAGACCTAGTAACATTTCAGGAAAAATGCCGGTACGTTTGTGTTGTGAATGAAACGTTGCAGGGACAAGCATGTGAGCGAACAAACCAATCGCAAGACTCCGCCGATGACGTATTTGATTCTGCAACTTGTTTCTGGTTTAGTTTTTACGCCGATGCTTTCGCAGATGATTTGATAACCAACAAGCAACACAAGTTATTTTGTCTGCAAACAAGCTTCTATTTTCAAGAGGCACCGGACAAAATCAGCTCCTTGCCCGCCATGTTCCTGAAACTAATAAGAGACATCTTCCGCCGCGTACACGCAACATGCAGCCTTGCCTCATCTTCTTCTTTTCTGTTGAGTTTTTATGGCGGTTGGCATCCATAAGTATCTGCTGGACCGTCCCTTGCCCCATCTATTTTGGCACTGCCATTGCATGTGTGAAAAGGCGCAAGACAGAAATATTCCTGAAAGTAGTGCATGTGTGAAAAGTGAAAATCATTAGTGTAAAGTTTATCCCAGTAATTTAATGGGAATTATGTGTGAAAGAGGCTTTTTAGTCATCAGGTCAGCTGAGCTTGCAAAAATGTAAAATTAGTCTTTCTGTCCAATTATAATTTAGGGGCAAGCATACAATTCAACAAATATGGAGAATTAAGTTTCTAATAATGTGTTTGTATTTACTTTGGTTTAAGTGGATTTAACTTACTTTTATCTGTTTCAATGAAATTCTTCTGGAAATCAACTACTTATTTATCTTCACAACTGCAACTACACGCATTTCTTTGTTCCTCCTAAAATCTAAAAAATAAGATACCTGGTTTTTCTACGTGTGCTGTCTCAGAACATAGTCTCTATTATCCTCATACTTTGTCGAACTGTTTTAGGAAATTATTAAGAAATTGCAAAACCCGTAAAATAAAAGGTTGCTCAGTAAAGTGATTGGGCGTAAAAACAAAAACAAAAAGCTGACAGACGTTAAAATGCTCCGTAGCGATTTGTCACTATGAGCGACACATTGCACATAGTCATTTAGGCCATTAATAAGATCAAATATTGATTAGCAGCTGTGAATCTTTAATATTATCAACCTTAAACTCAAAATACGAGGAAAAAATGCAGGATCAGAAGGAAGCGATGTTGATGTGTTTATCGTTGATATCTCAAAGGCCAGGGCTCCAGCCGATACCAGATTTTCCAGCACCTCCATTACTGGCACACACAGCCCAGGGCCTGAAATTGCCTTTCTGTGTCCAGAGGCAGAATTCACTGGAGCATCTTGAGAAAATGCATCTGCAAGGACACAGAAGTCCTCTTCAGGTCTGAACCTTTGATCCTTAAGAGACCCCCACCTTCCTTTTACCCCTTAGGTACAGGCATCAGTGTAATTGAAGATCATTACCAACCCACAATGCAACCCTCTCAGCGACCGTCTCCATAATGGAAATGAATTGTGCGGCGCAGAGCAGCTCACAACGGCAGAAAATGGAAGCCAAGAGGTAGAAGGAGCGAGGGACGTATTCCAAATTGAAATGAAGTGGAAATACCCTGTCCGTGGTGCCATTGGTTAGCCAAGGAGCCGAAACGAGCAAGATTACTGGCTTACATTTGTAGCTCCTCAGTGTTTTTGTTTTGTTTCGCTGAAGTGGGGTAGTATAGGGGGGCTGTGTGTGCACTTCAAAAGAATTTGCAACAAACCTAATTCATCTGAAGCGTAGGATGAGCTGGTAAGAAAGATGAAAGATGAAAGTGAGTTGGCATGGAAACAGAAAGCACATCAGCGCTCGCTGGCACACAAAAGGGCTGCCTGTGTGTTGCATGTTGCATTTCTGCGGGAAGGGATCCAGAGAGGCTTCAAGTGCTATCGTGACCTTACAAACAAAATTAGCCAATTATGACTAACTAGGGTGCTCAATTTCCACTTTTTTATGAGACCGTGCTTATCATGTTCTTCTCTATTTTTACATATAATCTGGGGCATAGAATCAACATTTTTGTTACACACCTTCGAGTATATTTCCTCCACGCTTGGTACGTCGGAGTGTTGCTGATCAACGTGAGAGCACATTCAAGATTTCCAAAACCCCTATAAAGCTTATTTCGTCTCTGTTACACGCTTACTTTCAACCCCTTGGCTGTCCCCATCGCTGTTGCTATCACTTTTCATCTTATCGTAGACGCAGGTGAAGTATTAATTGGCGAGTAGTTAGAGCCCATATATCTTTCTTTGCCATTTGATCTCAGGTAGGGGAATTCCACAAGTTGCTACCGCGCAGACCTCCAGTGCTGCTGTTGCTGCCACTACACACACACACACATATAAAGACACATGCATGCGCGGTGCATAACACAAAAACACAAGAAAAGTCAACAGAACATAAAGAACTGTGAAAGAGAAAGTTTTTCTGCAAACTACAGCAGCATTCACAGAACAAACACAGCCTAAGTAAGGGGAAAAAAACAAACATTAAAGCAGACAATCATTTCCAGAAAAGCAAACATTGTACAACGCTGTTGCCCCTAAACATTTGTGGTCAGAACATTTGAAACAAAGCCTCTAAAACAGGTAAACCGCCAGGACACCGTGTTTACCATTTCATGTTCTCCCTCCGCAGAGGAGTTTGATCTTTTTCTCCTGTATATCCCGCAGTGTCACAAACACAATGCGGTGTCTCGTAGCTTCAAAGGCCCATCAGTGACAGGTTCAGGGGGAAAAGATCAAATATTCAAGACACAGAATGGAAATTTAAATGAAATACAGTGAAAATAGGAAAATAACTGCTTGTGTCACTTGTGACGGGGACTCGCTGCAGAGGAAAAACCTTTGGGCTCTCCTTTGTGTCGTGTTTTATTTTTTATGGTGGTGACGGTCGCTGTTTTTTCTTGAATTTGCTTGCACAGAGAGTTTCATCCTTAAAACGAGTTCTTTGTTTGACAGTCAGACAAACAGACAGAAAAACCGAGAGTCTGATTTTAATTATTACGTCCATCTAAAACCCTTTTTCAACCCTTTTATTAGACTCACTCCTCGGCTGTATAGCCAACTTTTTGTGTGAAAGATCGCGGGCTTGTTTTGCCCTTAATTAAAACTTTTCAGTTTGTTGCTTGTTATGGCACCAAATGTTCTCATCATATCATCATATTAACTGGCAATCCTCTCTTGGCTCACTTTTTGCTCGCTGCACACATCAACAAAATATCCCTCTGGGCCTCCGCGGCACGCCCAGCGAAGAGCTAATTGAATTAAACTGCATTAATATGACTTACTGTATGTCCTTCCAACCAAAGACGAACATCGCTCTCTAATGCCCTCATGTTTATGATTATGTGGGATATTGATTCCAGCGCTTTAAAGAGCCGTGCGTTTTATCACATCATCCAAACAGCTGGTTGCTTGTTTACAGCAAAAACCCGTCTAAACCGTCAACGCAGATAGCGAAAACACATGCAAAATTCCCTCAGCAATTTGAATACCGACAAACAGCCCTTTTGACTCTTTCTACGCGCTTTGCGAAGGAAGCAACTTAATCTCTCTCCTCTCAGAGGCGAGCCGGGCTGTCAGCTGAAACCTGGGCGGGCTGTGAACCGATTGCTAGATGAGTGTTTTATCAATATAACAACGATAACAACGGGGCTGACCTCGTGCAGCCTCCGAAGACTAACTTCACAGAGGGAGGAGGAGCTCCCTCCACTTCTGTCAAGTGTGTGAAGAGGTGGAGGGCTTTACTGGATTATTGGGATCCCTGCCTGGCTGGCGCACGCAAGGGAGCGTCTGCGCTGAAAGTCTAGGATATAAGGAGGATCCGTCGCTGCCATCATTGTTTCCCTGATGTCACTTTTCTTGTACTTTTTGAATTTAAATGTGAGCATCATTGGTCGCAAGTTTGCTGAAGATCTTCATGATGTTTCTTGGCAAATCAAACATCACAATCGTCACACCAAACACCAGGATTAAATTAGATTACCTCCACTTTTTCTCATGCCGTCCCCCTTGTTCTCCTCGTCCCCGTACTGCGCCATATCATTCCTTCTCCCCCCTTACATTTTGTGCATGTGTGTGGATGCATCTGAAATGTGAGCGACTGCTCCAGCAGAGTAGAAAGCGGAAGGGAGACCAGCCGGCACATGTTGAAAGGCATGGCTGCTCTTTAATGTGGCTCCAGCTTGGGAGTCCTGGGCCTAATGAGGTGCTGTGGAGCTCCACTGCTCCATCTCCCATCGCCTACACACCAGCAGCCCACATACTGCCACCGTTGCACCATTCAGGATCATTAAGGAGATGCTCCCAAATTCCTCTAGGGACCCTGAAAGAAAAGAAATGAAAAAAAAACAACTCATGATTGGCACACAGTTTGGGTGAGAAGTACGCTCCAGTCACCAGCAGCCACGCCCCACAGCCAGCGCACACACATTCAGTCAGAGCAGACTTATTCTTGACCAACACTGTGCAGCAACTGCAGCATCTGTCTAAGTAAAGACAGATGCTACAGTGAGGTGAACGACGCCATCTGTGGCGTCGTTCACCTCACTAAAGTTTAATATAAGATCAGGGACGGGTGTAATTTTAAATTTGATAAATTGTGCTTTGGATTCTCTTCTGCTTATTGATTGCGGTTCTTTCTGATTCTCGGCCTGTTATTTGAGTAAGAAATGAAACCGAAGTTTGTTGAGCAACCATAAAACGTCATTTGTCATAAATGGGCAAATGTTTTGTGATTCTTTCTCTGGAAGGGTAAAGGAAAACTTTAATATTCTCTACCCAAATGTGAAAGTTGAATATTAACTTTTTTACATGTTTAACTTGAGTTATCATCAGCTGATTCTGGAGCATTATGACTACTAGCGGCTGTAACTAATGATTTATTTCATTATCAATTAATATGTTTATCATTTTCTCAATTAATCGATTCATCTTTTAGTCTAAAGTATGTCCGAGTAGTGAGGGTCAAAGTGTCAAGGTGTCTCCAAATTGATTGTTTTGTACCATCCAAACCAAGAGAAATTCACTTCACTTTCACATAAGATTAAGAAATGCAGCAAATCCTAACAGATGAGAAGTTGAAATTGGAGAATGTTGAATGACTTAAACAATTTAACGATTATCAAAATAGTTGCTGAATAATTTTCTGTCAAGGAGTAATCAATCAGTCGAACCAATCGGTTTAGCTCTAATGACTGTGCTGTATTTTAACACCATGCTGCAGGAAATGCTTTGTCATGTGAGACGGACTTCTTTGAGAGCAATTTTTTTCTTTTGCACAGTGATTCTATTTTTCTGTATCTTGACTTTTGTGCTCCCGTCTGCAATAATATAACACATTCATAAGCAGTGATGTAGATAATAGCACAGTGGGTCCAAACTTTGCTTTCAGGAATCAATAAGCGTGCTCCATAATGAATCCCTGGTTGTTATACATTTTGGAACAGATTCTGGTTCAGAAGCGTTCATAGATACCCGACCCAATGCAGACACATTCATAGCCTTTGTTTTGAAGTCATAAATGTACTATATAGATGATTATGTGAGGATCACACACATAATGATCAGTAAGATTATCCAGCCAAATTCTAACTGCTCGTTGACATAAACTGATTTGATCTCATGAGGCTTGAGCAGTCCGCTGTGTAGTTCTCAAACATCTAAATGAAGAAGCGAGAGTCTGGACAGTTGGAAGTCTACACGTCTCACAGCAACCCACTGCCACCTTTTCCTGGCCTGTAGTATGATGGATAATGTAGTCTTTTATACAGCACAATACATTTAGACTCATCTGTGCATTCTGCTACCATTACTTGATGTGTAAATGACAATAGAATACCCTATATGGTGTTTTACTCTTAACTAAACAGCTTCCCTTAAACTGTTTTCTATATCTTAGCAATTATTGTTTTCACTTGAACATGTATCACATTAAATTCACAGCTGTCAGTAGTAAGACATGATAACACTCATTAATACTGTACATTGAGTGGACCAAGCAGCTTTCAGTAAAGCTGGAGGCTTCTTACTACTAAAACTAACTTTTTAATGTAACATTTCCACTGGGGGCGGGGAAAAACTGATACAGCATAATGTCGCAATATGTTGCACGCCAATATTGTATCAATACACGAACGTCAAGTATCAATCTTTTATTATATTAACATTGCAAATACAGTGTAGACTCTAATAGAAACTGTTCAGTTTGTCAGGTGCATGATGCAACATTTATGTTTTTATGACAGTGTTGGTCATTCTGTCTGCTTGACTGACCGTCACATTTTTATAAAAAATGATTGAAGTGAGATGAAGGGACAGCATCATTTTTTATTTTTTTTTATTCTATTCGCACCCTTAATTTCCACCTCACCTCTATGTCAGTCATTTGGCAATTTGCGCTCCAGGATTAGATTTCAGATTACAGAGCCTGTCTAGATGCTGGGTCGTGAATATCAAACATTGTTAGATAGGTACAGTATCAGCAGATCAGGGCTGCGTTTCCTAAATAGGAATGGGGGTCACTGAAATTAACATATGAAATGTCCTAAACTTTGTGTAGTTGAATATTTACTACATTTTTAAAAAGGAGGTTGCACGTTTGAATCCCTGACATTTCAAAACTCAGATTGGTAACCCTAGTTTTGAGGTTGCTGGTTTTGGTTTTAAAAGATTTCCACAAATGTGTAGATGTAGCGACACATTTTAGTGGTATCTACAAATCCTTAGTGATACTTTTTTTCATTAAGTTCTCACAAAAAAAACAGAAAAAAACAGAAAAGAACTCCACTTTCTTGCTTTATAATATAAGTCTAAAATATGTAATGATTGCACCATCAACACTGTATAACTTAACAGTATCTTGATAACAACTGCAGTTCCAACATCAAAGTCTGGCAATGGAAAAAGTAGAAATTCCTGAGCAGGAAATATTGGTGCGGTTATGTGTATGTCTGTATATGCATGTGATGTTGCTGCTGGTGCTGGTGCTGTGTGACAGTGGCATACCGCCCAACGAACAGGATGAATAATCCCCAACACCATCAAAGGATCCTCAAGTAGGGAGCTCAGGCCATGACAGCGGCACATACAGCGAGTCTCCTAGCATGTCTCATACCCCCTGGGGACAGCAGAGGCCGAGGAGAAAGGGGAGAGAAATAGAGGAATGGGGAAAATGACGGGAGAAGAGAAGGGGAAGGAGCCGAGAGGGGAAATTGGAAAAGGGAGAGAAAAGTGGAGAAAAGCAAAAAAAAAAAAGAGAGGAGAGTTTGTGGTTGAGGAGAAGAGATAATGTGAGCTGCAGTAAGTTCAAGAGCATTTAAGAACTGTTCCTTTGGGTGATGGAGACAAAGTGTAGTCGTGGTGTGTCCCAGCCTCGGGGAGCCTGGATATAACATGTAGTGTTGACTTGTCACTCTGACGGATGACCAGCTTAAATCATGCCTCATTTTTTTTTTTTTTTTAGAGCTGCAACAATTAATTGATTAGTTGTCAACTATTAAATTAATTGCCAACTATTTTGATAGTCGATTATTTGGTTGAGTAATTTTTTAAAAGTCAAAATTCTCTGATTCCAGCCTCTTAAATGTGAATATTTTGTGGTTTCTTTACTCCTCTATGACAACACTATGCCATTTTTCACCCTAATCTTTAATTAATTAAACAATAATTGACAGATTAATCGACAATGAAATTAATTGTTAGTTGCAGCTTTTTTTAGGAAAAGCTTTGGAGTGAGCAGTGCCAAAAGAAACAAAAAGATTCACTTATAATAATTTTACGGAGACCCGAAACATGTTATTTCTTTAAAATTGTGTTTGCACATATGATTAACTTGTGCACAAAAGATATTGGTAGATAAGTTGTGCACACAATGTGTATACAAGATAAGAATTGCACACAACTAATTATCTTTTGTGCACACGATTTAAAAGAAGTCCTTTTTCAGGACTTTGGGGTACAATATCCTGAACTTACCTATTCAAAAATAAAGAAACAAAAACACGGCTCTCCACTCCTTTCAGGCAATACTGCTACTGGATTTTGCAAAGTTTACAATTGACAAAATGTTCTATTTACAACTATACTTACACAAAATTATAGGTTATAGCCTCATGCAGTCTGAAACAAACACCAGAACTACACAAGCATTCAATTTCACAGTTAGCAATGTCCATCAGAAGTGGTTTACAAAATAAGAGGTGACATTTAGCTGTGAAGTTAATTTGATTTTTATAGGCCAAAAAAAATCACACATTCGTCTCAGACGGATTTACAATCTGGACAGCGAATGACACCCTCTACCCGTTGACACTTGATTCAATTAATAAAGAAAAACTCCACAAAAAACTTTAAAGGAAAAAAGGGAGAAATGGAGGAGCAACAGCAGAGGGAACCCTCTTCCAGAGTAGACCGACATGCACATGCAATATTACAGAGTAGACAGTACTGTATATGCCAGATTTATGGCCAGTGAAAGGCACATCATTGATCTGAGGCCTTTGGTAATTTCCTCTACGATAGGCTGCATGTCATGGTCAAACAATCTGATCTAAACTGTGTGATAGTAAAGGAGAAAAGGGCTACTAAGGACCAATATAACAGAATACATTTCCACTATGTGCATGTTTTGTCGTCATGCTTGTTCTCTGTGTCTTTTTGTCCCGACTCTCCTATTAATAATTATCACATCTTTTCTTTATGACGTCCAAATCTCTGTAAGCTTCAAACTCTCTCCTCTCCTCTCCTCTCCTCTCCTCTTGGCATCAGTGCGTTTCTGGCCCGTCTGACAGGGAAATACAGTAGATCACAGCTGGCTCGATGCCCACTGATAGAGCGGCTCCCCAGCGTCCTCACACCACCGCCTCAGATCCCGAGCCAATTCTCCCGCCCCGCCTCGTAGGTCAACCTTGGCTGCTCTCTACACCCTCGCACTCCGTCCCCTGAGCCGATGCCCAACCCACCACCCGTGGCACAGACACTCCCGCCTTTCCCTGCCAGCTTTTTACACAAACCAAAGAAGACACAATGCACTGTTTTTGTTAAGAGATGGACGTGTAATTAACCTCGGACCATGGGTGTTTTTACTCCGTGTCAAGACTCGTGGAGAGTTGCGGAAGGCAGTTTAACTAACAGGAATGTTAGCAGTGTGTGTGTGTGTGTGTGGGTTGGGGGGGGGGGGGGTAAATTAATGAAAAAGACGTCCATTAACCTTTGTGACTAGCTGGCTGCCTGGGCTTCTGGATGGATCTCAGCATTGTAAACTGCGGACAGCACAATTTGTATCATGCATGTTTATACTTAGTGCTGCAGGAAATTAATATATCTATTTTGATAGTCATTTTTCAAGCCAAACATTCCCTTGTTCCAGCTCCTCAATTGTGAGATTTGCTCCATTTCTCTCTTATAGAAAACTGAATCTCTTTGGGTTTTGGACTGTTGGTCAGACAAAATAATACCTTTTTCCACCAAAATTAGCACGTTAAGTTTTTTAAACACAAGAAAACAGCTTAAAATAGGCGATAGACTCCTTTCCTATTACGAGTACACCGTCCCGTTGCACTGGCCTTTCTGTTTTTTTTCCTGGTCAACGTCACGGCAGCACCGGCCGGCACTGGAAGCAGGGTTAGTAAACAGTGAAACTGTTACGGTGGTTACTACTTTTTTTTTTATATCGGTTACTTATTCAGCCTCTCTGTCAAACTCTCAAACCAGAGTTGGTGATTGTTGGAACAATGGAAAGACTAACAAAGACGGTTTTATTTTGTTTCTGAATGAAGTGTGTTTGACGGCGATCAGCAAGGTGAAATGACTGTTTTCTGACTGGAGTCTGGTGGCTTTGAGGAGAGCATATTAATCGTATGTTTTTTATGGATTACAATAATTACCCAAATCCCTGTTGATTTTATTTATTATATATTCACTTTGTGTGTCACATAGCATCACTCCGGAAAACTTTTGTCCATTTGGAGTAAAATAGGAAGTAGTTTGATGTCGATATTTAGCCACAAAGTCCACGGAGGGAGGAAGTTGAGATGGATAGATGGGTCAACAAAACAACGAACACAGGAGGCTGCAGTTAGTTTCCTGTTTCTACCTTCCACGTTTGTTCCTTGACATTTAACCAAGCATTGTATCAATGACGATGAATGTACCCTAACTTTAATGAAGTAGTAATTTTAACCCAAACCTAACTCTCACAAAGCTGTTTTTGTACCCAAACCTTACACACAGCTGTGTAAGATCAGAAAATGGTTTTGTTTTTGAAACAGTGATTTGTCATGGTTTTGGATCAGAAAACGTTTATATGAGGGCATGGACAAATTACTTATTTTGTGGTTTAATTTAGAAGACTTTTATGGGCATATGTCACTATTTTCTGACATTTCATCGACAAAATGTCTGACCAACTAATCAATAATTAAAATAATAGTTAGTTGCAGCCCCATTTATACTGTATCTAGGAACAAAAACACATTACACCCACGGTTCTTCTTTACCTTTGCTAACTGAGAGGCCCGCGAATCGTCTGAGAAGGTGTTGCAGTTAAATTTAGATTTGCACAGTCATACGGCTCAAACGCTGCTTCTAATATAAAGATAGTTCTCGTCACATGACCCTCTAAGCCGTCCCTCCCCCACTGCGCCAGTTCTGTGACATTGTTCATCAGCAATTACATAAAGCCCTTACAGCCGCTGTCGATGTTAGGCAGCATCTATTCACATGCAGATGTTACTAAATCCTCTTCTTGCTTTTTTTCCGGGGATGGCTCATTTTGTTTTGGCTCCCCCCGCTCCCACAGCTCCCTGTCCTTCTGTGTGCGTGTCTTCTTATTTGTGTTTATAGCCAACAAAAAAAAAGGAGGTTAAGCCTGAATGTGGATGGTACAGAAATGTTAATTGGTTGCATGGTCTGTGTAATCAACCCCTGCACGCTCTGGGTGACTGTATAGATGACGACTGATAAATATTTTATTGTAGGCGTGTAGCTGTTTGTACAGCATCCCCCCATCCGCTCTATGTCGCCTCCCTTTTTTAAAAAATAAATCAAACAATAGGCCTGATGTTTTTTCTCTGCGCTCATCCATTTCTCCCTCTTTCCCTTCTCCTTCTCTGCCATCCCGTCTTTAAAAAAGAGACTCACAGCTGCCCTATCAGCAGGGGCTCCCTTTCATCATACGCTGAATCCATTGCTCACCATTTTTCTTCTTTCATCACCCTCACAATAAGTCAGGAATCATGGCGACATTACGCAACGCGCTGTAACACCATTACCTCACCGTCACATTTTAGCGTCGTCGCGAAGGCGGGTACAGTGTCTTCCAACACCGCAATCCAACAAATCCAAATGTCCCCTCGCACGAGAGAGACACGCTGTGACTTCCTCCCTCTGCCAGACAACCAAAGTCACACTGTGGCTGGTTTGGCCATCTCTAATTATTTCATGCCCCTTGGTTCTGCGTGTACAGGACGACACGGCATCGTGTTGGAGAAGAATGAGGAAGATTGACAGCCAGGCTCCATCCCACAGGAACTCATTAGGCTTCCTGACTAAAAGCTAGTGGGCACGCTCATGCTGCTCTTGCCTCCTTCTTCCTCTGGTTCTCCTTTTAGTCTTACATTCAGTAAGTTGGAAAAAGAAATGCCTGAACTCAGCTGCAAGCAGAGAGTGAACTTACTGTGCTCTTATCTCATCTGATCTGAGGATCAGCTCAGAATAAAAAAAATATATTTTGGGCTCCGCGCTCTTTCATTTTGAGTTTCTTTTTCTCTGTGAGGTTTTCTCTGCTCGTCTCAGCCCCTATGACTCTTTTGCATTTCGGTTTTAGAGTGTTCTCCCTCTTGCTCGCTGTCTCTCGCGTTCTCTTTCTATTTCTCTTTGGCCCTCTTTTCTCTCCCTCTCCCGGGGTGATACAAGGCAGTGGTGCGGGTTCTAAGAAGCTCTTGAAGTGTTGGCTCCTCTGAGAGCACTTTAAAAGGCCATTTCATCATGTTCATGAAGCAGCACTTGAGACCAAGCTCAAATATGACTTATGTGAAACTAGCATAAACTCCCTGGAAAGTTTTGTTGCACCCTTATAGTTACATACCACTTTTTCTGTGTTGTGGATGTCAGCTCTTGCTGCTTGTTTGTAGTCCTGCAGTTGGTTATCTTCAGATCTCCGTGCATGCACATAATGTCTCTAGTTCAAGGAAAAGGAAAAGTGAGTCACTGGATGCTGATGGGCATTAATTATGTTGAATTGTAACCCAGATCTGAGCTTTTCGGTTTCAAGAACTATTGAATTGCAGGCCTCAAACACCACATTTCCTCACCAAAATTGCTACCGCAGAGTGTGGGGTGCAAAGACACCTACTTTTAGTCATTCAGAGTCCAGACTTCACTGGGTTTTGTGGAGTGGCAATTATGACATGCCAATTAGACAGAGATAGAAAGATGGATGTGCAGCTCTCCGGTTTCTAATCCGCTCCCAAACTGGGAAATCTACAGACCGAGTGCATCAGATTTGGTTCACTCACTGCCCTTCATTTAACACATCTGTTAAAGGCACTATGTACAGATGGGCACACACACGGATAATAGGGAAGGGGAGGGTAAGAGTCTAAATTGTTGACTTATCTAAAATGTATTAAAATACATTTCACAACCTCTTGAAAAGCACTATTTGAGTTGAATTTAGCCAAGTTGATTTGATTTTTTTTTCAGGTCTCCAATATTGTTAATTTAAATTTCCATAAAGCTTTTACCAAAATGAAATATGGTGTATTTTCCACCTGTCACAATTTGAATCTAAAGCGCAGATTTTACTTCATGCATCTGCATATCTGTGAACGCCCGTGTTACATATTTTTCGTCATCTGTCCATGTCTGCAAGGGTCTGGGACTACATATGCTGACAAATGTGTGAACACATCCTTGGCACTCACACCGCTCTCATCACCCTTGCAGCAGATACAGAGCAACATTAGCACTCATTTGTAGTCGTGTTTCTAGCTACCTAGCGAATGCTCGGACTTCTTTGAGCTCTGTTTTTGGTCTCTACCGACTCCAGAGGGGAATATCTGTTTCTTCAGCTGCTAAATGCTCCACTATGTTCACCAGCTAGTCGCTAACTGTGAGGGTTATTTGGTGCTGGGCAGGTAGTGCACAGTGCAGCTTTTTGCTAAAACAGTTGCACCTCATGGATGTATATAGAGAACTGGATACAGCATCGGATGCGGGGCCCCGTTCATTCCTATGAAAGTTGCTCCCTGGTGCATGAAGCAAAAAAGTTTGACTTCCGAGTATAAAATTACCTGCATCATTCGGTTATCTTCCGCATCCATTGGGCCCATAGAGCAAGCACAGTACTGTTTCGTTTAACCCCGCCTCCCAGCCCTCAGTCCAGCCTCGGTCTGGGTCTCATTCACATGAACGGAGGGAAAAAAATAACTATGGGTTGTAGGACCTAATGATTTAAATAAGGGCTATTCAAGTGTTTGTACTGGGAAATTGATTTACCTAAAAAAGGATTAGCCGCTGATTTACAGACGTCTCTTTCCCAATGTAAGTTTATGGGAAAAAGTATTTTTTGGGTCCAATGGCGTTACATGACGGACACAGAAGTTGTAATTCCACCATTTGGCCACTATGACAAATTCGCTTCAAAGCCCGGCTCTCTCTCTGGGGTCCTGCTGCACCTGAAAACAACGCTGATGAGAGCGATGTGAGTGAACCAAAACAGTAAAGTTGTGAGTCGGAAAATAAAACAATGAAGCGAAAGACGTCGAGACGCTCTGTAGAGCTGCAGAGTTGAGTGATAATTCTCCGTGTTCATCACTATGAGTGACCCCTTTCACAAAAACATAGATAATAGCTACTTTACATATTAAATTTAATTTAATATGTTTTGTTTTAGTACGAAGTATTGTTGAATAAAAGCAAAATGATCTGAACGTGTTTTATTGTGACTTTAAATTAGTTATTCCTCCAGTCTGAGCAAAAATTCTGTTTGTCTAGATTGTTTAATTAATGAATTAATTTACCACTATCATGATGCGCACACATCGTCTTGTCTGAATAGATGCAATCCATATTATTTAAACTGAATTTGTGTTGTTTGAATTTACATTGACCCAGCTCCGTTCACCAAAGCTGTTTGCTGTTTTCTGTCTTCCAATTAGCTTCCAAACACATCTGAGCAAGTTCCCATTTGAACTCATACGATTCAATGTAGACAATTACTCCTTCTACTCGCAGTGTAGTACCAAGGCTTTAAGGCTCAACAGCTTGTTGTGGGAGCCGGGGTAAATACGGTGCTGTTTGAGGAAATGTTGATGGTGAAATCATGCTGTTTCATCTGCGATTAACATTATTTACAACATTGTTTGGCCTGGGTTTATCAGTAAGATATTAATGATGGATTTTAGGGGGCCATAAACACAATCTTTTTGTTGGTGCCAAGCCAGTGGTTAAATATAAATTAAGAAGAAAGCAGAAGATTAATAGGGTCTGTATCACTCTCAAATCCCCGTTGCTTTATGTTCTGTTTGATGTCTCAAGTGAGGAGCTCACTCACACTCAAATCAAAGACCTGTCGTCTTGGTTGCAGTAAGAGCAGATAATATCATGGTGCGGGACTTTGGGTGTTTTTAAGCCTTTAGGAAACTGTAGTTCCCACTGTTGCTCACTTCCTGCTGACCAACATCTTTACACCACTTATTGATCGTCATTAGGGACCAGTGAACAGTCTCATGGGATTTTGAGCAAACAGACGAGACCTTTCCAACTGACGGGACTCTTCTGTCATCTTCTACGGTGAAATTCAGTAAAACACAACAGTGATGTATGCAAACAGGTACCTTCTTAAATCATAACACTTTTGATATTGTATTTCTTAAAATACTACATATCACTTAATTAAAGGGAAGAATCAGAAATGCTTGTTAACAGCGACACCTGTGGCCGTTAAGTCAACGAAAGTCAGCGTCGGGCTCGCGCTTGTGCTCGCTCTACATAGAGATGAACGAGCATCGCTCAAAACAGTGAGGTGACACACGTCAGCTAAAACCACAATATCACTCTATATTTCACCTGCTTGGCAGTAATGTTAGCTGACCAGACGAAGGTCTCTCCATGAATCAATGCTGATCCTAGTGTTGGCTTTTCCTGCTTCAGCCTCCTGACCGCGGAAACAGGGGAGACACCGGCACCCGATAATGTTTCTCGCTGCGAAGCCCCGTCACTTCACAAGACACGGGAAACCTCTGTTGGTCTGGAGGAGCTGCAGCAGTTATTTCTGCACAAACGTCCACTGTACATTCACTAGATATTCTCAGAGCTACGAAGTCTTCTGCAGTGTGTAGTGAGCGCGCATGAACGTGAGGTGGATCGAGCTGAGTGAAGGCAGGCAGGCAGAGGAGCAGAGGAGCAGAGACTCCGGTCCTGGAGACCAAAGCTACGGTCTCCCCCGCGTACTCCGACCGCAGCCAACACTGTTTTGCAAGACGGGCTTCACTAGATATAACTTTGCGGTTTTGGTATTTCCGTGTAGTTTGTGTTGGAGTCTTGTCTGAACAGCGTAGGCACACGCGAGCGTGCATATGCGCGCATGGGACACCGACCCGGATGATTTATACGTGTAAGAAGTTACAAACAGTCCCTTTTAAAAGGACAGAATGTATACAGACTGCTCTTTAAAGGTTTCTTTAACCAGTTTTTCTGACTCCACCTACAAGGGAAATCTTTGCTCAGTGAGTCATCACACACAGTTTTATAAAGCGTGTGATGTTTCTAAGTAAATTCCTTTTGTTTTAAAACTAATTGCATGTGTTATTATGAGACACTCGGCTGAATGACTCACTAAGCGTTGTGACTCAGACTGATGTGACATTGAAATGAAACTGACGAGCTTGGGTTTCCCCTGGTTCCAGGGGCTTACCTAACTAAATGATCAATATTATAATAGTATACATAATAGTATAATAATAGTAGTACTTTCTAATTCCTGTGGGAATAGACACGCTTCAGAGGCTGATATAGAATTAAACCACCACTTAATTTTGTTCCAATAAGGAAATACCGTTTGCGTTGGTCAGTGGTGGAAGAAGTACTCAGATCTTGTAGAGGTAGCAATACCACAGTGTAGAGGTACTCTGTTCAGTAAAAGTCCTGCATTCAACATTTTACTTGAGTAAAAGTACAAAAGTATTATCATTAAAGCATACTTAAAATACCAAAAGTACTCATTATGCAGAATGGCCCATTTCAAAATAATATGTATTATATTATTGGATTACAGTTATTGATGCATTAATGTGTACATTACTTTAATGTTGCAGCTTCGGCTTATTCTTTAATATATATATATATATATACAGCCGGCTATAGTCTAATCTTTATCCATGGTAATACATTATAATTAATATGTTGTTTAAAGTAACTAAAGTTATCAAATAGATGTAGCGGAGTAAAAGGTACAATACTTGCCTCTGAAATGTAGTGGAGTAGAAGAATAAAGTAGCATAAAATGGAAATACTCAAGTATAGTACCCCGAGATTGTATTTAAGTGTACAGTAATTGAGTAAATGTACTTAGTTACTTTCCACCACTGGCATTGATAACTGTTTATATTTATAAACTAGGAGTTTCAGCATTATAGATTTAAATGGAAATTTGGTTGCATTTCATAGTGTAATTTCTTTCAACAATTTTTTTTTCATATAATTCATCTGTGTGACAATATATCAAAATCACTTTTATTTTAGGATTTGTAGGCATTTTCTTTATGGATAAAGTTGATAGTATAGAAACAGACAGGAATTATCGAACTGGGGATGTTGCGGTTACATAGTATGCTTCTTAACCCCCCTTAATTTCTGGAATACTGAAACTTGTGACTTAACAGAAACATTAAACAAACATTCAGCTTTTTAAATGATCCTACCCCAGTGCCCAAATCGCGAAACAAACCTGCCCTTCTGCCAAGAACTAGAGCCGAAATGATTAAAACGATTAGTCGATTCATTAATTAAATACACAGAGAATCAATCAAACTATACTTTGATAAACAATTAATCATTATAGTCATTTTTCAAGCAAAAATGTAAAAAGTTCTGTGGCTTAAGCTTCTCAAATGTTTAGATGATCTACTTTTCTCTGTTTTATTCAATAATAAACTTCTTTGAGTTTGAAGTGTTAGTCGGACAAAACGCGCAACTTCAAGACGTCGCTTAGTGTTCCGGGAAATTTGGACATTTTATAGACCAAACAATTAATCGATTTGATCTGGAATATAAGTGTTAATTTAATGAAAGTAATGAAAATAAGTGTTAGCCCCAGATCCATCCCTGTGTTATGCTCCATCTCAATATCTTGCTCCTCCAGGAAACACATCAAGTTAAGATTGTAAGATGCTCTCAAAATGCTGTTTTGTAATTTGAATTTGTTAATTTTCTCCTATAAATTCTACAACAATTATGTTTGTATGCATACAACTATCTTGTCTTAGCAAAATATGTTTTTGGGAAAATGTAGGTTTTTTTTCCTGTGCTCTTCTGACAGAATGATTGGAAATATCTGGAAAATGTCCACTGCCAATATTCTTGTTTGGTTATCAACATCTCGACGTATCACATACGTGACAAATATAGGTCAAGGTCAGGTCACCACTTTGTTGAGGGTGGGGAAACACCACTGTTGAATACCAACAATGTCAGCAAAATCCCAGGTTGTGAACCCACTGACACATCAACATAAAAACCCCACACCTCCGCACGTACTTTTTGCTGAGCAAAAGTTCTCCCTGTACTGAAACTTAATAGATTGATTGTTTCTTTGTAAAGCTGTAGACATGTTTCCCCCCTCTTGAATAAAGAATTGTCTAGAAAATCACTCAAAATACTGTTTTTAAATGCTACATTTTACCAAGTGACACATTTTTTGTGAGAAATCCGCTCCTATCAATGATCTCTGCTGACGTTGTGGAGCAGGATGTGGTCATGGCAGATGTGAAATGTGTTACAGGAGCTCATTGCGTGAGCCTTCACTTATATTACGCATGTGAAGCCGTGGAAGGAAACCCACACGCCACAACATGAGACTAATGAGATGAGACAAACACAAACCACGCGCGGCAACAGAGAAAAAACTTCTAGTCCTGTTAGACGTCACGATGAAGCCGCTCAATGTAAATAAACAGCGTCTTGTGTGTGTGATAGAAAGACGGAGAGAGAGAGAGAGAGAGAGAGAGAGTGTGTATTGCTGTGATCGTGTGCAAGCATGGATTTTAATTGTGCTGCGCCCAGAATGCCTCCACCAATCAGATTCCTTACTCAGGCACGCTTCAGGGTGACCGCAGAGGAACAAAAAACAAATGCTGGGCAAACAAACCAGCCCTGATCTGAAGCCACTGAGCTCGTCCTGTAGCAGCAACAGAGCTGTCAAGAGGCTTTCAGGGACAGACCCCCATTCCTCCACGCTTTCTCCTTTTAGATTTTCCTCCCAGGATTTTCTTTTTACCCCCGATTTTTGATCCTCTCCTTTTACTTCCCTCTCCTCTTTTGACTTTCTTACTCCCTCTCTCCATCCATCTCGGTTGCTTTCTGGCTCCCTCCCTCCTTCTCTCCCTCAGTGTCACTCGGCCCATCTGGGCTGTCTGGTGGAGTTGGGAACATCGGTCCCTGTCAGGGGAGCTCAGTGGGGCCCTGTTGAAGACACAAAGGGCGGATTACTGCAGCTGCCAGTCACACTAAGACCCACACAGCAGCTCTTCGGAGTCTATTGCAGTGTCCTCAACCCTCACACCCAGCACCATCACAAAGGGACATCATTAGCTCCAGCACAAAGGATCCCCCCTGCTCACCCCGTCTTAAGCAACACCGCAATCAGGCCCACAAATAGCGTGATTAGTCAAGATAATATGCATGTGTAATGTATGCTAAGGCAGTGTCATCTGCTCAAAATAGGAAGGGTGCGTTCAGGGGTGTTTTGTTTTTGAGGAGCATCTTTTACACAGATTTCACATCATGTCCGCTCTTAATAAGTATTCTTAGTGGTTGTCTCACTTTTCCATGATGTTGTTGTTTTTTGTCAGTTTTTCCATGACGTACCGATAAACTTTTAGTGGCTCAAGTAAGGGAGGCAACCGTACATTATATACATAAATACAAATTACATGATATGAAAATTCATAATCAAGAAATACAAAAGCTCCATGGTTATGTTTCTGTTTTCTTTTCCTTTCCTTTAAATCATTTTAGAGCATCAGAGGATTAAATTTGGGCCTGATAAAATTGTAATGCTCAACTGAAAGGTTCAATTATATATTAAGTAGTTTTAATTATGCATCAAAAAGGTGTTTTAATTGGACTTTCCAGGAGAATTTCACTCCATGTCTCTGCATCACAGCATCTGTTAAAAGTATTTTTTTTTTTGTGTGAGAAATCATTACATTTGATCTTAATTGCACGAACAAAGAATTCCCCACCCATCACTCTCACATCATCAAACAACCACAACATGCATAGTTTCCTTTTTCTTCTTCTTCTCATTTAATGTCTCATAGAAGAAACAGTTGTGCGATGTTGTGTTGGACCAAGATTACTTTCATTTTCACCCACTGTGATCCTGCGCTATTCCCTATGAAAGATCACGCTGAGCATATGACCGGATCTTCTAATGCACCGAAGCCAAGCAGCACTCAGGGTGCCTAAAACACATATTCACGGCTCCAACACTCATGCTGGGTCGCCAATGCTGTCCAGCCCGGTTATAGTGTTGGCTGTAGACTATAACTAATAATGTCTCCATTCATGCAGTTTGGCCAGTAACAACACTGAATTCATTGCATGCAGGGCTGCTTTCTCTCTTTCAGAGGAACATGAAAATATTTCGTTCTTCTTCTGTCTTTGCTCGTGTTATTCCTCCCGACACTGCGTCCAGACTGCATGACGAAGATCAAAGGGTCAACAGCGCTGGTGTTCATGCCAATAATCTCAACATAGCCTTGAAATCTCAGCAATATGTCTCCCTGAGTGGATGTTACAATTTCTCTGGATGTCTACTGGGTCTTAAAGGAATAGTTCGAAGTTTTGGGAAATACAATTATTCTCTCTCTGGTGGATAGTTGGATGAGAAAAAAACACTTTGATATCTGTCTGTTAAATGTAAAGGACAAAACAAACTGAACAAAGCACGTCAAAACAGCCACCCCTATTATTATGACGCGACGCCCCGCGACACTTCACGCCACTGTCCTATTTCCAGCCGCGCCTCCCTTATAAAGAAGCACTTTCTTTCCCCACCTGCTCCCGGCTTGCTACATCCTGGCTCCAGTAGCAGCAGCTCCTCTTCTCTGCTACCTTCTTGACTTCCAATCTCTTCCGTCACCTGTTGCTGACGCTGTCTCTCTTGTGTGTCGATGAATGGATGATGAGAGAGTTGCTGAGGTCGAGAAATATCCCTAACTATACGACCCACAATGCCAGAAAAGATATTGCCTGGCGAGCCATAGCTCTGGAGATGGTGACAGCTCATTATTCCAAAACCCCAATAGTCCAAAAAATGTCCCGCCCGTTATCCCGTACAGAAGCATATGGCTAATTATTATGCAAAATTACGTCATCGGACCTTCCCGGTCGTGATTCTTTCCCCTACCATAGTGAAGGCATGACCCGCCCTACTCACTCCTCATGCCTAAACCCAACCAACCCAACCCACGAAGTCATTCAAGGCAACGAGAGGGGAAGGTATGATGACGTCATTCTGCATCATTGGACTGGGCAGCTGTAGTTCAATGGGTAGAGTGCACCTTCAACCACAAGGTTGGCAGTTCCCTGGCTCCTACTGTCTGCATGTGGAAGTGTCCTTGAGCGAGACACTGAACCTCAAGTTGCTCCCCGGACGCTTTACAGCAGCCCACTGCTCCTAAGGATGGGTTAAATGCAGAGGTCAAATTTCATGTATGTACCTGTATGTATATGACGAATCTAATAAAGTTAAAGTTTTTTTTTTTTTTTTATATAATAATTAGCTATGTGCTAGTTTATTGCATGGAGAGTGTGTATTTTCAGAGCAATGGGCTGTCAGAAAAATGGGCTCCCCTGTAAGGGTGGACCTTTTTAGATGAGAAATCAAGTTTAGGCATAGTGGGTGACTTAAAGCTAATGCAGTGTAAAAATACAACGATTCCTATTGGTGCTAGGGGCGGCACTTGACGCGTGTCATATGGTGCCGCGGCTCTGCGCCGGCAGTGTGTTTTCAGCTTAAGGCTACAACCAGCAGCTGGATAGTTTAGCTCAGCATGACTGGAAACAGGGGGAAACAGCTAGCCTGCCTACGTCAAAAGGTAGCAAAATCTGCCTACCAGCCCCTCTAAAGCTCACTAGTTAACAGGATAAATCTGTTTTATTTAATCCATAAAAAAACTGAAGTGTAAAAACATCAATTTGCCGTTTTACGGGGAGGTTTGTGCTGTACTATTTCTCTGTAGCTTTATGTTTCACTGACTGACATGAGAGAAGATATCAATTTTCTCATCTAACTCTCCACCAGAAAGTGATTAATGGTATACTTCCCAAAATGTTGAACTATTCCTTTAAATACCAGGATGAACACCATTTAGTTTTCAAGTGCTTGTGATTGAAGAAACATTCTATTTCACAGTAACTGTGGAAGGAAAATGTCTGCAATAACTTTCATTTGCCATAACAGCTAAAATTATAACATCCCCTATGCTGGCTGCTAAAATTACATTACACGTCCTCCCCTTTAATAGTTTGTTGAGGAACGAGACTTTTCCATATCAGTTGTTTTATCATTGACCCGAGGAATTCTCATAACCTCAGAACAGTCTTTGAATGTGCTGGATTAAAGCTAGGAACGATATAAAAATGAGGCTCAAAGGCTCGATAAAGAAGTTGGGAATGTCTTTTAAGTCTGAACCTGGACCAGTGGCGGTCTACAAAGAGAGGAAACTTTCACATGTTTTATGTGGTGGAGGCGGTGGGAGGGATTTCTGTCTACGGAAATGTGTGAACATTTTAAGTGTCATTTCTGGTGGATTGGCCTCTCTTAAATCATTATCTGTGTTTCTCTCTCACCTCTATCTGTCTCTTTGTCTTTGCATCTGACATTTGTGCTTGATAACGGTGACCCCCTCCCTCCCCCCAACAGCATTGGCATTCCCAGACGAATCAAACGTCTCGGCGGCGAATGTACTGGATGGAGATGAAAACAGAGAAATGCACGAGGGAGGCTTGTTTATGAGCATCACTCCAAGTCAAAGCCAGAGCAAGTCAAGTGATTCAGAAGAGGGCAAATGACATTAACAGCATTGGGAAGGCACAAACACTGGAAAAATCAACAGTATAGGTCACCACGCCCTGAATGAAATGCCGTCCTGATACGTTTTGTTAAAGGAAATTTGGAAAAATACTATGAATGTTTACAGAACATTCTTTAAGGTGTGGTGGCACTAAATATCACTCTCGCAGGCCTTTTTCGTGACTGCACTTTATGAAGCAGATGGCAGGGCGAGGCAGGGCAAGGAGGATTTTGGCACAGCCACTTTACTATACATCTTCTGGGATTTTACTGTTTCAAATTTGGCTCAAATTGGGCCACGACTTGGGCGAGACTGAGGCCAAGAGTTCAAACGCTCTCCTGGCCACATATTTCAGCTGTAATAAAATTAGCTACAAGACAAAACAGGCTGTTGCTTTACAGTAGACTGTACGTCTCGGGCCCCACATACTGTATGTATCGCACATCAGAAATATTACCTGCAACCACATGTTGGAGCTCCAAGGAACGTGGAGGGGAAAAAACATTTTCAGTTTAGAGTCGGCTCAGAAATGAAGGCCAGTTTTAGAGAGACGAGGTCTGCCTTTGATCTCCCCTCCCAGACCGACAAGAACAATAACACAATCATTTACCAACACATGAGGTCATGCATGCACGCAAACATTAACCTCAAAATCTTTTTCTACACACACACACACAATCCCAGACAGAACCTTTAAAACTGGTGTTTGTGTGTGTGTGTGTGTGACACATAATAACGTCATTAATGGACAAAACTATGTTCAAAGATGTAATTTAAGATATCACAGAAAATACATTTCAATATTAGTAATCACCACTTCTGTCAGAAGTAATTAAAGCAGTGACAGGATAAGTAAATCACTTTTGTCTACTTGGGAACATGGCTATTCTTTTTTTTTTTTTCTACCTTGCCTCAGGCCTGCCAAGAAGAAATGACTCATTTGTAACAATTTCTTCATGTTGGGAGACGTGGGGGGAAAACCCTTAGACAAAGGAATGAAATGAGTTGTTTCCTCACTCTGAAACAGAGTCAAACACAGCCAGCCTAAAAAAAAAAAAAAATACACTCATCTGATGCTTTTTAAATACAACAAAGGAGCGGAGCCAAGGTGCCTAACTAAACCTGTCAAATTGGCAGCATGTGCCTGTGTCTGGAAATGCTTTCCTCTCTAGTAACAACTCCCGGGAATTGTGGACTTTTCTTCTGTGAGACTAGAAGAAATCAATCAGCACGAGTAAGTATCACACTCCAGCGGTTTTAACAGTTAATATCCTGGTGGTGCAGGCTGGTGCACACAGGAAATCAGCTACCAACCTGGTTAAATATTGCTTTGCTTTACAGAGGCCCTCTTCAGCTGTAAAGAAAACCCACTGAAAATTGAAACAGTTCCAAATTTATAAGAAGAAACATGCTTTTTTAATTTACTTTAATTTACTTTATTTATCAAATGCTGATTGCAAGGTATGAAGCTGTTGTTTCACAGCTAAAATAATTACTGTACATGCAAGGGGGGGAATCTATGATGCATGTCATGAGAATACAGGGTTTTTGGTTTCTACAGTCAAAGCCAAGATAAACTTATGCACGGTATATTTTCTTTATTTTACCTTTAATCCAAATATAATCACGAAATACCTCATCATTTATGACAAATGACTGGTTATGACAACAAAACTGCTGTAATCAATAGTTTTTATATTAACAATAGGTCAAATGAGTGGGTATATACAAAGAGGGGGCTCATAGTGACAAACCTACTGAACGTTACCATCCGACTTTTGTTTTTTATGCCTCCGCACCGGCGACAGCCATAGCCGAAGGAATTATGTTTTCGGGTTGTCTGTCCGTCCGTCTGGTCCATTCTCGTGAATGCAATATCTCAGGAACACTTTGAGGGGAATTTTTTTCAAATTTTGCCCAAACGTCCACCTGGACTCAAAGATGAACTGCTTAGATTTTGGAGGTCAAAGGTCACTGTGACCTCACAAAACACATTTTGGGCCATAACTCAACCATAATGCAACTTGACTGGTTGGCAGAGGCCTACAACCGTGAGGAGGTAGTCAGTTAGACAAAATTAGCAACTAGTCGGTGAACATAGTGAAGCATTTTGCAGCCTAAGTCACATCATCAAGTCGCTTGAAACAAGATATCAAATACTAATGTTGTTTTCCGTGTCTGCTGGATGTGTAAATAAACAATTGTTTGCCATATCAGGCAGTCAAAGTTAATGCAATAACGCGTTAACACCAATTCCAAATTTGTTTTAACACCACTAATATCTTTAACGCAATAACACAACTTGCGATTTTTATGTTGTCTCAGTTTTAAAGCTAGAGTGAAGATACTGGCATCACATGAAACTACAGACAACTTAAGGAATTCATTGGTACCAACCATGTCATAGCTTGTCACGAAGGAGGCTAAATAACGCTACAAACTTACACTAAATTTTGGTGAGGAAAAACTGGCATGGCCATTTTCAAAGGGGTAACTTGACCTCTGACCTCAAGATATGTAAATGTAAATGGGTTCTATGGGTACCCACGAGTCTCCCCTTTACAGACATGACCACTTTATGATAATCACATGCAGTTTGGGGCAAGTCATAGTAAAGTCAGCACACTGACACACTGACAGCTGTTGTTGCCTGTTGGGCTTGAGTTGCCATGTTATGATTTGAGCATATTTTTATTATGCTAAAAATATAATTGATTGACAGCCATAATATATATTCAATATTGACTCATATAGTAAATTTGCTGAAAATAAAAGTAATTTTTCTTTTAACATAATGTTGTTGCTTTACTCGGTAAAATAAAATGGCAAGAATCGGAACCAGAAATATTAGTCGGAGTCAAAAATCTAAATCTGAATTGATGAAATCTAAACAATACCTTACCTTAACCTCCTCACACCCAGGTGCAGTCACGCATACATGTAAGCTTCCATACTGATATGTACACACACACACACACCGTGAGCAAATCCAGGCTGGCTGTGTTTACTGTTTAGCCCTGCGTGTTGATGTGATGAGACACCCAGGCTGATAACACAGGCCAGAGGTACTGCCGCTCCGTGTTTGATCTCAGGCAGCCAAGGCCGGCCGAGGCTGGGCGACGGGCACAGACGGCGGAGCGGGGTCAGCGAGGTGTGCTGTGTGCTTGATTACAGACTGGCTGGGGGCCCCGCGACCTCTTAGCGGGTCAGCTCTGAACCCTGACCCTGACACAGCAGGCCCTGACGCAGTGCTCAATGCTTTCTCCAATAACACAGTGGGATGAAAGGAGTAGCTGTGCGAGCTGAGAGGACTGGACCACTTCCCCTTTGGACCTGAAGAATGTAGCAGCAGCGCACAGTGGAGGACGGCTGGTGGTGAAGCTCGGCCAGCCTCTGGACATATGTAGGCCGTGCACAGTAAAAAGGAGCCTTGTCATGCCTCTCTAACCTGTTCAATTACACCAGTCGGGACCTTGCCCTTTCCCACAGCGTAACTGAAGGAAATACCTCGAAACTTTCACTTAGAGGAGGACAAAAAATGCACGAGATGTGCTTTTTTTCTCATCTTCTGTTAAATATTTCAATAACAGCTGTGTTGAAATTGTCATTTCTGAACATCACACACAGAGTTAAAAGACTGCCCCTATCAGCAATAGAAACCCATGGTGCCAGTGGGCAAGCTCAGCAGATTCCTGCAAACTGACAGTCCGCTGCAGAGAAGGTGGCCGTCCCAGCTGGGTGAAGTTTGTAGGTAAACATCCTCGCCATTAGTTTCCCTCAAGGCACCTGGGTCAGCCAAGTGTTAATCTGCCCATTAGTCTTCGGGAGTGACAGCGGGACAGGGCTGCATGTGCGCACACAGAGGAGAAAAGGCTGCCTGTCATGATATTATAACCCCAGGGGGGTTTTCTTTTTGGCCGCAGCGAGGCAACGCTTGCAAGTATCGATCAGTGCGTGATGAAGAAAGTCAGAGAAGAGATAAAGATTGTGTCTGTGCATGTGCATGTTTGTCTGATGATGGCGGCACGTTAGCACTCAGGTTTTTGATGCTTGGAGAATGTAAGTTAATACCGTCTCGCCTGTGAGAGTGAGCCAAGTCTGAGGGGAAAAGAGATCTCTAACTCCCCGTCTCTTTCTCTGAGGAGCTTACTCAGTGCTTCTCACTTTTCTGTCAGTTTCACTGGCTGGCAAGGATAGCAGGGTGGAGTCAGGTGCCACTTGGTGTGAATCATTCTTTATCTCTGTGAGTAAGACAATAGAGGAGTCTGCTCGTTGGATTTGGTAATCTATACAGTGGGTGGAAGAGTGGATCCTCATGAGGAAACTTGTTTTTCAAGTAGATTGTTGTTTCAAATGTAGTAATGCTGGCTCTATGGATGGCAATGTCGGTCAGTTGGTTAGTCCACCACTTTGGTTGAAATATCTCAACAACTATTGGATGGATTGCCATGAAAGTTTTTACATATTTTCATGGTCCTCAGAGGATGAATCCCACTGACTTTGGTGATCCCACTGACTTTTCCTCTAGCACCACCAGCAGATCAAAGTTTTTACTTATCCAGCAAAGTATCTCAACATTACCACATAGATTAGCACTAATTCTGATATTAATAGCTCCCAGATGATGAATCCTCATGACTTTGGTAATCCACTGACTTTTCCTCCAGCGCCATAATGAGGTTGGCGCTTGTGGTTTTGAATAAAATTTCTCAACAGCTATTGGATGGATTGCTATGAGATCTGGTACAGATATAGTGAGGAATGCACCTACCGGACAGAGCGTATGCGTGTGGCTACGGCGAGCACGAAGCCACCGGCAACACTAGCGCTGCTAATGTAGCACAAATACACACTGTTTGTTACTCGCTATCGTTATGCCGGGCAGACACACAGCTGACAACCTGCTAAACTAAACTAAATATGCGGTGGTGGTGGCGGACTTTTACTGGGAAAGTGGCTGCATGTCCGCGACACTACACGCAGCACCGTGGCTGCTACAGTATCTCTCCCGGCTGCACTGCTGGTGCACCGCAGCATGCGAGGCACAAATCTTGTCGGTTAACGGTTAATTATCCGTTAACGACGGTCGGTTATCGGTTAAGTAAATTTTTCAAAATTAGCATCCCTATTATACTGTATACTACGTATATACATTATATACTGGAAATGTAATTCCTGTTTTTGACCGGTTTGTTGCTGCATTTAAAATGTTTACACCTGAACGATAATTCTTTTTTTGCCAAGTTGTTGGTGTACGATTTATTATTTTAATATTAAATAACAATTTATTAAATTGATGTTATGTTATCTGTGTATTTATTTGTTACATTTTGTTTTACAAAGTTAGGAAAGCGATGTTTAAGTCCCGCCTGATGTTGCCTTACACATAAAAAAAAATGATCCCAGTCCCTTCCACACAGTGAGGCATACAGCTTATTAATTAAACGCTGGTATCGGATCACTACTCTGTATCGGCCGATACCCAAAGCCCAGGTATCGCTATCGTTATCGAGACTGAAAAAGTCGCATTGCTGCATCCCTAAATATAGTCATGTCCCTCTGAGGATGAATTGTAACAACTTTGGTGATCCTCTGACTTTTCATTTAGCACCATCATGAGGTCAAAATATAAATTTGACCTATGACTAAATTCAATGTTTAGTGCTAATTAGCAAATGTTAGCATGCAAAAACACTAAACTAAGGATGTCAGCATTGTCATTGTGAGCATGCTAATGTTTGCATTTATCTCAAAGCATCTCAGAGCTGCTAACATGGCTGTAGACTCCTTTCCTTTTAAAAAAATGTCTTTCACAGGAGTATCATGATGTTTGTTTCCTTGCCTGTATATTCTTAGATTTACTGCTTCCTTTTTCTATACTCTACCCTCTCCTTTCCAAATTGGACACATCCAAAATATATACATAGCATGACAAATTCCCCTCCTTTTCCATCAAGGAGATAATTTCATTTTAATGACAGTTTGTCTGAGACAGCCTCCTGACAGCGTTGCCATAAATCATCCAGATCACACGTCTGCCCCTCTCTTCTTCCTCACCTTACCCCCAAGACACTTTCCTCCCCTTCAACAAGGTGACTCATCTCCCACCAATCAAAGAGCAGCACAAATAATCACTCACCTCAGACCTCCCCCGTTTTGATTTGCACGTCTGATAAATGGTGTCTTTTCCCTGCTTTAATTGCAAGCTCTTTTCATCATAATTTGATGTTTGTTTCCTGTCGTTTTCTTGGAGATGGCTGCGAGCTCCAGGGCTATAATTTCTACATCAAGGAAGTTGTTATGAATGACTAGCAGGTGGAATATAGACAGCATGAGCAGGGATTTCACCACTCAACTTACCTGGCAGGTGAATTCAGGAACTGATATTGACAAAATCGTCACACTGAACAGGCGGACGCTCACACATGCAGACACAGAAACACATGCACAGCACAAAAGCGCAAACGGGAGATAATTAGGGTAATTTCTGTTTGAAGTATTGTGCATTGCAATGAAAATAGAACAGATAAAAGATGAGACAATAATAGATCTAAAGAGGACCTTGACTGGATGTTGTTCCAACAAAGAGCATTTTGTTTGACACAATTCATATTGTCTACTAAACTGATATGCTCTCCCAACTTTATAAGAGGGGGGAAAAAAACATCATATAAAACAAAATATGCTAAATATGCATTATGTTCATCAACACCACAATGTGTAGACCATTAATATATTTATTTCCTTCTTATTCAGATTGACTACCGGTTTTTAAAAGGCGGGAGATCGAAATCCAATGGTGATAAATTATGCCGTGTGTATTGATATATTCCTTCCTTATATAACATGCAAGATGTAGTATCTAAAGTGAGAGAATACTGAATTCAGGTCACAGCGCAGCAGGAAATCTTCCTTTTCATGTGAGATCCAGAGGGGTCACTCTTATGAACTCATTAGGAGAGAAATGCTAATGTAGCTCTGTTTTTTTTTCTTCTCTCCGCTCCTTCCTTCTCTCTCTTTTCTCTCCACTTCAACTTTCCTGGTTATTTTAACAACCAGGGCTGCGATACGGCGAGCATAATGCATTTTGATGTCAGGAGAAAGTGTGTTAGGGTGGTTCTGACGGCGTCGTCATTAGAGAGGCTGTCGTTGGTCGCCTTGTCATCAAGTCGCTGAACTACAATTATTTCACAGCAAACAAATCTTTATCACCGATGTATTTATTCTACTGCTGCAAACAATAAGCCTTACATAAATGAAAAAGAAGGTCTATATTGCTCAGTGAAATATGTATATGTAGTGTTGTATCCTGGTGAACAAATGACCTCCTCCTCACTTCTCTGCAGCGGTCTCTCATCATGCAGCAGAGGGTATTAAATAATGAATCTCACCCAAGACTTCCACAAACTTCCCTTTTTGCAAGACCAGAATATGAAAGTCTAGTAAGGTTATTTTGTTTAGCTTATTTTGAAAATTTCCATGCAGGAAACACAATTAAATTGATCCCCTATTTGTATTTTTTTCTCCTTAAGGGGCAAATATGCATCATACAATTATATAACATTTGCAAAAGATGTAGTCAAATATGGGCATTGTTTATGTTTTTTCTTAATTATCTGATGTTTGCATATTGAATATTGTTATTCAACTGAGTTTAATGATTTTTGGGGTGTCGATACCTTCTACCTTATTTACTTCTTATAAAATGTACTGTCTGTTTCTGTTTTTATGACTCAATTTTCCAGCTTTTATTAGTTTCTAATATTTCTTTGGACGGCAGGGAATGCCTGTCTACATCTTGATTGACTCCCGGGTTTTGTTGATATTGGCTTTACTTCCTCATTGTCCCCCACTGCTGTGTGTGGTGTTAAAAAAAAAAAAAATTACAACAGAAAAATATAGCTATTTTTAAAAATATGTATTTTTGGTAGTCTTCTGAACTTAATAAAACGGAAGTGGTAACACTTTCATTTGCCAAAAACTAGGTAGAATGGACAGAAAAGACCATAAAGCATTGTTATTACACCAAAACGGGAGACATTTCATGTTCCATATATTATATGGGATATGCATTAAGAAATATATATTCCATTTCTTTGTTAAAAAGTCATTCACAGACAAAAAAAAAATGCACAGCATGTTATCTTAAATTACGTTTTGGGAAACTAAACTGAAATTGCAGAAATTCAAATAGACTTATTTGGGATTTGGGAGGTACTGCTGCATAAAATGTATTGCTCCAATCATATCATATATCAATACATCCACTGTGCCATTTTCTGAAATCAATTCAATCAATTCAAATCATATATAATCAATTCTCATTGAATAGGAAAAGTATCAAGGTGATAAAACAAATGTGAAGTATGTTTTTGGAGCTGTTAAAGAGGACCTGAGGTCTCAAGGACCCCAAACAGAACATTAGGATTAAGGTTATCCTTAACAAGTCTTACATGTTATATTTTATAATGTATTTCAATGCCAATAAACCAAAGCCAAAAAAACAAACATGAATCATTTAGTCCTGTGATGTATTTAATCTGTGTCATTTTCCAGTTTGGATCTCTTCACCTCTTATACCTCAGGCCCTGCAGGCCTGCACTGTCTCTTTTTAGTATCTTAATAGGCCTATACCAAAAATCGTTTTTCCCCTGATTTCCCCTCTTTTCTCTCAATTTTATGATTAAAACCATATCCAAGGTGAATGCTGCAAAAGACACGGAATAAAAATATATTTCAAGGCAATGAGGTTGTTCCTATAGCTCCTAGGTTTAAGGCTGCTGGTGGTGAATAAAGGTAGCCGATCAGTGCCAGAAAAAAAGTACGGATAATTAAATTAAAGAAGTAATTAACCAACACTTTTCCACAGAGTAGGAACAGCCAGAGTTTGTACCTTGTATCACATTTTTCTTCTTCTAATTTTTTTGGGCTGGAAACAAGAAATATAATGTTAAAGGCTTTTTTTTTTTTTTTAATGAAAGGTTTTGGTTGTTCGGGTCTGCCTGTGTGAAATCAGTCTAATTAGCTCTCTCTCTCTCTGTTACTCTCTCTCTTTGCGCGTAAAGACAGATTTACGCGCGTCGTGTGTTGGTGCCTGTGTCCCGCGTGCGTGCATGCATGCGTGCTCGTCTATATTATGTGAGTGTGGGCGCGTGTGGGAGCGCGCGCTTTCCGCTCTACTCTGGAATGCAGCCAGTCTCTTTAGAATCCAGCCTCTGATTCCAAAACCCAAAAGCCTTTGATCTGTTTCTCTTTTTTTACTGCTGCTGCTGCTGTCTCCTTTACCCGGAAGAGAACCTCTCTCTCTCTCTCTCTCTTTTCTCTCTCTCTCTTTCTCTTTTTTTTCTCCCTCTCTCTCTTTTCTCTCTCTCTCTCTCTCCCTCTCTCTTTCTCTCTCTCTTTTTTTCTCCCTCTCTCTCTCTTTTCTCTCTCTCTCTGTCTCTCTCTCCCTCTCTCTTTCTCTCTCTCTTTTTTTCTCCCTCTCTCTCTTTTCTCTCTCTCTCTGTCTCTCTCCCTCTCTTTCTCTCTCTCTCTTTTCTCTCTCTCTCTGTCTCTCTCCCTCTCTCTCTCTTTTCTCTCTCTCTCTGTCTCTCTCCCTCTCTCTTTCTCTCTCTCTCTCTTTTTTTCTCCCTCTCTCTCTCGTTTCTCTCTCTCTCTGTCTCTCTCTCCCTCTCTCTTTCTCTCTCTCTGTGTGTCTCTCTCTCTCACTCTCTCTCTGTCTTTCTCTCCACTCTCTCTCTCTTTCTTTTTTCTCCCTCTCTCTCCCTCTCTCTCTATCTCTCTCTCCCTCTCTTCCTCGTTCTCTCTCTGCCTCTCTCTCTGTCTCTCTCTCTCTCTGTGTCACTCTCTCTCTCTCTCTCTCTCTCAGCTGGGATGAACGCACACGTGGAAGTGTTGGCCCGGCTCCACACTCGGACCAAATTTAGTCATACAAAGGCGAGTGAGAGCGAGGAGGAGGAGGAGGAGGAGGAGGAGGAGGAGGAGGGAGGGAGGGGTGGAGGAGGCCGAGAGGAGGTGGTGTTGGTGGTGGAGGGAGAGAGAGAACCGGGTGGGGGGAGACTGAGTCGGTCTGGGATGAAAGAGCCGCCGCCAGATCAAAGGAGCCGCGGCTCCGCCCCGCTAACCCCACCTCCTCCTCCTCCTCCTCCTCCACCTCCTCCTTTATAAAGATCTGCCTCCCCATCCACACTACGACTCTCACGCAATCTCTCACTGCTCAGACGCACACAGACACAGAAACACACACCACCACTTCTACTGCTTCTTCTGCTTTATGTTCTTCTTCCCTGTATTTTCTCATGAAACATTTCAGTCTCTTCTTTCCCTCTTTGCTCTCCTCTTTGCTCTGCTCTTTGCTCTCCTCTTTGCTCTCCTCTTTGCTCTGCTCTTTGCTCTGCTCGTCTTTTTGTGCGTATTTTTGTCATTCTTGATTAACTATACGGCAATTTATATTATTCTATGTTTGTGTGCATGTTTTTCAATAACAGTATGGTGTGCCAAACTGTGTATTTTTATTATGGAGTATGTGATAATAATGAATGAAAATAATAAAAGCTTATATATCTGATCAAATGTGTCACTGTTTGCATGTTTTCCAATAACAGCGCAGTTTATACTGTGCCAATCATTAATCCCCAAACTGGGTTTTTGTTTGTGAGTGTGTGTGTGTGTGTGTGTGCTATTAAATAACATCTGATCAAATGTGTCATTGATACCATATTTCCATATATGGATCAGATGGGTGTCTGAGACTTATAGGCCTAAAACCCCCTGGTCTGTTCTCAGTTATTTCGTTGGAGCATCATATCACATTTTGTTGTCTAGTCGCCATTGTGGCAAAACACTTAAATACAACATTATTTTGTTGGATAGCAATAGCATAAATATTTGCACGGAAAGCCCTAGAAAAACCACAAGCATGCCCTTGATATTGCCAAAGCAATTTAAAGAGTTTTAAAAAAAAATAAATAAATAAACAAAAAACAGCCCCCCCCCCCCTTTTCCCAAATATTGCTGAATAAATACAAAAAATAAATAAATAATAAATATATATGACCCTTTTATGAAAATGTAAAGCCAGATATCCACCTGGTTTTTACGCATGGAAAAAGCCCTATACATATTTGTTTCTTCTTCTTTTAAATGTGGAGTTGCTACAGAAAATAACACTATTGCCAATTCTTGCGTTTTCGATTAAATTTCACCTCCTCGGCCAAACAAGCTGAAGCTCGTCTTGTTTTTTTCCCCTCTATTATCATTTTGATTCATCGTGATTGTTTTTAACCCATCACACACACACACACACACACACACACACAAGGCGTGTGTCAGCCTCACATCTTCTTCTTCCTCCTCTTCCTCTGCTGTCTGCCCATTTGTTATGAGCTGTGTATGAAATCTCTCTCTCTCTTCTCTCTCTCTCTCTCTCTCTCAGGAGGAGTGTCAATCGGTGTGCTGTCAATCAGAGCCTCGGCTTCTCTTTCATCTCTCCTTCCTCCCAATGACTGAAGAGAGAGAAAGAGGAGGAGGAGGAGGAGGAGGAAGAGGAGGAGGGTGCACAGCTACATTACCAACACACACATACACACACTGCTTACATTACACTGTGGAAGCAGTGCAGGGAGCAGTGGGAAGTCGCTTTTTCTCTCCCATCTCTCTACCTTCTTCTTTTTTTCTGATTGTTTTATGACTTTTTTTTGCTTTCATCCCTCCTGCAGGTTGAGGATGTATTTTGACGCATGAGAAGCAGCGTCTCCAGCAGTCTACTAAAAACTACTGTGTGTTTTATTCCAGTTGCAAATCCATCCATCAGTTATCACCTACCAGACTGGTGTTTTGCTTTTCTTTTTTTTCCACTTTTCAAGGACAAGACAGCTTCTTCTCCACTGGACCACTGAGGAAATATTATTATAAATGCACTTTTTAAGTCATTTTTTTGATACTGGACCATATCCGTCGTCGGTTGTTGACTGAAAAACTAGTGATGAGATTTTAAACTCGTGGTTTCCTCTTCCTTTTTTTTATTTTTTTTCCTCCTCATGACATTGAGGCGTGCTCTCAGTCTGAGACTTTCAATCTCAAGTTTTTAATGTGTGAGTTTCAGTAGTTTTAAACAGTCAAAGTGGTGAGAAAAGGACGACAGCAGCAGCTTCACGCCTCCTGTTGCTCCAGTAGAAACGCACCGGACACCGGCAGCGTGTTCGCACTCTCCGGTTAAAGAGAGGAGGACTTTTACGCACCACGGTTTCACCGTTTCTGGGGGATTTTAGTGGGACTTTTCCCCCTCTGTAGTCTCGGAACAGTTCTGGCGTGTGTGTGTTGTCTTCAGTTGTCTTGGCAGAACAGTAAAAACACATTAAACATGCCACAGTTATCAGGCGGTGGTGGTGGAGGAGGAGGAGATCCGGAGCTCTGCGCCACCGACGAGATGATCCCGTTCAAAGACGAGGGAGACCCGCACCACAAGGAGCAGATCTTCGCCGAGCTCAGCCACTCGGAGGAGGAGGGAGACCTGGCAGACATCAAGTCATCTCTGGTCAACGAGTCAGAGAGCAGCCCCAACAGCAACAGCCACGATGTGAGTAATGCTGTGTGTGTGTGTGTGTGTGTGTTGACTGATGTGGTGGATGATGATGATGATGATGATGATGAGGAAGATGGGTATCATCAACTCTGAACTCCGTCAGAGAGAAAGAGGAAACAGCCTGCATCAAAACAAAGTTGTTTTTATAGTTTTAACTATTTAAAGACCTGATTTTCATTTAGCTTTTGGCACATTTTATTCATGACTCTGGGTTTTACCTGGATGATTTGATAAGATTAAAAAGATGGGGTGTGCTTTAAAAGAGCAAATAGGCCTACAATTAATTCCCTCCTGTGAAGATCATGCTGAGTTTTATAATATATGTTTATTATAAATATTTACCTCAGATTAAAAAACAGCAAACAGCCACGATGTGAGTTAGTAATGCAGTGTGTGTTTGTGTGTGTGTGTGTGTGTGTGTTGACTGATGTGGTGGATGATGATGATGATGAGGAGGAAAATGGGTATCAAACTCTGAACTCCATCAGAGACAGAGAGGAAACAACCTGCATCCAAGCATGTAAACAATTAACTATTTAAAGACCTGATTTTCATTTAGCTTTTGGCACATTTTTATTCATTTACTCTGGTTTTTACCTGAATTATTATTATTATTATTATTTAATTTAATTTAAAAGGGACCATGTACAGTTTAAAACATAAATGTCACCATTTGATGCACCGTATACCAGATTATAGCTTTAAACTAATTCACATCTGTAGTCCCTTGGCAGGTCAAAACAAAGGAACATACTACAGAGTCATACAAGAAAGAACATACAAAACGCACAATAGCACATCACAAAGTATGCTTGTCAAGTAAAAGCGAGTCATGACAAGCATACTTGAATGATTTGATAGATTAAAAAGATGGGGTGTGCTTTAAAAGAGCAAATAGGCCTAAAATTAATTTCTTCCTGTGAATACCCTGATGAGTTTTATAATGTATGTTTATCATAATTATTTACTTCAGATTAAAAAAACAACAACAAGCTGAGTTCAAGTGAACTTATAGCGTCCACAGCACTTTCATTTTTATTTTGAAAATTGAATAGCTTCAGTGATGCCACCGCTGTCTGCAGACTCAGATGTACCAGCTTCACCTCCAGAAGCCTCCTCTCTACATGTTACATCACCAAATAATCGTATTTTTGGAAACATGATAGGCCTAAATGCACACTTGGAACGTCTGTGGCGCTTGTGGTGCATTAATGTGTAGTGAAAATTTGGAAACAGAAAAATAGAAAAAGATATTTTAAGGTGTAAGAATCGGGGCCTTGTGTGTGCTTCCTGTGCCAAGCAGGCTAATAGCTGTGTTTGCAGGGATACACTATATAACCTTCAGCATCTGTAAACAGCAGCACATGAATCTGTTTAAGCACACATTTGGTTTAAAATCTATTGGCAAACATTATGATTCATTTATTTGAAAGGTCACAATCCAAGCAAAAGGACAATATCTAATTATTTTGTTATTTTGTTAGGCTGTTTATCTATCTCTAATGTCGTATTTCATTAGTGTCGTGTTCGTTGAATGGTGCCCACAGATTATATTTGCATGCTTTGAGGTTGAGAAAAATACTAAACACATGTACAGCTGCGTTTGTTTTTGTCCGTCCTCACTGATCGGATTAAAAAGATGCAAATCAAAAGAAATGTATTGTGTCTGTAAAATGCATAAAGAATCTCAATGGAAGAATTATTAATGATGAATTTTTAATGTTTCTAAAAATATTCCTCTCTTGCTTTATATTCTCGCATTTTATTAGCACACATAAAGATACAGAGTAGTCATGAAACATCACAGTTTAAATTTACATTTTTTTCTGCGTCCGTCTACCCGTGCAGCGTCCTCAGGATGCAGGCTGCAGCTTCCCCATCACAAAGTTAGTCGTCTGTTTTTGTCATTAACCGCAGTGTTAATGAAATTTTGGGCACATCCTGAACAGGGCTGTACACACCCGCCACCAAATGTCCTAGAGACGCACGAGACAGAGGCTGAATGTTAATTAGGAATCCAGCGAAGTTCCCTCGCTCAGCTGGAAGCCATCCTGAGGGGTCTGAACTCCAACAAGAGGTCCTCTTCTCAATTCGGATTCGGAAAGAGAAAGGAAATGGCTGGGCGAAAAGCTGTTGTTTTTTTTTACAGCAAAAAACTGTCTCCACCATTTTCCCTTTTCATGGGCTGATTTTATTTCACTTTGCACAGAAGCTTTTAATTTGTAACACAAATACACATAAACTGAGAGATGAAATTTGAGAGTGGGCCTATGGTATTGAAAACAAGTTAATTTGTAAGCTCCTTAAGGACATGAAGCTTAATTAAGTGGTTCTTTTGAAGCTTTGATGCAGGCTGCTCCATCACCTCTCTATAGATGCTAGTGTGTGTGTGTGTGTGTGTGTGAGTGTGTGTGTGTGTGCAAGCTTGTTCTGCTTTGGTGACGAGCAAAAGGGACGCCGTTTGTCCCAGCAGTGTTTGTGGGTGTCTGACCGTATCAGCATGTTTGTGTGTGTGTGTGTAACTGCATTTGAAGGCCCTCCTAATTGATTCACCATCATTTCAATTTTGTATTCTTCTTTTTTACAGGCAGCTAGACAGTCCCAAATACCGCAAGATTCATATCATGAAAAACACAGAGACCATTTGGAGGATGGTAAGTGACACCGCCTTAAGCAAGAGCCCGTTAAAATCAGCATGCTTTATAGGACAGCCAGCAGGCCCATTTAGCTGCAATAAAGCCCCAGATTTTCAGAATACTTCGCTTCATGCAGCTTGAGAAGTTGGAAGTTTTAAGGTGAGAAAAAGTGCCACCTCGTTTTCCCCCACGCAGAAGTGATCAGTCACACTCTGGCACTGCTGGTCCTCTTCTTATCAGAGCCTCTGTTTCATCTGCTCTCAGACAGATAATCTCTGATCCAGGTCTAGTTAGGACATGCTACGCCTTCATGGCCACAGCTACCTGTTACCTACCTCATAGATGAGGGTGCCTGCACCACCGATGAATGTGCACATTTCATGTTATTTAAGCCTACGATGGAATATGATTCAGAATCACATTTCTATATCTCTTGTGTTTTTTTTATTATGCATTACCCCAGTAAACTATTTCCCCACATACATCAGCTCTGCGGCCGCACTGTTGCGTGCAACATGTTGCTGCCGCTCGGGGCTCTTTGCTCTCTGGGTATTGTAGTGTGACCCCGCAGCCGCAGGTCACCATCAGGGCTTTGAGGAGGAGTGTGTCTCCTCTTTGTTCCCCTTTCACTCCTCAATAGCATCCCCTCAAACCAAACACTGGCTTTCTTCACAACAAGATCCATGTTGCCATCAGCCTATATACCACAAACACTCCCAACCCCCCGGCCTTATTACGCTGCAGCGCGCAGTTGAGTGGCGAGTGGCGCTGCATTGAGGCCTCTTGTATGAAGCTCCCCCACTCAGGTCAAAGGCGTGGAGGAACAGTTGGGGCGTCTCCTGTTTTGACACAGTCTGTATGTTCTTCTAATTGGTGCTAATTGGCACAGAGGGGCTCCATTGTTCCTCTGTATAATACGACCCTCCTTTCCAAGACGGGAAGAAAAGGGCACAAACAAAAGGCCGAGGCGCAACGGGGCACGGGTTAAAGCGATCGACAGTGATATCATTACAGCATCTAAACAGGCGGGCCAACTTTGTGTTCAGCTTTATTGCTATTACTTGCCTGATTTATTGACTTGAAGCACATTTAAAAATTGTCATTTGTAAGATTTGTTTGTGTGTTTAAAACTCCAGTGTTGTGAGAAATCTAAAGAGTTTTGATGTATATGAATTTAAAAATGAGCCTTTTGCAAACACGCAGTAAATTGTCATTTTTTAACCTTTTTTTTTAACCAGCAAAACTCCAAGACCTGTACAGTAAAGGCCATCCGTACCAGGGCTACCCAGGCTACATCATGATGAGCAACATGAACGACTCCTACATGAGCAATGGCTCCCTCTCGCCGCCCATGCCCAGAACGGTCAGTACCAACTCTTTATTTTTTACATGTCAGTTTATCACTTTAACTCCTATATCATAATGTGAAAATGCTGTTGGTGTAACAATAAGCTCGTACCTGAGAACACGTTTGTTTTCATAACCACGTTTTGCTGGTGGCAGACAAAACAAAAAAGAGCAACATCTCAGCATCTCACTGAGGCAAGGATGTTTAGTTAGAAAATATATTGTTGGCAATTTTAATAAAGGGTGAGGAAAAAAATCAAGAATCAATGTTTTTTTCTTTAGTCTAATGATAAGATTTATATATTGTTTTTTTTTTAGAAATTGGTAAAGTGTTGCTGAAAGTGCTGGTCGGAAACAACCTGTTTGCTTTGTTCATTAACGTGCGCTTGTGGGAATAGAAAGCAAAAACAAACATGGAGGATGATGATAGACCTGCAGAGATTTAACTTCATGTTGCACCTGCTCTGGTTAAACTGCAGTTCAGATGCTGTTTGGGATATCACGTGTAATGTAACCTACAGTAGAACACGCAGCAACCTGTTGCTTTACCTGTCAGCAGACTCTGCCACGCTGTCGCATTTTTAATACATCTTACTTACTTACTTGTTTTCCATATTGATGGAGTCAAAAAAAAATTAAATCAAATTCCGTTAAAGAATCACAGTACTTAAAAATGATTGCAATACTTAATCAAATCAGCACCTTAAGAAATTATATGGTAATGCAAAATGTGCACCTATTTCTGCTCTAAATCTGATTTAGATTTTGTTTGCTACTTATGAAGTAGAAATCGCACAAAGATTTACTGTTTTTGAGCTTCTTTAATGTGAGCATTTGATTATATGTCACTATTTCCAGTCACTTTGTGGTTTTGGACTGTTGGTTTGATAAGATAAGATATTTTGAGTTAACCGTAAAAGGTTATTACATGTTCTTGTTGTTAATTTTTGAAAATGTTAGAGACCAAACAATCAATAAATAAAGAAGAATCAGATTAGACTGCTAACAATATAGTCCTTAGTTGCAGCCCTACATAATTTCATTTTCATTTTATGATAGAAATAGCGAGTTTATAGCTTACTTAATCTCTTTGGGTCTAAATGCATGCAGTGTAATATATTATCAAATAAACATTTTAATATTAATAAATCAGCTGCTTTGAATTCACAATCATACCAACACATTTAGTTTGGAATATCAAGGTTGAATGAGAAAATCTCTGACCTGAAATTAGGGCTGTAACTAACCATTATTTTCATTGTCGATTAATCCGTTGATTATTTTCTTAAACGTCTCGTTTTGTCCATAACTCAAAGATATTCAGTTTACTGTCATAGAGGAGTAAAGAAACCAGAAAATATTCTCATTTAAGAAGCTGGAATCAGAGAATTTTTACTTTTTTCTTTTTTAAATTACTCAATTCGATTATCAAAATAGTTGGCAATTAATTTAATAAGATGAATCGTTGCAGCTCTACCTGAAATTATGAATTGGGTATTAAAAGTAATGAAATAATTGATTAATTAAAGGCAGCATTTGAGGGAAGATCACATTTCTTGACTTACAAACTTAAACCTCATAATATGATATAAATAACCCCCCCAGAAAATATTCCCCTCCAATGATTGTAATGTTTGTGTTGTTGTGTAGCGTCTTTGCACACTATTTACCCAAACGTACCAGCGTTGTTGACACCCGTCCCCTTGACAACCGTATATGATGTGACCCTAGGAAACTAAATGCCTTCCATACTTTCCAGGAGATTAAGAGATGAGATATACAGTATTTCTCATCTTGTTAGAATCTTAAGTGATGCATGTCTACATGACCCAAGTAAGCCCTCTAATTACCCCAGCATGACAGAGGAGGCCTGAAGGCAGCATCACGTCTCCGAGGCTGCCCTGCAGAGGAGTTCATAGTACAGTCCAGGGGTGGCGTGTGTTGTTGCAGATAGCGTCCCTGTAATGGTATTAATTTCAGGCCAGCTGCAGGTCTCTCACTGGCGGCTTCCTGTGTCTGTCCCGTTTGCAAATTTCTCCTCTCAAGACAGACATAAAGCGCAGGGCACACCAGCAGCTGTCCACTCTAATCCTGTTTCGACCAAGTCTCTGTATCACACTCGGGAGAGACAACCAGCCTCAGTCTGGCCGTGGTTTGGTGCCTCCATACAGGAAACACTCACACAAGCTCTGGGTTGTTTTTGTTTTTTTGCGGTGCATAAATGTTAGTTTCATCAGGGTAAAGTTGTGAAATGTGAGCTAAGAGTCGGCTTTCAGAGGCAGATGTGATTGTTGGGGGCAGATGCCACATGCTGTGTGTAAAGGAACTTCATTCACACGCAACTCTATCACGGGATGGTGTTAAAATTGCATTGCTTCCCCTCTGCCAAAGTTGCAGAGGGTGAAAGTATGCGACATTGTAGAGAAAACGTGATTACCTCATGATTTCAGTTTCCAAGTAGAGTGGCTTATGAGATGTGGGGTATGATGCTTTTCAAATTCTCTGTTTATGGCTTGTTTTCTTGTCAATTTTATCAGTTATTCCATCGTACGCGCTCGTAGAGGGTCTGTATGGAGACCAGCTGACTGTATGAGAGGAAATTACCCCTCACTGCAGATGAATTAGGCCAGGCAGTTAGACAGCGTACTCACTGCCAAAACTTTTAAAGCCCCGCTTTCATTTCATTTACCATGGCTGCTTTTTTTTTTTTCACCCAATTTTCCCCCTCATCCTGTCTTCAATAAAACGGTAGTCATTTTATATACGTTTCTCTCACTTATCCAATAAAACGAGCCGAGGCTTGGTGGAAGGATCACGGAACATGAGTCTTCTGGCTTTCTCACTGATGTCAGCTCGCTGCCTCTGCTGCCGGCCACCGCAGCCACAGTATCTGCAGGCCTGGGATCAGTTTTCACTGAGATCAAAGGCACATTCTCCCTTTCATTCTCTTCCATCCCCAGCCCCACCGCCGCCCCCGATCCCAGTAGTTTAGATTGATTTCCATTGACCATGACATTCCTGCACATGCCGTCCAGTCATGATGGAGCTGTTGGGAGTAGCTGATTGTCAGCAGATTTTAAGGCTTCTAGCTCGATAGGTCGCCTCCACCACAAGAGCTGAGACTTTGGTGTTGAGATGCCTCGTGGTGTTCAGTTGCATAGACATGTTGACCACTTCAAAGAGCCAGTGGTGTGTTATGAATACCCCCGTGTTTACGTAAACCTATAGCCGATAGAGGATGTGGAGTCTGCGGGGTATCCTGAGCAAAAAGTGTAGTGGGTTTGGAGTTTATCATCAATAAAAATGAATAAATAAATGAATAAATAAATAAATGAATCCTTCTCTTAAAGGAGCAAAAAGGGCATTGTGTTGATTGTACATGACGCATGGGACTGGTGCCTAAAGAAGTTTTATGTAATTGTCTTGTCTACATTTATATGCACACTAAAAATGTGATATTTAGTGAAATTGGGTTAAAGCAGTAAATCGGCTGGTATATTTCAAGTGTGTTAGTGATATAAACGCCTAAGCTTGTGTGATGTGTTTTTTTTGGTCCAAGCATTTGGACTGATGCGACAGGACAGTATTTCTGATTGTGCTACTATGTATATGTTTTACTGATGGCCTGCTGTTTGGATGTAGAAATACGCTACACTTATTTATTTCAGTTATAGTTGGACTTGATATTTAATCATTTTATCCCTCTGCGGACTCCGGCAACATTGACAAATGATCTTTTCTGTCATCTCACTTAGGGCTGTGTATTCGCAAAAATCTGGCGATACGATACGCATCATAGTATAGGGGTTACGATTCTATATATTGCGATAGCAAGGCGATATTTCTTTTTTTATGCATTCAGTCCCTGTAACATCCAACATCATTGCACTAATTTGAGAGGGCACATACACATCTCTTTGCAAAGGAAATAAAATATTGACTCAGTTAATATTTGCATGTAAACTATTCATTAAAAATCAATAACAATGTTTTTGAGAATCGATACAGTATCGCAAAATATATCGCGATACACAATATTTTCAACATTTCTAATAATTTTCTTACACCCCTTATCTCACTTCACTGCCACAACAGTAATGTTTTCCTGTGCCCGATCTCTGACGTGAACATGTTTGAAGCCAGTTAAAAACCTAGTTAAACATATAAATCTAGCTGTTTCTTACATCATGATTAAAGAAACTGATTTACTTATTATGTTACTGCAAAAAAGCTGTAGGCAGTAATCTGGTTATTGAAGTAGACAGAATTACACTGATTGTCTTGTCTGTCGTTTTGATCAGGGATGGTGTTTCTCTCTCACGGCATTTTCCGATGCATCAGATAATGTGAAGAGACTTGTCCACATGTAATGATTCATACTTCTGTTGTCATAACTTCTGGTGTAAATATAGGAAAGAGATTTTGAAGATAGGGAAGGATTGTTCTCTCTCTGGCCTCTGTGTCTTTGTGATTGTTTATATTGACAACATGCTTTTACGATTTTGGTCAGAATCATCCTAATACCACATAATGGTGTTGATGATGATGGTTGCCAAGTATAAATCTTCAAAGCATTTAGGAAGTCGTCACTCCAGGTTTGATGTGTGGAAGAAGAGAAGGTTTTGTCTTATCTTTCAAAAAAGTGGTCCCTAAACTCAAGGGAGGATTTGAAAATGACAGCGTCTAAATAAAGATCAACATGCTCGTGATGGACAGTACGTATTTTTAAATGACCTGAAATCTATTCTCAGATTCTGTTGTCACATTTACTCTTCGTTAAAATGACAAAAAAACTACTGATCGTGCTCCTCTATGGGGGAAAAGAAGCCCTACAACCTCTGAGCTCTTGACATCTTATTGAAACCCTTTGAATAAACTCATAAACGCATGGTTGACAAGATAAAGACTGCGTGCTTTTAGCGCTGAAATATTGCAGATACAGTACGAGGTGTTTCACCTGACTGTGAAGATGTGCTGGTGATCTCCAACTGTGTTGCAACAGTCTCATGGTCTTGAGCAACAGCTTGAGGAGAGGAACGGATGGAATCGCTGATTTTTTTTTTTTTAAGCCGAGTTTTGCTGCTTGTGGTGGGGGGAGTTAAGAGAGCTCCCTCTCCTTTGCCGTGCACTCTTTCCTTTTTCCCTTTGGACCCTCAATTGCAGCTCCTCATGGCGAGAAAGAGGGGGTGTGGAGGGGGTGCAGCGCTGTACTTTCCTTTGATGTAGTGGGAACGTGACGGATCTGCTAGCCAGTGTCTCGCAGCGTGGAATCACTAACCCAGGCTTACCTAACGGGATTTGGTAGGACCGCTCTGGTGTCCCTCAGTGCCATGTGTGTCCTGAGCTCATGCCCCCAGCACTACCGTGGAAGATCCCTGTTAAAGAGAACACTACATTTACCAGCAGCCTTCCATGTCCACACATAATGTTCTAGATGGCAGCTTATGGCACCATGTGTAGTTTTTTTTCGCACTATAGGGTGGACATGCTGTGTGAAGTTTACCAGAGCTGAATGCAGCATTTTGTCTTTAAGTAGATCGACTCCTTATGATCATCCCGCTGTCAGCTCATTTTCTATAAGTAGTCTTTGTACAGTACTGTCTGTATGTAAATACATTAAGAAAATATAGTAACTGTCAAAAGACAGCAGTATAATTGCCTCATTTAATGCTGTATATACCAAATCGGTACATATCAAAGAGTCACGCTGACATTGATGTCATCTGCTTTGCAGCTCTATCAAACGGTGAAATGTGTGTGTGTGTGTGTGCACATGAAGGACAGCAGCAGGGACCTCACACAGAAGAAACACTCTGCGTCTCAGACTCTTTGTAGTGCCGCCGGTGCTGGGTCGTGGTGTTTTATAAACAGCACCATTAACGCCAAGGTCTCTTCTCGTCCTCCGCCGTATGGTGATGCTGGTCGACACATTTGCTCCACATGCACGGCGCTAATGACGCCATGTGGTTGCAATCGCCTTATCAGTGTGTTTCATCTTGTTAAATGGAGCTCAGCAGAGTGATTGTCCACCAGGACCGAGAGATTGTATTGTTGTGTCAGATGAGAACCAGAAATGAGACAATCAAGGTTTAAGTTTCTGGCGGATTAATTCTACTTGATAGAGTGAGGGCATGTTGATTGATTTGAATATAAAAAGATACATTTCTATATGTTTATACTCTTTAACGGATGATAAAACCATAAAATAGTTTTTATTGTGCTCCTGAAGTATTGTCTGTGTTATTCTAACACTTAAAACTGGGGGTGGGAATCACCCCCACAATATGATATTATCACGATACTTAAGTCACAATACGATCTTATTGCGATTTTAAACATTTTGCAAAATGCTGAGTATTGCCATAAGATATATTTTGCGATTTATTACCTTTTTTCAACTGCAAATTATGTAGTTTGTTAACATCTGTTTCATCTGAAAAGATAGTTTTCACAGAGGAGAGGTCAAGGGACCCCTTTGAAAATCGCCATGCCAGTTTTTCCTCGCCAAAATTTAGTGTAAATTTGGAGCGTTATTTAGCGTTCTTCCCAACAAGCTAACTTGATTGGTACCAATGAATTCCTTAGGTTTTTTAGTTTATGTGATACCAGTATCTTCACTGTACCTTTAACACTGAGCCCGCTACAACCTCTGAAAGACAGAATAGCAGCCGGGTACACTATACAATATTGCCATACAAAATATCGCTTCTTTTTAAAAACTGACATGCCAATTTTAAGGTAGTGTAATTACATCAAAATAAAAAAACGAGCAAGCAGCAGATATAATCAGAAACATCTGACTTAAAAATAAAAATGAGTGACGAAGATGAAAGACGGATATAGACGTCGTTAAAATCACTAAGTGCTGAAAATGTGTGTTTCTATATGTGTGTGAGAAAAGCAATCGGGAGCGTCATGGTCGTGAGCATGACGTGCAGGCGCACACTTAACCCCGGTTGATGTTTATTTTGGGCATGTGTTACTGCTCAAAGCGAAGCACTCATAGATGATGACACTTTTCTTCGCTCCCCATCCTCCCACTGAATTGGATGAAGCTTAACCAATCAAGCAGTGCTGCCTGGAGCCAGCCAGTCAGGCTTCCACGGGCAGACCGCCGCTCGAGCCTCACAACACCTGCTCAGAGGGCTTCACTCTTCACCAGCAGCCTGCTGCCACTGATCTCCAGGGGTCAGCGGTGGGGCCTCACCAAGGTTGTGCCGTATGCCCAATTGTGTTTGAATGGCCTGGGTATGCACTTCCTGTAAGGGGTGGATCAGAAATTGAGACTAGAGGGCGGTGTGTGCATGTGTGGAGTGTTTTTGTCAATTTGTGACAAGTGACGCAACTGTTGGTGTGTTGAGATAGCGCGTGAAGTGGTTGCCTCTTGGCAAAAGTGTTTTGTTGGCTTCAAAACTAGTTTTATAGTCGTTATTATCTTAAAAAAAACAAGTTTAATATGCCCCTATACAGCGCATGTTTCATTGACTGATTGGGTCAGTCTTTACGTCGTGATTGAAGCCCCTCAAAGCTCATCACAGTACCTCACTGTTCCCTGATTTAGTCATAAATGAGTAAAAACATGAATAGCTTGATTGACTTCTTCCTGACAGCTTGCAGGTCTATATAGAGGCGAGCAGTGTTCCAGCTAGTAAACTGCAGGCTGGGGGAACAATAGGACCACAGGAGTGAAACATGGGTGCAAATCCTGCCGGCTGCGTCCAGACTTCAGAGACGCCCAAACAGCCCTCACTTTGTCCAGCTAAGAAATAGAGCTATGATCAATAGCTGCTCTGTTTTGTATGAAGTTGGTCAGTCTCTGGCGCGCTCTTTTCCCTCCCTCCTTGTCTTTGCTGTTTCATATTTTTCAGAAGCTCATTATTTCTTTCTGCTGTGGGTGTGAGTGCTAAAGAGGCTCACATGCAATGTGCATCTGACAGCGCTGAAATATTAATGGTCCCCAGTGTAGGAGGTTGGTATAGGGCCTGCATAGTTACAGTACAAAGGGTGCCTTCTCGCCACCAGGCTTTATTAGCAGAGCTGTTAAGTGAATGGACGGATGTAGCTTTCTTCATGACTCCTTTTTTGTGTTTTTAAACATCAGACCATTTTCTCTTCGTCTAACCATTTGCAACACTGAACGGGTATTCGATGGAGAGTCACACACACACACACACATTGCGAAGTGTAAGAGCTACATCACACTGTTGAGCTTTCTGTGGGAGGACAAAGAGGAGGGCTTTGCTATCAGTTCATTTTGTGTGGTCTGGGCCATAAAAAACACGCTGTTCTTTGACTGTGAAAAAAGCCTGTCTTTAATTTTTGGGAAACCCATAAAAGTTTGTCGCTCCTTTCATATCGGCTGCAGAATTGAAAACAAATGCTACATTCTCCCCTCCTCTCCTTTGAACTGGCCAATTATGGAGTTGTGAAAATAGAAATCAGTCTGTAGATCTCTTCACCCCCTCTCTTTTCTTTCCTTCCTTCTCTCCCCCCCTTCTCTCTCTCTCTCTCTCTCTCAGTCACTTTCTTTTTTTTTCTCCTCCCCCCTTGTTTTTGAAGAAACCGAGGGGGATCACTGATGTCAAAGTCAAAACCAAGAGCATTAAGAAAACTGGCGAAATGCAATACAGCTGCAATCCGACATGACGCTAGAAAATAGGGCTGAGGAGCAGAAAGCCTCTCTCCCGTATTCCCAGGGCGCGCAACTGCTCCCGGCCTTGGCTTTGATCTCTTCAAAGCCTCCTGCCTCCTACTAGATGGAGAGTCTTGGCTGCCGCTCGTGAGCACTGGAGAGAGGCAGGGAGGGAGGTGGGGGGTGTTTTGTGGGGGGGAGCCGACGTCTTTTCCTTTCCAGGGCTGAAATCAATCACGGTGCCGAGGCAATTATGTGTAATTCAACCCCAGCCAGATTAGTGACTCTTGTTACCTGAGCGACCGGAGCTCTGTAATCTGTGAGACACACCGGCCTCACCAGCAAAAGGAGTAGCCAGGAACAGGCGAGGGCACTTGAGGGAAAGGAGGGGATTGAGGGGAGAGGTGCTGAAAAGCAGGCTGCCATGCTGCTGTCCAGCAGAGCAGAAAATCAGAGTACAATGGGGTGATTACACTTGCAGATGTAGCCATATTTATGACGAGATGGATAGAAAGAACAGAAAGATGGACGAGTGCTGATTGCCACGGAGCTCACTAGTTAGTGTGCTAACTAGCCCGGGTCTCTTTTGTGTTTAAACATGTGCGTAATGTCACCTCCACTGCGCTCCCAGTCCTCCCCCAACCATCCGCCGCCCTGTCCCCCCCTCCAGTGCCATATCTCTATCCCTCATGCCCTCCACAGTCGGCTCCGAAATGCAAGCTTGGCCAAGGCTCCTGCCCCAGGCGCCCAATTTACTATGGCTGGAGAAAAACTCAGTGGCCCCAAGTCACAGAGGAAAACAGCAGAGCTGAATGCTGCTCTTTGCCTGCTGCTGCAGTTCGTCTGATCTGTGCAACTGTTTCAGTGTCTTAACACACAGCAGTGTAACAATTTACACCCTTCTGCTTTTTTTATGTGGCTTACTGAGGAGATTTATCCCAATTATGTTTGCTCCCAGTTTAGGCAAATCTAGAACGTGGTAGGAGTTTGATGCTCATGACTAATACCACCTAGCGTACGTTATGAGATTATTTATTTGTATGGCGCCTTTTTTTAAGCCTGTGATATTTTCATGTGGGGTTTAAACAATTAATTGGAGGTTGGGTAGAGGGCAGAGGGAAAAGTGCAGCTTCACATTATTGGTATTTAATTAGAAATATATTATTGTCTTGTCTTTTATTCTTCCCTTGCGCTCGGTCTGTAAGAGCTGATGTCACAGGGATGAGAACAAGGCTTTGTTTTTTTCCCCTCAGCAGTCACTTGATGCAGGATGATGAAACCCACAAAGATATCTAGCAAGAATGTGTTTGTTCATCTGATGAGCTCGCCTTGTGCTCCATGTTTCTTTTGATCATCGGACTGCTCGGCTGGTGATTGACGGCACTTATTTTCCTCGTGGGATGTACACATTGAATAAATTAGATATACCATCCTGTAATAGAACATAGATGATCAGGACCTTGATGTCTGCGATAGTTTTAACAAGGCAGGCTGACAGGGAAGTGGAGCTGACTCTAAAAATATAAAGGTCACGCTGAATGGATTATGTGGCATCAATGGAGCCACCGTCCAGCTCAGCAGGAGCCCTTAAATCCACTAGCAGCCATAACCCCTCGGCTCAGGGGCCAGGTGACGCTTTTCATGTCCTCCAATGGAGAGACATCACAGAGGCATCCTCCACTTTGAGCTGCCCGTCATCAAACAATGCATCAGAACATCAAATCAATCCACCCCCACTGTATCTATCGTTTGATATGAAAGATGGGGGAAATGGAAGTGCCCACCACCACCGCAACCCCCACACCACAAATCTACATTTTTGTTTCTCCCATTGCAAACACTGACACGCCTTCCATACTAAAGCAATGACATAGTGAAAAGGTTGTGCTTGACTTTTATTTGAGAGGTTCAACAGTGGTTACCTGACCTGGGATCACACATCCACCTTATGAAAGGGTGCAAACAGGTTATTATAGTTTCTGGAAATACAACTCTAGGATTACAATAGCCTACCCAACTATGGTAGGTATTGGTACTTAAAGATGTATTCCTTAAATTCTACTGCCTGTGATTGCAAAGATGTGCGTGAGCATGATTTTACACAACTAGAACAGAACATTAACTTGTCATAAGGGGACGCAGTAAAGGAACGATCATCCACATGTTGATCGTAGAAACCTTTAGTAAATATCTGAATGGCTCAAGACTTTATAACCTCGCACGGCAGCTGGATACTCGCAATGTCACAAGATCACACGGGACTCATGGCATCACATCTCCCACAAAGATCCATCATGTCAGGCTTCAATCTTTTCGACGGAAAAGATATTTTCGATCTCCTCCCGAGTCTGACTGGCCAAGTTTGATCGACAGATACTTCATCCAATCACCTGCCAAGTATTTATTTAAAGTGCCTGCCCTTTTCTGAACCATTTCCAATGACGGCTTCTCAGATGGTTCTGTGAAACAAACCATCTGACGGGTCAGGTTACAGACTTTAGTCCTCATTACGTAAAACAAAATATACTACGTTTTACTTGTTTTGGTTTAAGATTTCAAATTACAGGTGAAGACATTCAAGATTTCCATCTATGGTTGTCACGTACTGCAGCTTACTTTTTGTATTTTCTAAAACAGTCATTCCCAAAGACTGGGTCAGGATCCACAGATGCAGGACATTTTATTAGGGTGGCCGAATACATTTTCAGAATTTCTTCCTTAGTCTTTTATTTAATATTTATATCTGCAGTACACCTTTGAGCCACATGAGAAGGCCTGAATGTTCGTATTGTTCTGATAATTATAGCCTACTTGTAACATTGAATCTAATAGGAAAGGCTAGCACACAGTCTGTTTGTTTTACTGATGAGGGGAAATAAACGAGAGCCTAAAAATGTTTCAGGAACGTTCATTCACGCACAAATTTAATTGATAGACTATTGTGAATTGGGATGCGATGGTTTGTCATTTTAAAAAAGTCAGTGCCCAGAAAAAAAGTTTGGGAAACACTGTTGTGAAATATACTGTTTAATATATCAGATTTGAGGATGATTGATTAATCCGATTTTCCAATCAATCAGAAATAATCATTTTCCAGAGCCAAAGGTTATATATTATCATCGCTTAGTTTATCTGACCAATTGTCCCAAACCCAAAGATATTCAGCTCAGCTCATTCAATCTGACTTTGCTTTCTTAATAGATAAATGAGATTATATTAAAATATATGAGCAGTCCACTATGAATAAATCCAGCTAAGAGCTGAATTACAACCACGGTGTGTTCATTGTATGGCGTATCATTCTTGTCTGTAGCATCAGGTGCATGAGTGTGCCCTGTAATGTTGCTGTAACCATATGCCCTGAGCCTAAGGAGCCCCTTTTGTGCTCCAGAAATTCACTATTACCATTTCTTTAGAGGTATCAAGGGATAAGCAGACGTTGTCGGTTGCCATGTTGTACATGGTCATTGTTTTGTTTGTATTAAAGCCCACAAAAAACCCTGCCACAGAGCTAATTGACGGGGCGGAGTTTTCATGTGACCGTTCAGATCCTTGGAGAGCTTCTTGAAGTGTTCGCTGCTTCTGTGGGGATGGAGAAAAGCCATTTGTTCGGAGGGGATCAGATTTGAATAGCTTTGTGCTTTTCATTCAGATCTTAACAGGGGCGTGTGCGCCTGGCTGGAAAGAAACCCTAAAATGTGTGGTTTGATTAATGACTAATTCCAGGCTGAAAGGCAGTTGTTGGTAGTCTTTACCAGTTAATCCCTTAAAACGTGGAATCACACCCAAACAGTGGGCTGCTGCTGTTATTGTTGTACGGTCTATAACGCGAATGAGCCGAGAGGTTTGCAATGTGATCCACAACCATGAGTGCTTCTTAGCACTGTGGCGTGTATCCTGCCTCATTATAACCACGACCAAGGGTCACATGATTTGTATCATAATGAAAAAAACACAGCTTCGTCTGGGTGCTTGTCTAATTATGTAAAAAGACCATTTTGGAAGGAGACAGAATGTGTGTAGCTTCAAGCGCAATGAGGGGAAAAGAACAAAAAGAGCATTGATCATGTGACTGCGGGGGTCAAAAGTTCAGATGGCCGGGACACAGGTGTCATGACACCTGAGGCAACGGGGCTTCTTGTGACCCGCAGTTTTTCAAAGCATTACATAACCTACATATTAACCCTTTCATAAGACATTTAGTCTGTTTGCAAAATAGAGGCATTTTCTGTGGATTTAATTTTTTGTTCCATTAAGTCGTCGATGCTACAGGCTCACTAACCCATCAATATTTTTATTCTTTCTATTCTTACACGTTGTGTTGGTGGGTGTGCATCTGTCTGAGTGAAATACAGAAGGAAAACTAGGTCAATACTCTCTACAGCTCAGGCAGAAGCTGCTCTCATTCAAATCACCTCCCCATCCACATTTTCCCAGTCTGTGCCATTGAAAACCTTCCCCGCAAAAACACGGCAGCGCCTCTACAGCTGTCTGCCTTCGTCCAGCTATCCCTGGCTAGCTCGCAATGCTAATATTTACCCGTTCCTTCCTGTGGATGTAATGTGCAATGTTGCACTGGAGCTAGCTGGGGCTTAGAGAGACGAGTACTGTCTCTAGCTCTCGTCTCCACAGGTAGAGACGCACAAAGACCCCCACCAGACTCTATTTTCCCCCTCAACGCTGAGCTCCCAAATCCAAACTGACAGCCATTCATGCCCAGAATACCTGGGCGAAAGCTGAGGGGGGGAAACACTATCTAGGTGTAGCAGGCAAATCCGCTCTTGTTCGACGGATCTATGAAGCTCCTGCATAAGGCAACTCATCAGCACTTTTCCCCCCATTCTGCACTGCATTTTCTCTCCCTCTTTCTCCGCGTCTCTGGTATTGTGCGGAGAGCTAAGGTTTTAGCGCGCTCTGCCACACAAAGTTAGCTTGTGCTGCGATTTTATTTGTGTACATCTCTCAGGGCCTTTCGAGTGTTGTTGTTGAATGTGGATGTTGGCACCACGGCGCCGCTTGGCATGAATGTAGCTACTCAGCAGACCAGAGCTGCTTCTAATGATAAATCATGCAGTGTGTTAATGCAGCAGCAGGGTTGCTATAAATAGTCGCTGGAGAGGCGATGACGATTGATTCAGGAAGAAAAATAAAGCACGCTCCAAACATTTTCTGCTTGTGGTCAGCTGTAACGGCTGAGTTCAAGCATGGGGCCCCCAAGGTTAACATTGCACCTGGGTTTGAAACACACAGCTGATCAGGTAAATGACGCAGCTGAAGGCTTTATGGCTTTAATACAGTTCGACACATTGACAGTGTCCAGATATATACCTGGTAGCTGTATCTTTTTGTTGCTGAGAAATGGTGTCATCTAAGGTGGTGGTAGGATTTTCAGTTAACCTGTCTCAATAGAGCCGAGGCAGGTGATGGAGCAGCCATGTTCTTTGTGGGGGTGTGGATGCCTAGTGGGCGCTCAAGTGTGTGTGCGGTCTGCCTTTTGTGTACGTGTTTACGTGTGCGCTCGCAGGCCTGCTGACAGTGGCACTTCAGCAGAATGTTTGCCCTTTCCTCAGTCCTTTTGATGTGACCAGGTCCTGCTGTGATAATGAGCCCTGTGCCCCGCCGCAAGGTGAACATCCTGCAGTTCGCCCAGGGCTCTGCCAGAGCAGCGCCCCAACCCCCACCACACACACACACACACACACACACACACACACACTCTGCTAATACAACAGTGGAGGAGCCGACCACCGCTCAGAGCTGATCAACTTCCACACGGTGCTTGAATGGTGTGAAAATGAGGACAATCCTTCATGTGGTACAGAAACCTTTGGAACCTGTATGTATGCACATACCACATTAGGGCCTGGCAATATGGCTGAATATGGTGATTGATATTACGATTTTTACAAGACAGATATATATTACAATATAGAATGTGCATGCAAAATAACAGAAATAATCATTTTTTAAAGCATGTAAAGGATAAGTCTGTTTGTATTCTGTATTTTTCCTCTGGTCAATAAATCCCATGAAAAGACCAACAATGAATTGGTCCTGCTAGCAAGTATTTCTGTGTAGCCAAAGCCTGATATATCTTATTTCTCTGTGCCATAGTCAGATTAAAAACACATCACTGAGCCAAACCAGAAGCCTAAATGCCAGCAGCAAACCAAACTGTTGCACTGGGTGGTTGACGTCATTACAGTAAACATGGGGCACTGTAGTTTATTTTGAGTGATGCTGTGTTCACACTATGAGCAACACAGCAACAAGCTACAAGGCATTTCCAATGGAAGTCGGTGAGCTGAAGCTACAAACTAACGCCTGACACGTGACGCGCTACAAATAAAGTTGAACTGGTCGAGCTGGTTTTTCAACGCTCCAATGATGCGATGAAGCATCAACCAATCATGAGTCAACACTGACTCGGCGACAATGTAGCTGGCAACGCTGACCATTTGGTTGCTTTTGTTGCTCGTAGTGTGAACATAGCTTAAGTCCAACATGCACCGTCCTGCTGCCGTATATTCTCCTGTCATGTGTGTTAATTCGCCACAGAAAATAGTCCCCAGAAAATGCATATTATATATCACATATTCTAAAAACTACAATTGGCCTTTTTAAAAAGTGACAGATTAACAACATGGAGGTATTGAGAGATGGACTGACAGGATTTGTTGACAATGACGAAAATATACAATACTGCCAGCGTCCTCCTTTAACTATGTTGAGCTGATATGTACATCACATTAGACCAAACTCTTCACACATGTAAAACAAAAACCTCAATTACAATTCTTTGTTACAATTAGCTTAAAAACAATAATATGGACAATCAGTTAGTTTTGGAGGTGTTTTATAAAACAATAACACTATCATATACAAGCTGCGACGTGATTTCACCAAAATTCAATATACAAAATTACTGAACTGTTGCTCAACCCTATAGAGTGGAGCAGGAATGACATATTTTTGTAAGCCTACTAGGAGGTTCGAATCGCACGGGTTCCATCGACAAAAAGCCAATGGGATTTTTCCGTTGGGTTTTGGATTATTGCAGAAAATGTTGTATTTACTGACATATTTCATATCATAGAACAAAACTTGTGTTAACCACAGACCTTATTTGAGGCATCTAACTAAAAACACATTCCAAAAATCCATTTACTTTGAGACAAGGGAACCGGAAGTGCTAAAACGCTAACTCATTTCTGGGTGTTAGGACTCATCCTGCATTCCTGCATGACTTTTTACAGCCTCAGCTCTTTAAAGAGACTGTCTGTTGTCATAGTATTTAACTTTACTGTTTCTACTTAACTCGCTGTGGCTTCACAGGAAAGAAAAATAGCAACTGGATCATTTCTGATGTTCTGTTGCTCTTCCCTCAGTTTTTTAATAGCTCCGCGACATATAGAAATTAAGAGTTGAACACTTTTAAAAAAGCGGATAAAGTCTTTTCATCTGGGGCAGGCATATTTCACACAAATTATCTTCCTTGCAATGTCAGTATGAGAGCTAGCGTGATTGGTTTGCTTGGAGCACACGCTCTTCATGCCAACTGAAGGATGATGGGTAATCCACCTCGTCCTATTCACTTGTGCTTGCTGGTGGTGGTGGTGGGAAAGAAGACAGTCAGCTGTTAATAGCTCCTTTGTGTTCACATGTAGCATGTATGTGTTAAATTCATTAAGTGCGTGGTTATTGCGTGCTCTGATCCCATCACCATGTACCGTGACCATCTTTTACAGCGTGTCTGTGTGCCTTTTTGTGTGTGTGTGGATTCCATGTTAATACAGTGGCATGTGTCGGTCATGTGTGGTTAATGTGAAGTGTTTGACGTGTGGCTTGTGTGGGTGTAACGGTGGTATTTAGAGGACAGCGTGACAAGTTTCCTCGCATGATAAATTTGTGCTGCAACTTAGCATTTAAAAACCATAACATTGCATACTGTATGCGGTACATGTTATCTAAGGAATTCAACAAACACCATTCTGCTTCAAGTTTGTGATCTCCTTCATACCTTTTATTCACGTTTTTACCAACTGGCCTTCAGTGTCACCGCTTCTGTTCAACTTTTAGACTCTGACTAGCACGCGGGATTTATGATTGAAATGAAAGAAAGGGGGTAAAAGGAGAGATTGGGAGGGGGGGTCTTCACAGATGTAAATGTCTCTCCAGGGTAGGCTTTTCCTGTTATTCGTAGCCTCCTCCACTCCTGTCCCTGTGGTTGGCTTCGCTTGTTCGTCTCATTACCCCGGGCGCGTGGCGTTCCTTCGCTTGCTGGCGGCCCGGCTTTCTTCTCCATTAATTGGGTTTCGTTACATTAAGCCCCCTGGCCGAGGGGCCGTCCTGCCAATAAAACATTCCATTTTTAGCACTGCACTCCAAGCTGGTGGAGTTCAACCCGCTCTGCGAATGGTAATTGGTTATTTATTTAAGCTTCCTCAGGTTGGTCTCCACTGGTTTTGGTAAAGAGGGATTGGGGGGGCGTGGAGGGAGTTGCAGTCCCTTTTCTTTTCTGCGCTGTAAAGCTACTATGGGGAAATGTTTGCTCGCTTTTGTTGGGAAGAGGTTGTGCAGCTTGCACACAAACACACCTGAGAGTGAACACCTGGTCTGAGGGCGACTGTGAAGGATCTCTGTGCCGGGCACACCCTCGTTTCATGCTTCAACTTTGGGCATTTACAGAGGCTTTCCATCTGTAATCTTGTCTTCTTTATGATCACATTGTCAGTGGACACAGTAGCCAAAGATGGTGTTTAAACAGTCAGAGGTGGGTGTGCTCTCAGTTCTGTGATTTACAGTTATTTTAAATGATTCCCTCAGGCAATCATCATTTTATTGGAAATTTACAGCAAGGCTCTTGATGATACTGGTTGTAATCACAGAACAATTTCTCGCCTCATCTTGTTATTTTAATATCCTGGGCCTAATTTTTGTGGGGCATCCTTTTCCTCTAGAGTGCAGAAAATCCTGTGAGTTTAGGTTTTTGGGGTGAGAAGGGCTTCTTAGTGAAAAGATTTAGCAGCATGGGAATCCATAGCCACCACTTGAGCTGCCATCTCCCCAGCTGTTTGTGAAACACCTCACATGGTTTCTACACACTTGATTGTAGCTGCAGGCGCGAAGAGTCCTCATTGCATATAAATTACAGAAGTGGGAAGTGATTATTATAAAATTCCCGCTTTCCCTTTTTTCCTCTCCACTCTGCAGAAGTGGTATAATTGAGTGGAGTACAAAAGCCGTGCTGAGAGGGAGAGAGATGCTAAAAAGGCAATATTGCAGGGATAGTTATTGCATATACCACATAGACACACGTACGCACTCGTGCTCAGAAAACCATGGCAGGATGCTGGTGGAATCTGACAGAATACAAGCTCAGAGACACCGGCGTGCCGTCAGAAAAAAATCCTCCCTCAGAAAAAAACAAAACAAAAAAAGAAACAAAAACGAAACGTCCCATTTCCCTTCCCCACCCCCAATTTCAGACAGCACGCCAAGTCACTGGCTCTCCGTGCTGAAACACACTGGAGTGTCTCCTCCATGGAGGGCTTCCTGCCAGCTCCAGTTCCGCACAATGAATTTCTCTTAAAACCACATCTGAGGGGTTCTTTAGAAGGGCCGGCCAAAGCCTGGATATGAAATTCCAAATGGAACGTTTTCTTTTCAATCCTCGCCGCCTCTCCTCTTTCACTCTCCCTGAAAAATATGAATAGAAAGATCCTAAGCCTATTATTTCTCCTATACAATAAAAGGGACCTCCAATATGGCCGCCCTCCATCGTAACACCGCCGCCGCCGCCGCCGCCGCTGCTGAGGGCTTTTAGAGTCAGGATGAGAGGGGGTTAAATTGCAGCGACGTGCCGTGACCCTCACGGTTGTGGTCACTCTCCAACTACTTCCTCCAGGAAATTGGTAAGAGGGTGTCGTGCATTTTTTCTGTGCAAACTTGCCAAGAGCTGCAAAGTGGGTGCAGCAAGCCAACAAGTCTCCACCTGGAGGAATTACAATGGTGGCTCCATGACGGCTGTAAGCACCGTCACGTCACAGTGTGAGGATTTTGATTAACCCTGATACAGTTTTCACTAACATACGAATGTTAAGAGAGATGTGAAGATGTAATAAATGATTGCTTTTCCTTTCTTCTGAGAGTAAACCATGGTTCGTTGTGGCATGCAGTTTATGTAAATGTGAACCCAAACAGCCATAAATTGTGTATTGGTCACAGAGGCCTGCAGGTTTTGTTCTGGTGGATTTTTGCCATAATGGAGGCAGTTTATTAAGAAGTTGAGAAAAATGTGATTTGACAGCTGCAACTGGGAAAAGCACAAAAGAGGGCTTTGCTTGTATGGAAGAAGCCTCTAGCTTTCTTGGGTGCTAAGGAGTCAATCACCTTTATTTTTTTATCATAGTTTATGAGAGACTAACTTTTGCTTCTGCTCGCTTTTTCATTCTTTTCTCTTTCATTACAAGTCAGAGAAGACTTCCAGCTAAGATGCTAATTCCTCAGGTTCTTATCTCATTCCCACAGGATAACAAATGGGAGTGGACAGGCGTAAAATAATATGGGCGAGAATGCCATCATTTAGCCCCTGGTGTAGGCATGTCCCGGTCCTGGTTAGCCCTCCTTTAGGGTTAGCAGCCCTTACTGATAAGCCCTCCCCTCAGTAGGAGGAGGTCCGCCACTCCCACTCTCACAGATTATCCCGTCACCTTTGACTCTTGTTGACCGGGTTCAAAGAACCACACTCACCTGCACTAATGTGAAAAGCCTCTGCATTATGACGGAATTAGTTTTCAGGCTGGATTTGACTTATTTTGTGTTGCAACCTCAAATGCGACGTTGCGGACTACATGATGGCGTATGAGGCTCTGATCAAGAGATGAACTGGGAAAGAAATTGGCCGTGGGAGATGAGATTCCCATCCCGATAAGGAATCTGATGCAGATGATGCGTCATGTGGTCGAGGATACTGAGATTTTCTCCACACACACATACAGCACACATACTGCCCTTTGTGTTCCCAGTTAGGACGTTCCCAGAAGGTGGGGAGAGGGAGAGGGGGGACTTAAGTTGAGACTGGTGCCAGTCTGCGAGAGGTTCGGGGAAAACGGCGACATTCCAGCCACCCTTGTGTCCAAAAACGTGTGTGTGCGTGTGTGTGTGTGTGTGTGTGTGTGTGTGGCGGGAGTGGGCGAGGAAGGGCACCAATCACCACGTAACACTGCAGGAATGTCACCTTGGCAGACACCTCACTAGGACAATGAAGTGAAAGTCGTTTGATTACATCGTCTCCTGAGAAATGAATGCCCGTACTAAATTTAGAGGAGTATATCCAACAACATTATTAATCAGATGACTGTTCCTGTGAGAGCATCTGATTACGATTTCGTGAAACTCATTGATTCAAAGCTCGTGGGAGCCATTTGGTGTAAGACGTGTCTCACCCAACAGTGAACTGACGTCCCTCCGATTAGCCATATATCCTGTGGAGGTGATATTTTGACTCAAGCTCTGCCCTGGGCTCCCATTGTGAATAGTAGATTTAGCATGGCTAAGCATTGCCATGTGTTCATTGCTGCTGAAGCATGTAAGCGCTATTGGCTGCATGGGGGTTGGGGCCGGGGATTTTTGGGCCTGGCTCGGTCTATTTTAGTTGTCAGGAGGCAGGTCTCTGTGAGTCAGCCGGGGATGGGGGGCCTGTGGTCAGGCAACTCTTGACGTGATTACCCCTGCATTAAGTACCGCTGCAGACATCTGTCTCACTTGCGCTCTCTCTCTCTCTCTCTCTCTCCATAGCCAGCCCCCTTCTCCTCCTCCTCCATCCCTCATCTCTCCTTCCCCCGGCTCTTGCTCTGTAATGAACTCCCCTTATTCACCAGCTAATGACTGCCTTTGATCTCCCGCCTAAGACCTCTGCTCTGACTCTACCCTGCGAATCTCTCTCTTCTCTCCCCTCTCTTTGCTCTATCGCTTGCTCGCTCCTATTCACTCTGTTTCTCTCTTTTGCTGTCTCAAACATGCTCATGCACCTCTTTTACTTGTTTTTCCTCCTTCCTTCAGGGAAGGTGGTTTTCGGTGCTGCTGACCTATGCTAAACAAAGTTTTGAGGTGCTGGGCTTAGGCTACTTAAGGAGAAGAAGTTGAAGAAATAGTTCCTTTTTTTTCTACTATTAAGCTTCATCCACATCGACAAGGAGGCAGACCACCCGCATTATATGTGCCGTACCAATCCCCACATCATGTGGAATGAAACGGGGCCATATTGCACATGGAATAATGCAGTTGAAGCTTGTGTATAATGTCATCCTTTCTTCATATTGTTTTTAAAACTTTGTGTATTTTTCTCCGCAGTCCAACAAAGTCCCCGTGGTGCAGCCGTCCCATGCAGTCCACCCACTCACACCACTGATCACGTACAGTGACGAGCACTTCGCCCCCGGTCCTCACCCCCAGGATGTCAACAAACAAGGTAGAGAACAAGCGAACGGATACGAACATGACACAGCACTCACTGCCTGCACAACAACGACAGTGTGGCTGCAGGGTTTCAGTAATAGAACTTTGTGAATTATCCATGTTCCCAGATATTCTGGTGGTTCTTGTCATCATTTTGCTTTAAAAAGTGGCAATAGCTAGTGGCAGTATTTCTGAAATGTCCTTTTCAAATCCATTTCTCATGTGGACTACTAATTAGAGATGCACGGATCCGACTTTTTCTATCAACTCGGTATATGCCGATACAGATGCAGATCCGATACCAGCGTGGCCTTTCTCCAAATCTGTATATCTTACTGCGTGGAACTCATAGGGAGCATTTTTTCTATGTTAACATGAGGCCAGGGATTGCTTTGGGACTGAAAACGTACTTATATTCATTCAGTTATGTCAGGCTGCCAACTGATAGTGGAAACACTGAAGAAGAAGAATCTGTATTTTATGTAATATGTCACATAATGGCCGATACCTGATCTGCTTAATAAGATCAGTATCTGTGCTGATACGATCCACATCTGGATCGTCACATCCCACTAACACACTACTAATTCCAACAAAACATGAATTTGCAGTGTTGATATAGTTTTTGCAATGTTCCAACTTCCATCTAACATTTAAGGCCTTTACACACTAGGGCATCTATTTCATTTGATTCATTTGCACGCCTATAGATTTTTTCAAACTGTTGTTTTTGTCAAAAAAACGTTCACACAGAACGCAAATATTACACTGCGAAAAAGCAACATAATTTTTTTCTGAAACAAGGCTAATTTTCGCATCGCAAATAAAGGCATCAACCAATCACGTTGTGTTGAACGGGCTTATTAAATATGCACACTATAGTTTACAACAATACAGATGCTCCGAAGTTGGAACCAAGCAGACTTTAAACTTTAAAGGCAAACTTTATTCTTCACAAAGGCAGCGCAGACCAGATCCACTCCTTCTGTTCTTACCTTTCACAATATAAGCCCTAGAAATATACACTGCATAACTGTTTACTAAAGGACAATTCATTCAGAGCATTTCGCTAAAAGGAAACTAATATAGCTTACAGTGGTTCAGGCTTTACAACAATTTACCTCAGACAGACTTCCAGATGCTGCTCTGGGTCTCTCTCTGGTAGTTAGTCCTCTGCCTGCGTGAATCTATTCAAATCTGATATTGGTAAAGTGTTGCAACTGTAGCAAATTTGCATGGCTGCCAGTATATATAGTTTTGATGTGTAATATTTTGCATTGCGTGTCGTTTATTCTTCGTGCTCCCAGTGTGTAAAGGCCTTTAATGTCAGTGAGAACTACGGTTACAACTTTGTTTGATTGGCAGAAGTCAAAAAATAATTTAGTGACCCTATTTGTTGTCATTAAACGCAGTAATCTTATATTATATTATATTATAATGGGCAGGATTGCATATTACTCCCCAGTAGGGCTGTAATGGAGATATTTGACAGTACCAGATATTGTCAATATTCATTGTTACATTTTATTTGGACTCGCATACAAAGATCTTTAAGTCTCACACGTCACCATCGGATAAACAAGGTTAAACAGGGTTATCACAGCCCTGGTTTATGATTTGCAGATTCACAAAAGAAGTGATTTTATTCAAAATATTGCAATAATACTGAACACTACACTCAAGTAGTGTTTTTTTCTAACATCTCTTTGTGCCAACACTGTCAGGAATCAATAGAGACACACAAACCAAACTGTGTCACAGCAAAGTCATCCTTTCTCTCAGCTCCTAACATGAACTCATTTGAAGCAGCCTGTGGGACGGCGCGCTGAGCTCCGCTGCCCTCTCCCTCTGCACTCTCTGCCTTTCAGTAACAACATCAAGCTACAGCTCTGACAGCTGCAGAGGAGCTCCTCAGCAGTTAGGACGAGCTCCTCAGCCCCGCACTGCTGGAGACAGCTTCTCACGAATGCGAGAAAAAAGATGTGTGCCTCCGCCGCCGTAGTTTTGTCCCACACCTTTTTCTCTTCTCGTGGCTTTCTTCTTCTCCCGCGGCTGCCAGTTGAAAAGGAGGAGAGGGATCAGACAGGATGTAGGCGATGATGAAGATGATGATGAGGCTGGGAGGTTCTGAGGGACCGGGCTATAAATAACAATGTAGAACTGAGCACAAGAGTACACAGCGTAGTGAGATGAAGGGAGTGAGACATATAAAGAAACTGTGCTCCACATATGTCAGAGGAATCATGCATCAGACACATTTTTGTTGAATATTTTTCTAAAGGAAGCAGGGAAGAATTGTGTTGACACGGAATTGAGCAATAAAAACACTGCGAGCACATGCACGCATTCGATTTCAGAAATTTGTTGTCATGTAGTACAAATTTATGAAGCAATGCTCTCCGTTTTTACTGTTCGTGTTGGTCCATCGAGATCCAGTAAGTTTCTGACAAACACTGAAGAGCAGAAAAGACCCCTGGAGGTTTTTTTTTTTACTATATTTGATCTTTGCACTCGCAGCCCAACAGAAATCCATGTCCAAGCGATCCAGTTGCAGAATTGGCTGCAAATGATTTCCCTAGGCATATTCATGTGTGTATACCAGTCGAGCTAAGCTGAAGATGCTTAAAACGAAATCTCTCTTATTCTCTTTCTTGCTGTCTCTTTCTCTCTTTCTTTCTCGCTCTCTCATATCGACTGATTGCTGCTCTGCCTTCCTTAGTGGGCTCAGACTTTGATCTGCTCGTTAATTATGAAAAACAATCATGGATTTTCTCATTATGAGCTCTAATATGCGCAGGGCCGCCATGCAATGGAAGTAAGGTCGAGCAGAGGGGGGGCTTTGAACATTTTACATTTATATGTATACTGTTTAAAAAGAATGAAACATAACATGGGAACACTAATTTGAATGTAGATGATTTCCAGGTTTTACAACGAGAAGCATGTTAGCTTGTTTTGAGTGTGCGGAGCCTTGTTGGGCGTCAGCGGGAACGTGTGAATAGGCGAGTGAGTAATTAGGCACCTTAGGGGTGTGAGTGACAAGGTTAACACGCCGGGGCTCTCTCCGCCTCCCTCACCGCCTCACCCCTTGCCTCCTTCCCTTCTGCCCTCAGGAGGGCCCTCAGGAGTGTTAGGTGGTGGATTAGTTGGCAGGGGGTAGCGCTATGCCTGCTATGAATCCAGCGTTGCAACATTGGCTTTGGAGATATAAGCCCCCCGTTCGCCCTGCCTCTCCGAGGAGGGAGGCCCCTTCAGACCACAGCCTGGAGAGGGAAAGAAGAAGAAGAAGAGAACAGATAGAGGCCGGGAGAAAAGGCTGGCTCCAGCAGGGATTAGAAGATGGTGCTAATCTGGAGGCATTTGCCCTCTTTTTCTTTGTGTATGTGTGTGTGTGTGTGTGTTTGAGCACACATGTAGGCACATTGTGTGTATGAACAGTATTTCCTGATATCTGCAGACTTTCAATCATATTATTACTGGCTCAGCTCTAAAAAGGAAAACAAATAAGTGTCAGACAAGAAGATGTGTCGTTGCAGATTTAGTTCATTTTTTAGTCATTTTACAGTCAAGTCTTTTTTAGTTAAGGAACCCCTCGACCTTGAAACGCAGCAGGAGCAGGCGAGCTGCAGATGGAGGAGCTTAAGTCCTGAAGATCCACCGACAGTTAGTCCAAGTCAATCCCGTGTCTACAGGGAAAGCTGCAGCCTCGGCCACAAAAGAGGAAGCCTCAATTAACCAGCTTAAAGACGCTGAAACACACTGGAAGGACTCTAGCTAAGCGGGAAAATATGATCCTTTTCTTACTGGTTGATAAAGTGAGGTCAAAAAGCGCGTTGGAGCCCTGACATGTGCACCGTCATTGACTTGTAGTGAAGCAGGATGGGAAGGAGGGAAAAGGAGTAATAGATTTTAAAGGAAAAATCTTAACTCAAGGTCCATAATATTATAGAATAAAGTGGGAAAGTAATGACTTAAATCAGAAAATGTCTGATCAAAAAAATAAATAAACAAGACCTGACAAAGCATAAGATGCTAATTTTTGGTAGTAGCACTTGCCAGTCTTTGATTCTCAATGCTATGGGCACATTTTGATTGTTTCTTAGAAGGGCTGCAACTAATGATTATTTTCATTGTCTATTAATCTGTTGATTATTTTTTTGATTAATCTGTTTGTTTGGTCTATAATGTCGATCAGTGTTTCCTAAAGCCCAAGATGACGTCCTAAAATGTCTTGTTTTGTCCACAACTCAGAGATATTCAGTTTACTGTCATAGAGGAATAAAGAAACCAGAAAATATTCACATTTAAGAAGCTGGAATCAGAGAAATTAGACTTTTTTTTTTCTTAAGAAATGACTCAAACCGTTTAATTGATTATCAAAAATAGTTGGCAATTAATTTAATAGTTGACCGCTAATGAATTGATCGATTAATCTTTGCAGCTCTAGTACTTTGTACGTTTTTTATATAATCAGTCGTCTTTTATTTAATTTTTTTTTCTTTCTTTCATGCTCATCCTATTTAAATGCTCTTTGTAATGTGTTTTTTTAATGACCCTAATGTAGGCTGCTAGCCAAAATGCGTCGGCGTCACCATAGAGTTGTCGATTATACGACAAGAGTTGCTGTAGTTCTGACACCTTCTAACTTTTGGCACTTGCCAGTCTGAATGGAAATGTGCCCGTAGCAATTCTCATTGCTACGGGCACATTTCCATTTGGTACTTAGAGCCACAGGATGCAGATGTATAAGTGAACCTGAAGGCTTTCTAACAGTTGTGTACCGTTGTTGTTTGTCTAGGAATGCAGAGGCATCACCCCGGACCAGACATGACCAACTTCTACTCCCTGTCTCCTGGAGGAGTCGGGCAGATCACGCCACCGCTGGGATGGTGAGTCAAGACCGACAAAAGCAAAAGCGTGAACAGTTTATTTATGTAAACAAGGAGCAATTAGGATCCTGTCTCCTCACATCAGATGCACACTGACACTGTGCTGGCTTTAATGGAGGAATGCTGGCCTGCAGCAGCAGCAGCCTACACAGGGAGGTCTGCCTCTGGCTGTTCCTGCTGTTACTGCTGCGGCTTCAGCCACACCACTCCTTTGTGTGCCCAACACATGTCAAACACATCACCGCATACATGCCCCTGCATAACCATATGGCTGGTTAACCCCCATCAAAGCTTCCTGGAAGCACTTCTCTCTCTGAGCGTCACTTCATGTTTGTGAAGTACTTTTTTAGTGTCTTTTACCTCCTTTTCGTTCTTCCTTTTTTTGACTGCATCCTTGTCACTGCCATTCCTTTACTTTTTTTCCCCCCTGTTCTCAAGATGTCGTACCCTCTTTCTTCCTCCACACTATCTCTTTCTCTGTCAGCGTGGTGTTTGTAAAGACAGGCCTTCAGGCACACACAGAGTGGAGCCAGATGTAAGGTGCAGGAGCAGGCGACAGTTGAAACTCAGACAGTATCTTCTGCTTTCCTCCTCCTTAAATCTGAATGCCTAGGGTATATTAGCACATTTTTTATTTTAGGAACTTTTACCCCACTTTTCCTCGTGAAACCTAATTTGAGATCCTGGGTCATAGTTTGTTTCCCGGGATCGAGGAAGCATTGTGTTTGCAGTACTAAACATTGCTGATCTGTACATTTCATGCTCCATTTCTATAACCAACCCCTTTTTTGAAAACCAGCATCCAGTAGATTGAAACATAACCACAGCAGACGTGAGTGATGAAACAAATGGTTCAAACAAAATGGAAAATGGAGACGCGGACATTATGGACCCACTGATGGACTGATGACAAGAAACAGAATCTACTATTTATTATTTCAGAAGAAGAGTCTCAAAAAGTTTGGAAAAGAAGAGCATATCTAAAGATTTCCTCATGTTGTAGCAGAAATGGATATTCAAAGCAGCTCTGAAAATTGAAACAGATTTTAAAAATATTGAAGGACCGCATAAAGTTTCTCTTGTCAGTTCCTCTTATTTCGCCTGATCTTCATTGTTCTTGAAGTGCAGTGAGAAGGCACACATAAGCACAACTTATGGAAACTTAACCGACTTAATTAGTTACTACAGATCATTGAATCTCAGATCATTCCGCTCTAACTAGCTTTGTTTGAGGGTGTGCTAAACTAACTGCCAGGCAGGTGTTTTGCAAACGTGTTACTCGGTGACATCACCACGTTACGGAAGAAAAGGCGGGACTTTAAGCAAGGCGTTTCAGGCTGTTCAGGAGCAGTGTTTCTGTTGGGGAGAGTAACTCCCTTTGGCCTGGACTTTGGGCTTTGCAACTATGCAGAACTTTTACATGCATAAAAAACGATATAACACACTAAAGGAAAGGGGAAAAGCATAAAAGGTCCTCTTTAACATTAAAAAATATGTGTGGATGGATTTCTTTCCTTGTTTGTGTACGCTGTTGCGAGTGTGCACCTACTATCACTTAACATTTAGGGGACCCTTTCCATGTTCCTGTAATTATTATTATTAATTAATCAAAGCCTGCTGTCTGCTGTGATTGCAGGTTCTCACACCACATGGTGCCCGGCCCCCAAGGTCCCCACGCCACAGGGATCCCCCACCCGGCCATCGTCAACCCACAGGTCAAACACGAGCCTCCGCATGAAACAGACATCATGCACATGTGAGTTCTGCAAACACAAAATACCTTCATCACACACTTTTTTTTTATAAGAAACTCTAGTTTTCTGAGACGACATACTTCCAGGTATTTGTGCTCTCCACTGCTACAGTAGGCCGTTGCTGAACAAACCCTCTGTCAGAGCCTTGTTGTCATTCCCTTGATGTGAGCAGATAAGCAGCGAGGGCCCGTGCTCTACTGATAACAGGCCTATGCTTCACTTGGCCTCGGGGATCACAACACACTTAGCCAGCAACAGATACAGGTCCTAGATTAGTGCTCGGATGAAATGAATTCACATCCCCAGTGTGTGCAGTGGGAAGTGCTGTGAGCACCCTGAAGTGGTTATCACTGATATTTCCATTATTCATGGCCATCCCAGCACCAAGACTGTACTAGTATCAAAAAGGTTGTTAGAAAGTAAGTCAGGAGTGGGAGCAGAGTGTTTCTGAGTGTGCGAGTGTGAGCATTTGGCTTTAAGCGATTGCCAATGTGCTGTGGACGAGAAGGTTTGGTTGCCATTACTGGTGAAGTAATCTCTCCGCATTAAGGGGGCTGCGACTGCACATGATTAAAGAGGCCGGGGCCCATGGCGTGCCTCGCTATTGGCTGAGAGCAACCAGACCCTCGCTGCTTTTGTCGCCATCGCGGCACCACATCCCCTCTTTTGTTTTGCTTTGCTCTCTTATTTTCTAACTACTTTGTTTCCTCCTCTTCTTTACCTCCATCCATGTTGTTGTTGTTGTTTCTTTGCAGGAAATCTCAGCACGAACAGAGAAAGGAGCAGGAGCCCAAAAGACCGCACATCAAGAAGCCGCTAAACGCCTTCATGCTCTACATGAAAGAGATGCGTGCGAATGTGGTCGCCGAGTGCACGCTGAAGGAGAGCGCTGCCATCAATCAGATCCTGGGACGAAGGGTAGGTCAAATAGTGTGATACACCGACAATCCCCGCTGTCTTTGTCACTGTAATTTTATCTTTTTTGATTGAGTTAACTCAGCAGGAGATCACAGTTCGAGCCGTGGCTCTAAAGAGTCTGCATGGACCGACTTCCCAGACCCAATTAGTTTAAAAAGTACAAAGATTCCTCTCTCTATTAACATACAGCCTTTTATGAACTAGTTGTGATTATTGTCATAATGATCGCCCCAGCCAATTACTTCCCTCTCAGCAGCACAGATACAGACTGCCTATCTAACTGACATTTAATCAAATTGGCTTTAATAAAATATGCCTGGATAATGGCACGGTTGGAAATGACAAAATTTGTTCCTTTTGAGGATTGGGAAAAGAGTGGAACCACAGAGCCATGTTAAAAGCCTTAACGAATAGGCCCAGCGGTTGAGGCAGCCAGCCACAGCAAAGCCTAGTTTGTGGCCTGCATAGGGTAATTGCTCGCTGACATAGTTTGAATAAAAAGCGCTGCTAAATTGGAACCAGTGTTTTGATATGAAATCAAAGTTTTTTTTCCTTCTCTTCTCTCCCTCCCTCCGACTCTTGTGCATGTTAATCTCTTCATCATGTGTCCCCCTTCTCCTTTCTTTCTTTTATCCCCCTTTTTTTTTTCGACACCAAACGTTTGGAAGTTGAAAAGAAGATTTATTTATTTATTTTTTTTTTTACCAAAACACCAGCACACGTCTCTATGCAGGGGACATGCAAGTGCATGCAAGTAATTGACTGTATGCTATTTTCCCCCCTAATCTCCTTTTGTACTGAAACAGTGGCATGCTTTATCTCGGGAAGAGCAAGCTAAGTATTATGAGTTAGCCCGCAAGGAACGGCAGCTCCACATGCAGCTCTACCCAGGCTGGTCCGCTCGAGACAATTATGTAAGTATCAACAGAACAGATTGGCAAAGGTGCGCGTGCGTGTGTGTGTGTATGTTGTCTGTTTATGTCAGCGTTGCATGACATGTTCTCTAAATGACACACAATGACACACACACTAATTCACACAAGTCGGCTCCATGCTAATGGGGTCCATTTGTGGACCCTTTGTTTCAGCCTAATGTGTAATTCATAACACTGTGATTATATTACCAACCACAGTAAAATGGATTGTGGTATCCAGCACATTATTATTGCCACAGTGAGGGAAAACTGCCTGGTAATGCTAGTCTTTGATGTTCCATATCAGCATGGATGTAAAAAGCACCTGTTAGACTGAGTTGAGGAGGCTGCAGCGTACACGCAGCATTCAGCAGCAGCAACCTTTGCTCCTCTAGCTGCCCATTTTGTTTGTGAATGTGGGAGGTTCAGCTGAATTTAAGATGCAGTCTGTTTTTGGTTTATATCACGATATGTGTGCATGCATATGTGTTTGTGTCAAATCTGTGTCTTGAGTGTGTGTGGCGTGTATGAATTTGTGAGAGAGAGAGCACCAGCCTTTATTAAAAGTGTGGCTCCGGCACTCACGTTCACTCCACCACCAAAGTGCTTTGCGGTGTTTATCTGCCTCCCCTCGGACACCGACAGCATCCCCCCCTCCTTCTGCCTCCACTGCTCCACTGCCAAAATGCCTCGCTGAGGGGGAGACAGTTTCACCGCTCTGCTCCCAGTGAAGCAAAGCTAGTGACAGTCAGCCCAGTTCCCATTTAATTTCCAGCTTTGTTAGTACAAACATATTTGACGGGTAGGAGAGGAAAAAAGTAGAGGAATGACTTTCTACTTGGCATACCAAGAGATAAAGGGAAACGATATGTTTAAAGTAAATTTTGTATCCCTGAGAGCGCTATTCTGCGACCCCTCCCACAAACAAAATCCTCAGCTGTACACAGGCAGCACATCATGCCTGGAAACACCCAAAATAGGTAACGCACTGGCATGGACTAGAGCGTGCAGCATTCATAGTTTTGCTGTGTACCCCCCTCTCCCATCCCTTTCTCTCACCCACTCTCACTTAGTCTGTCTTCTTCCCTGTCTGCCGCAGCAGTAGAAGGCAGATTAGCTCATGAATAAGTGGATTAGCAGACTTTGCAGCAGGAAACCAAAGTGCTGCTCATATTTGACTAGAACGACTCTACGCTGCTATCTATACCTATAGTCTCCCCCCTGGGGATTTAGCATAAGCTATAAATCCTTACACACTCCCACCACCTCGCTGGGAAAAGAGTGGCGCTCTTCACAGTCATTGAGCTAGACTAGCCTAATTACAGTGAGCATTTTTAATTGCACTTCATGTTAATATTTGTCATTAGAGGGACTTCAAAGGAAGTGGAAATACGACACAGACTGGTCACAGCGGCAGGACAAGCTGCCTCCATTCGGTCACAACTCAGAAAAAAGGCCTAAAAAATGCTAGAAAGTGAGTCATTTAAAAGCAGCTGAAAGCAGGTAGAGCACACTTGTCAACTCTTGGTTGGTCCGTCCCTCTCAGCGTGGCAGTTTGCGGTTGGAGTCCGGAGTCCAGGGGATGCTGGTTGGATGCCCAGCAGGGGATGAGTGAACATGGCAGTCAGCAGCAGGATATCAGAGTGGTCTAGTGAGCGTGAGTGCTGGAGCCACACTTTATGTGTTCCTCTGTATATTTTTTAGGGAAAGAAGAAGAAGCGGAAGAGGGAGAAGATGCAGGAATCAGCCCCGGGTAAGCACCGAATCCCTCCAGTTCCTTCTCTTTGTTTTTGTTTTGTCTGTTGCATTTTGAAGTTGTGAGTTGCATCATCTTTCCATAGTCATCTTTTACAGTACACTGATGCATTTTTAAAAATGCACACTCTGTAAAGCTGTAAAAAGAAACACCTAATCTCCCAGTAGACGGAAGGGACACCCATAAAACTGACAAGTAGACATATAACCAAACTCATGTCACCTGGCTTCAGTAGACTGGCTTGATTCTGTGCAGGCAGCCTAGTTCTTTAGACTTCCTTTGTATACATCCCACCATCCAGTTGTCCCTTGCCTCTCTCTCATCCCCGTCTTCACAAATTACACCTACTTTGGGATTAGTCTGTCCATTCTATACGACTACTTACCGACTCTGGGCTTTGCACTATTTGTTTGCCTGCTGCACCACAGTGTGTCTTTCTGCTGACCTTGTTTAGCTGCGCTTATGAGCCTCCTCTCAGCACTGCTACTGTAATCCATTGAGAATTACATCTTTAAGTAAAATGTCACTATTTCTTTTGGTCTGTACACTGTGTAGGCCAAATGGGCGGTAAATATCTATCTACACCGTCCAGATACCTCAATTTTTTTTTTAAAAAGATGCAATTTTCTGCAGGTACAGGCCAGAGAATGAAAACGGCGTACATCTGAGAATATGGTAAGACAAACCCCTCTATCACCTCCGTCTGATCAGTTCAATATATGTCAATTCTCTTTAAACTGCTAAACACTGACTTGAGAGTGTGTACTCACAGACTAATCCTGAAAAGGTCCACCCTAACCTCGCCTCGTCATTGTGTCAGTGGTGTTAAGGCCTGAAGAGGGATTGTGCTTTGTGTGTTTGCTCAATGGCCTCAGCACAATAGCCATTGGATTCTCTCTGTGTTTGTGTGTGTGTGCAAACATGCATGTGTGTGTGTGTTTGTGTGTTGATTTGGTCAATCCAATGTTTTTGTGATGAGCACTGCTTGGATTAAAGGTCAGATGTTGTGTCAGCAGTTTGTGGCTTATTTTTCCTTCCGTCATGCGTTAGGAAAACGTCCAAATAAAAAAAATGGGTTTAATAAATCAGACAGCTCATTCACTCAGTGTTTTCTAAACATTGACCAAATAATACATCTGAAAACAGTTTTACTAGCCCAGAAGAGTTTTGCTTTTTTTTTTTTAAGTCTAAGACGTCAGCTCAGCTCCATATGGACTACATGTGTTGTCTCTCTCTGCATCTTTGTGAAGCGGAGCAGGATTCAGCAGCTTGTTTGGCAGGAACTTAATGAGATGCTATACCTTAATAAGATTTCATGCTATCTGGGGTTTCAGGGTGTATATAATGCCTTCATAACAAAGGCACTGCACAGTCGGGTTTTTTTTTTTTACATGTGAATGATATGCTGAGATATATTGATTCAGATGACTTGTCAAACCTTCACTGAACTGTCACCTATCCTTTATTTTGTTGAAAGACGGATTAACGTTCTCAATATGTGGCAACTCTATTTTCAGTCTTCCCTTACTCTCTCTGGATCTTTTTTGCTCTCCATCTCTCTCCTTTCCTTTCCTCCCCCCTCCTGTGAGTCTGGTAGCATCCTGTTGTTCCGCTCCCTTTCGGCAGCCGAAAAAGCCGGGCAGATGTGACAAATCTGGTCTTACGTCGAAATCACCCCAACCAGACAAAGGTTTTCCACTTGATCGATTCCTGACCCGGTGGCTCTCTCTGAACCCAAAATTGGGCTGCTTTTCTTTTCGTTTTTTTCGTCTTTTTTTCGCCACAGTCGGCTTTCAAAGCACAGAGAGAGAGAGAGAGAGCGCTAAAAAGCACTTTATCTCTGATCCAATAATTAGCAGCGCCTAGCCGCAGCGGGATGGACACCCTTGCTGATTCTCAGTGACAGCCTTAAACTAATATGCATAATACCAAGGATACTGCCACAACTCCCCAAGCCCTCAATTTATGCAGATCCCAAAGAGCTGGATTGAGGTTAGCTTGGTGTAGACGCCAAAAAACATCTTTAAATGAACTCGTTTGTCTATTTCTTTTCATCTGCCCCAGCCTCTACCCCATCTGTCTCTCCTCCACATGAAAAATCTGAACGGAAATTAGTTAATGACTTAATTTTGAACACACCTTTTTTTTGTATGATGGTTCAAACACAGTGAACATTTGCTCCACTAGATTTTATTTATAGCGCTTGTAGAGTCGTAATGAAGAATATTCAGCATAGCAAAGTGAAGTGCTCCAGTCTAGGTAGATTTTATGAAGGGAAAATTGACTTAATACGTTTTCATATTAACATATTTTATGGCTTCTGCTGAGTTTTTCTGCCTGTGAGGCAAACCAGGAGTTGAGTAGTGGAGCAGTGTTTTATGGCTCGACGTCAGTCCTCTTTGTTATCTTTAGCATGTCAAACACTGGGCCCGCCACACAGCTGGCTCTCACCACAGTGGAACAGCACTCTGAGAAGTCATTACTCTGACAATGTGAAATTAGGGTTTCCGTCTCTTCCCCTCGTCTCTCCGCGTCCCAGCCCCCTTTTTCTTCTTACGCTGACTGGAAATGTTCACTTTTACTCCTCCTTTCCTCACTGTCTTCTTTATTTAGTTCCTCTCTTTCTGCTTTCTCTCGTGCCTTTTGTCTGACTAAGCCCGCTGATTCACAGCCTTTTGAGATAGTTATCTGACCGAGACACATACGTGCCCTCGAGGCTTTCTCCCGTTTCAGCCACTGCACATTTTTTTCACAGGAGGGAGACACTCGTAACAAAGGTGGCCTTTTAATCTGGCTAGCGAGGGGGGCCTCGGAGTGGCAAACACTTGCAAACTGCCATAAAACTGCATGTGAGTCATCTCGCTCAAACTCTTATGAAGGTGCTCTTTTATTGACAACCAAAATGGACGTCTTTACGAGCCAATTTGCCCATATGCTTGTGCAAGAGGTTGTATTTTTACGTTATTAAAGGCTGGTAAGTGCAGCAAGGGTCATTTCTAACCACATAAAAAGAAAGTGTTGTTCAGTCGGAGCTTTGGTGGCCTCTCTCTCCTCCTCCTCTCTCTGTCTCCGTCGTGCCCCGGCTCTGCTCCCTCTCATGTGTGCAGCCAGAAGTCAGCTGTCAAAAGTATTTGATGCGCAAGGAGCTAAGAAGAGGAGAGAGAGAGAGAGAGGAGGGCGTGAGTGTGTTAGCGGAAAAGGGAGGGTAAGAAAAGGGCCGGAAGAAAATCCCTCATTCTCTCTCGAGTTCTGAGTTTACCCAATCTCTCTCAACTGCCACTCATCCTTCAGTCTCCATCCCCCATTTCTTTCCCCTTTCTCTCTCTCTATTTGTTGCCTCTCATCTTTTCCCTCTCAGACCCTCATCACTCTCTGCACATTTCTCTCTTCTCTCGCACATCTGAGCAGCCAGCCACACGCTCCGGCTGCAATTAGGCAAGATTCAGCGTCTGCCTCTATTTCCCGAGCCGTTTCAATTTGGCACCGAGCCTCTAGGCCACTGCGGCACAGCCCAGTGCCTCCACACCCCGCCTTATTAGTGACCTGGGATAATTGGGGAAGGAATCCGGATTGCAAAACAGACTCTGGGTCTCGCTTTGAGCAGCGCACGGGAGATGAGAGGATGTTTTTAAAACTGTACTTTCTCACACACACACAAAAAAAAAATAGTTATGAGTGGGAGGTGGAGGAGAGAGATTTGGGCTTAAATCAGAGCGACGCCCAGGCTAATGTTTCTGCGGGTAGGAAATAGAATCGGAAATGTTCCTCCCGTTCTCTCACTCCGCCTGACCTCCACAAAGCCAACTCTGTGAACAAAAATGACCCTCTCAGCACTTAGTATATGGACTTCCAGAGGGTGGCAGTATGTCAAACTCCATGCTTAGGCATGTGGTTTTAGCTTAGAAGTACAAATCTTTTTGTCTTTTTTCTGACCTGGCATCCTTATGTGACACTCCACAGGGGGTACAACCCTCTTAAAGTTCTTTGTTTACATGTGAGAAATGCAGCTATAGTGCTCCCATTGTTTAGACTGGGGCTGGAAATTTGTTTTGATTGAGTCACGGGCCTATTGTGTTGTGGTTTGGCCAGCTGCAGTAACAGTATGAGGGTCCAATCTCTTGGCTTTTTGTGATGTCTTCTCCACTTCCCCTCTCTCTCTCTCTCTCTCTCTCTCTCTCTCTCTCTCTCTCTCTCCGTCTGTACCCCTCCACCTCCCCCCTCTCAACCTCACCCCCGTGGATCCTTGAGGCACTGCAGCCCCGTTTGTTTTTTCAGAAAGAGGCAGAGATGTGTGACCTTATAAAACGCGCCCCTTGTGAAATGCTTATCTCTGAATGAAAGGCCCCCAGGTAACGCAGACGGGACGAGGACAGTGGAGCTGAAGGAAGGAAGCAGTGTTTGTTTTTATTTTACTCTACTAGTCTGTTAAAGAGGCGAAACCTCAACTCCAGCTCCCTCTTTTTCACTCATTTTTCTTTGCTCCTCCGCTCTGTCCTGACGGTGAATATGAGTGGCGGCGGAGGCCTTTGAAGCGAGACCACAGCAGAGGGAGCAGTCATTGTGCCGGCTCTTTGAATGTGCAGCACCCCCCCTCTCTCCCCTCCCTCCCAACATCCCCCGGCCTGCAGCGGCTCAGACTGAGCTGTGCGGGGGCACACGGCCAGACTTCAGCTGCCCGGGCCCCCAGCGATGCCGCCTCAGATGTGGGCAACACCTCCCACTACCTCCTCCTCACACCCACACCCTCCTGTACTCCCATAGTCTCACCCACACATGCCTGAGGTTTGGGGTTTTGGTGACTCCCCCCTCCTCTTTCCCCTTTTGACCACAACCAGACCCCACCCTTCCCTTCTCTCCAATATTTAACACAGACAGCATCTTTTCCTCTTCACCCTCTCTTAGTATCAGCGCCTCCTGACTTCACTTGTTAGTTTCTGATAGCCCCTGTGGAAAAGATACATCCCCCGAGCCAGCCTTTTGATTGGAGGTTAAAAATTTCAAAGCTTTTTTTTTTTTTTTTTTTTTAAAGAGCCGATTTCTTTTATGTGTAATGTCTCGGAGCCGAAGAAAGTGCTGACAATGCAGAGCATTTTGTTTCAAACATGGCTTTGACTTCCAGGTGCTTTTTTTTTATTGGCCTGCTCGTTTTATTTTCCCCCTCATGTCTTTAAGAGCGGTGCCGCCACAAATGTACAGAGAGGAGGCTCCTTTGAAAAGGTGTCACCAAAGCCAGCTGTGCGATCCAGGCCAAGGTCACTGCCAAGACACGCCACCGCACCAAACTCTAATCTAAATGTGTGGACAATTATACTTACTAGAGCTTGTGAGTCTCTTAGTCAGACTGAACTGACCTCAGTGGATGATGTAACAAAGGTTTGGCACTTGGTGTTTTCTGGATCTCAGGTTGAAATAATAAAAGGGGCAGCGGCTTCAGCATTCATGTCCTCATCAGATTTGTCTCAAGAACCCGTGACATTCATCACTGATGGTTGTTGTGACTCGTGCTGATTGTACTTCATTAATCAGTTGGTCAATGGTCAGAAAATTAATTGCCAAATATTTGGCTTTTTTTCTTGTAAATTACATACTTTTATGACTTAAAATCACTGGTTTCAGCTGCTTTCCTGTTTTAGATCAAGTAAATTCAACATCTTTGTTGTTGTTGTTTTTTTTACTGTTGGTGAAACAGAACAAGCCTTTTGTTACTTTGGGAAATTGTGATGGGAATTTTTTACTTTTCTCTGATAATCTTTAGACGAAACAATCAAACGATAAATTCAGAAAATAATGAACAGATTAATGGGTAATAAAAATAATGAATATTTGCGGCCCAACCTGTGAGCCAATTTTAAAAGTAAGTGTGAATATTTGTGTGCCGTGACTTTGACCTGACAGTTAAAAGGATGATTCCGGTTTATTACAACTTGAGTGTCATTTTCCTAATTTTGGTCATCATTCTTATTTGTAACAATGAGATTGTACTCACTAGGTTAATTGCTGAGATGTGATACGTTTCAGTTGTACCTCCGAATAAAGTGACTTAGATCAGCGATTCTCAAAGTGGGGTCCAGGGACCCCCAGGGATCCGTGGCACGCTGTCCGGGGGTCCGTGAAATATTTAGCTATAAATTACAAAATTGTGCTGTATCATTAAAAAGTATCTAAAGATGGGGACAATTTGCGCCAATAAAACAAGCATATTGTGTCCATTACTCCCACCAACGTTAGCTATGGGCCAATAGAAACTCATGAATAAGTTCCTGCTGCTGCTTAGCTTATTAGCCAGCTAGCTAGCTGGCGACCACGGAGAAATATTTGAGTCAGTCCATATCTCCAAGTGACGCTAAGCCCAAACTAGCCAAATTGAGAAAATATAACGACGGTGAGTTACATGGGGCGACAGCGACGGGAGACCAAAATGCGTCATGTATCTTCAGGTGCCGCCAAACGAAGCCATGAAGCCGGCCAAGCTAAAGAGACATCTGATTACAAATCACCCGGAATATCAGGGCAAAACAAAGTGGTGTTAACACGATTCAAATTGTATTCAGGTTGAAAAGTTTTAGAATACAAATAGTTGGTAAAAAAAATGGTGGTAAGCATTATGCTTAATCGGTGTTACGATTATGAGGGAGTCCTTGGAAATGTGTTTCCCCTTTAAGAGTTCCGCAAAAGGTTTGAGAACCCCAAACTTAGATAACTAACTGCACTTGTTTCTTGCCCTGTCAGACTTCTTCCTAGCGATGTCACCATGTTCCCAGCTCTTAACAATTAACTACCATGTTATCATAACTGATCAAAAAAAGATCCACAAAATCCAAATCTACAAAAATAAGTTGTAATAAACCAGATTCATCTTTCCGAGATGACTCTGACACGTCTTTCTTTGCTTGCCTCGCTCTCTAATCTTCAGTCTTTCCCTCTCGTTTCTCCTCTCCAAGTCTCCCCTCTCCTCTCCTGCCATGGTAAAGTCTGTTCCTCAGCCTGTGCTGGAGACACCTCTCTCCACTTGGCTTATTTTTAGAGTAATTTGTCGGCGGTGTTTTCCTTTTTAATGGCACCAAAAGAAACCCCAGAGCTGTGTGTTTCGGGAGCGAGGGAGGCTGAGGAGGCGGGTGGGTCGGTGGGTTTGGAGGTTAGGGGGCTATGAGGCGGGCGGGCCCCAGCTGCGGCCGCTTTGATTTGGCCTGGGAGGTGAAAGCGGCGATTGAGACGCGAGGTTGTGCCAGTTATCTTAACCTCCCACACTTCAAAAGCCGGGCGAGAGCTTGTCCGACTCCTTCCCCGCCCCCCCTCCTCCTCCCTCCGTCCCGTAGAGGGAAAGGAATTGGGGGAGAGAGAGAGAAGGGGGGAGACTAAACCTTCGCTAGCCCTCTGAACAGAGGAGCGTTTCATTTCCTGCAAAAAAGTCCAGCCGGCATTCCTGAGCACTAATGTAGAGGGAGGCGGAGGAGGAGGAGGTGAGGGAGGTGAAGGGAGAGGAGGGGTCAAGTTGCTCCTGAATCTCAGTGTTTGTGTCGGCTGGACCTTGTGAAGAGCTGGCCTGGTGCCCCCCCTACAACCAACCACCACACAAGTACACACCCCCGCTGTTACCACCAACCTTTTTTTTTAAACTTGCGCGTACACACACACACACACACACACACATATACACACTTCTCGCCCGCAGCCCCTCAGGCCTCTTCCCCAGGCAGGAAAGCCGGAGCTTTTCATGTCTGTGGTGGGGGAAGGAAAAATGCTCCCCAGGAAACAGGGTGCAGCGCCGGGCGTGCGGGCCGGCTTTCAGATCCTGGGATGAAAAGGGAGAGGGCGGCGGAGGTAAATAAAAGCGACAGGGGCTCTCTCTTTCTCTCCAAGCGCCGCGCTCCTTTCAGTCTGTACTCTGTGCAGCTCAGGGTCAGCTCTCCTCGGGAAAGGTGGCCTCTGTCCTGTTCCCTTTTATCCACATGTGGTAAAGCAGTCTGCAGGGTGGTGTGTGTGTGTGTGTGTGTGTGTGTGTGTGTTAAGACTTTTGAGTGTTAAGATGCAGCGAGCAGCAGGGCTCAGCTGACTCCTCTCCTATAAAAACACACTCTTGGCTTTGCCACAAGAGAAAAGCAAACTAATACCGTTTCTTTTCCTTTTTTTCCGTCTTCACAAAACATCCATCTCTTTTAGTCGCAGGAGGCATCCATCCACCTCTGTCTCTGCCTCTCCACTTTGATCACAGATTCTATTTGATGCTGCTCGGGTCTAAAATAACTCCTCGGCTTGTCAATAACTGAAGCTAACTCTGTTATGTTAGCTCGAGCCCGGATCACGAGAGGGAAAAGAACACTTTTGCAGCATGACAAACAATTTCCTCCGTCAGGGAAAGGGGCCAATTTTGTGAGAGTCCTGTGAAGTGGATTGAGCAGTCAGGTAGCATTTTTACACCGCGGCGTCAATCTGCAACCTGAACCGCATTGGTTCAGATAATTACCAACATAGTTCCATGAACTCTGCTAGTTTAACTGGGTCGATGCAGTGATCCTCCGGTGTGTGTGTGGAGAGCATTTCCTCGTCTTTGTTTTCCCATCGCCCACCTGCAGCGGCAGCCTAAATGTCAACCAGAAGCTACACAATTGGGTGCTCGCCTCGGGAGAGTGAGAGGAGGAATGAGTCAGTCAAGGGAGGGCAAAAGAGGAGCGTAGCGCTGCCAGCTGGGTCACGGCAACCCCCATGTCAAGACTAGATCAAAGCTGGAGCGGCCCACATCCTGTCACTGACCTATAACCCCTCTGTAGTTCAGCGCTTTGGCTCAACACGGCTTTCATTCAATCAGCTGTAACACTACCAAGAAAGAAAAGAAATGAGTGATGATGTGGATGGTGATGACAGGTAATTTGTCCCTCCCTGAACCGGGGAGGCATGCCTGCTTGGTGAGACACTTTCGAGTCATTCTGAGTCATCTTGATATGTCTGGTTTTGGTTAATGTGAATGTGACCAGTGTTTTACTGTTGTGATTTTTTACTTTTTCTGGTATACAGATGCAGTTACTTCATAGTTTGGTTGATTGATGCGTCTTTTGTTCTGTTTGTTTTTTTTCCTTCCAGGAGGAAAACGGAACAATTTCTCCACATGCAAAGCGAAGGCAGCAGCTACGGGCCCTCTGCTAGAGATGGAGGCCTGTTAGATTCCATGAAGACCCTTAAATCTCCAAACTGAAGCCTCCAGTTCTCAGAGGATCCCACCTCCACCCATCTCTTCCAACCCCTTACTCCCCTTTCCTTCAACACCGTCACATGCCACCACCACCACCACCACCACCACCACCACCAAAAACACTTCACTGTTTGACTCTACTCCCGTCCTGAAGGCGCCTGGCTGCTGTAGAGACACTGAACTGAACTGAACAAGACAATCATGATAAGTAGGAGCACCCTCACGCAACCACCGTCTCTCACCGAAAAAAAAAAAATCAATTTGACGTCTGTGTTTTCCTTTTTACAATCAGCTTTACTGCAATCCCAAGGCACTGCACTGAAAAACAGCAGCAATTTTGATGTGCGCACAAACTTCTCCACTGCACCGCCCAAACACTCCGCCTGTTTCTAAGTTACTGTAAGTTATTCGTCATCTCGGTTCCTTTGTATAGTTCATTAGGCCGACATTCAACACCCCCAACCACCCCATTCTCTCTCTCTCTCTCTCTCCTTGGATTTTTGAGACCATTTGGGGTTTCGCCCGACCGACCAAACACCTCTTTTTAGACTGCACTAAAGGAAGCCGGAGGAATCTCATCTTGTCTACGAAACGTCCTCAAGACGCCATTCTTAGTTTGTCGCTGACCAGTTGGTGCAAAAAAGGATCAACATTTTGATTTGCTTTTCATTTTAGACTGAATTTTATTTTGAATGCTTTTTTTGTATCTTGAACCCTTGTTTCAATTTCTCGGTGTATATTTTAGTGATTTTGTTTTTTTAAATATTGTTTTTTTTATATAGTGGTATATATGAAAATAAGCTTTGGACACAGGAAAGCCATTTTTCTTGTTGAAGCATCTTGCAGAAAATTGAAACTTAAGGCTTCTTTTGATAACTATTTGTAACAAATAGTGACCTCGAGTCTTGCTCAGATGTAAAATAATGCTCAGTATGTGTACTTTTTAAAACTGTCAGGATATGTCAATTTTCTTGGTATTTTTGCAGGCAACATTAGGACAAAGGCGAGAGTGATAGCTCAGAGGCCTATATTTTATTGTTCTAAAACATGACAAATGAAGCAGATATATATATTTACCCCAGCACTTGGCAGTCTTTCTTTTATTGCAATGGACCTTTGTCTTTTCTCTCTGGTAGCTAATAGTGTGGTCTTTAGCCATGTTGTTTATTCCATGCAAGCATCTCTGTAACATTTTGATTTCAATGCTCTATTTTAGTATTACTTGATGAATTCCTTTTTTTATTATCATATTTTGGGTCACTGTCATCTTGGTATAGCATTTTGCTTCCCAAGTGGTCATATTTGAACTGTTTCAACATGTTTTTTTTTGTAAGAAAAATAAAAAGGCACCATTGGCTCATTTGATCACTTGTGTGGTGGAAAGACCAGAGCTGGAAGTGCCAGATGTAGCAGTCTGTGTGTCATCCTTGGAGATTATAATGCAAATATGCATAATGGTAGGGCTGTCAATCAAACACAAAACAATGACAAATATTGTCCAGAAACCCTCACAGGTACTGCATTTAGTATAAACAAATATGCTCAAATCATAACATGGCAAACTCAAGCCCAACAGGCAACAACAGCTGTCAGTGTGCTGACTTGACTATGACTTGCCCCAAACTGCATGTGATTATCATAAAGTGGGCATGTCTGTAAAGGGGAGACTCGTGGGTACCCATAAAACCCATTTTCATTCACATATCTTCAGGTCAGAGGTCAAGGGATCCCTTTGAAAATGGCCATGCCAGTTTTTCCTCGCCAGAATTTTGCTTTCTAGTTTCATATATCCGTATCTCCACCGTAGCTTTAAAACTGAGCCCACTATAACCTTCAAATAAATCGCAAGTAATGAGTTAAAGAAATTAGTGGCGTTAAAACAAATGTGCGGTAATACGTTAGTATTGCGTTAACTTTGACAGCCCTAGTACGTATTGATGGTGTGAAGCAAGTATTGGATTTAACATGTTTTAGTCTTTGTGGAAACTCCAAAAGCACACAACATTTGGGGCTACATTTACACAGTATTAATGTGATAATGTTAAAAGAAACCTACATCATGTAAGTATGAAACCTTTTATCAATTGGGTCGATTTAAAGGATGAGATCATTTATTTCTCGTCTCTCAATGTCAAAATGATCGTAAGACTTAAAAATTGTGTAGAAACTCTTAAGGTTACAATTGAATTTTTGAAGAAAACAACATTTATTTGATTAAAGAACCAAGATCAAAGGGAAAGGCTATTTATAAACTAATCTGAATTATGCCTCTTGAAGGTATCATTTTAAGTAAAACAGCACCACCTTGTGTTCCTCTTGGGTTAACAGGACATTTATAAAGAGGCTAAGCATTCCCAAAAGCATATAACAAATGATTCATTCTATGCCTTCAAGTCAATTTTATTTATAAAGCCCCAAATCCCACGTTTGTTTCACACACAATCTGAGCAACAGTCTCTATCCTTAGTCTTGATTTGGATACATCTCATCAAATACCCTTTTAACTTGGACAGAAGTAACAAGAGTAGAATAACAATATTGAGTAAATAAAAGGGTTACTTTTAATATTTGATATAGACCTTTTCAAACTTGACAACATAAACATTCTAACTGGGTCCCTTTGTATTTCCTGTTGCAGTGTTTGATAATGCAGTAACTGACAGGAAGTAAACTTGGACCAAAGCTGTTGCCCTAGCAACAGAATAGCGATGAAACGGTGAGGGTTTTAGGGGTAGTATAGGCTACGTCAGGTGTACGCAGTGGTGGAAGAAGTACTCAGATCTTTATTTAAGTAAAAGTAGAAATGGAAATGCTCCCGTAAAGTATAGGCTATAAATACCTCAAAAGTGTACAGTACTTGAGTAAAAGCATTTTCCAAGTTACTTTCCAGCACTTAAGATAAGATAAGATATTCCTTTATTAGTCCGCAGTGGGGAAATTTGCAGTGTACAGCAGCAAAGGGGATAGGGCAAAAAACAAGATGCATCAGCTAACACAGTAAAAAGAGCTAAACAAAGTGTAACAAAACATGAACCATTTAAATAGAAGGAAGTATAAAAAAAGGAGCAGTATATACAGTATTGACAATAAACAGACTATTAACAAAATTGCACAAGTGAAAATTATATTGCACAGTGAGAATGAATGAAATTCCACCTGAAAATATCAGGTTATTGTCAGTTTTTTTGGTGTGTAAGTGTAAGTGGTCTACTGGGAGCAGTGCTGGTTGTGGAGTCTGACAGCTGCAGGAAGGAAGGACCTGCAATAGTGCTCCTTCACACACTTTTGGGTGGAGCAGCCTGTCGCTGAAGGAGCTCTCCAGTGCTGAGATGGTGTCCTGCATGGGGTGGGAGTCATTCTCCATCATGGATGACAGCTTAGCCATCATCCTCCTCTCTCCCTCTTGGACGTACTACAGTGGGCCCTCCACTCAAATACTTTTGCTTGTTGCTTACTTCACTTTGATGTTTGAGCCTAAACTGTGCAGAATGATGAAGCTACATGCAGAGTTTGACACACTACAAGGCTGTTTTCACATCCATCTGCTGAAGGAGGAAAGCTTCTCTGTGGTCACCACGGTGACCACTCGTCCGGAGTCGCAGCGTGCAAACAACTTATTATTGAAAGCAGAGTATTTTTTATGACTTAAAACTTCTGAAAGGGAACTTTAAAGGGTAGGGTCACAATACTCCTCAGATGATCATTGAGGTTTTGCTTGCTGTAACTGTTTCTCCTGTTCATACTGGCCATTAAAAGATCCCTTTCCATCGCTTTAAAGCCTCTGAACACGCACACACAGGTGTTTTCAGTTATTCTGATTGATTATAGACCTCTGCACAGGTGCAGCAAAGCTAACTGGAGACTCAGGAAGATGTCAATCAATTACAATCTACTACACCCACACAGTCCTGAGAAGAGGTCAAATCAGCCAGGTAACTGGAAACACCTGTGTGTGTGTGTTCAGAGGCTTTAATGTAAGTGACGGGGGACAAAATCCACAGTCCTTGTTCCCTCTTTGTGTTTTCCCCTGGATGATGTTTACTTGCTGAGCTGCAGTGGAAGGATTGCAACAAAAAGAGGCAATTTTGTACTAAAAAGACAGCATGACATTTGAAGATATCCACTTGATTTTATCTTAGACAGCTGAAGGCTCATATTAGCTTCAGATACACCAACAGGTGACGGTAATGTGCCAAGATGCTCCCAGCAAAGGCAGGGAAGAAGAAGACTATCTAGTGGATGGATGGATGTAAATCATGGGTAAACGATACAAGTTTTATAATGTAAAAAATAGTTTTTGCAAATGTTTTGAGTAAGGGAAATACATTAAATAGATCTGTACAGCTCAAGGATGCACACAATGCATTTTGGTAAGTAACACTGAATGCCACAGGTCATATAACTTGTTGGAAATATATCATGAAGAATAATATGGCAAATGCTTAAACTATTATGTTACGAGTTCAGTGGGTTGAAGATGTTTAGACTAGAATTAGAAGATGAATACTGTGGCGTCTGAGGGACGTCTCGTGCAGAGTCTCAAGGGTGAGACGGCATAAACATATTTTTGTGTAGATAGAACAGTCTCAAGGACTCAGCCTTAGGGAAGAAACAGATAGGGGGGAGAGGACAGAATGATATGACCAGTAGACAGCGTTGTCTAAGGATGGAGTCAGATAATAGGAAGGTCAGATATTGTGGAAAAGTACTACAGTGATATTGTGGAAAAGTACTAAGACGGATCAAAACCCTGCCCTCTTCAGAGAATGCTTGTTGCTGTGTATAAAAGCAAATGTAAAGAAAAGCTCGGGGTTCATTCACTGCGAACTGAAAACTGTATTACATGTTATCAGGGACACATTGATGAATCCAGAACTTCTGTAATAACTCTTTGCAACTTTGATGAATATATCTGCGGAATAAATTGATACTGATTTAACCTAATTTGCAATCTTTTATGATTTTAACTCTGAGCTTGCAGCTGCCTAGAAGATAAACCAACACGCATGAAGGTGACGATTCCCTGAGGGGAATTCCTTCAATTTGGTGACCCCGACGTGATCTTCGGAAAGAGCGAAGCGAGCCAGAGACCGGACAACTCAGTGAGAGAGAGATAAGGGTACCCTGACTACAAGGAAAAAAGGTAAGCAGAACCTGTTAAAACAAAATCTGCATATTGGCATAGGATCTAAATTTATCTCTCTGGCTGAGTTTGAAGCATCTCTGTTTGACTTTTGATAAATCAAGTTGCATAGTTAAAAGGATCTGGGATCCTCTAAAGATCTGGGATCTTAGTTAAAAGGATCTGGGATCCGCTAATGATCTGGGATCTTAGTTAAAAGGATCTGGGATCCTATAAGGATCTGGGATCCGTACTGTGGTGTTTGGAACACTAATTAAAAGGATCTGGGATCCTCTAATGATCTGGGATCTTAGTTAAAAGGATCTGGGATCCGCTAATGATCTGGGATCTTAGTTAAAAGGATCTGGGATCCTATAAGGATCTGGGATCCGTACTGTGGTGTTTGGAACACTAATAAACTGTATTGATAGTGTACATCAGAGGAAATTTAAAACTGCCTCAGATACCGGGCCAGCACCGCTGACGGGAGACCGTTAGTAGAAGCTTGTGTTGGTGGGATCTGTGGTGGGGGCATAACGACCCAATTACTCTGATATCACTACTGTTTGAAAACTAAAAGGAGGAAAGTTGCCCTTTTAGTAACGTCTGGGACGTTAAAAAAGCGTTTGGAACGCTGCGCTTGGAGCGCTAGAGTAGTGCGCTTGGAGCGCTAGTTTAGTAACGTCTGGGACGTTAGAGAATAGTAAAAATAGCGCTTGGAGCGCCTGTATGAGTGTACATTAATAACTAGTATTCAGAGGAAAATTAAAACTTACTGTTGATACTGGGCCAACATCGCTGGAACATCAAAGTGTCCAGTAGAAGCTTATGTTGGTAGGATCACAGCGAGGGGCATAGCGACCCATTTACTCTGAATCTAGTTACTGTCATAAACTGAATAAACCTGTGTGAAATAGTACTGGACAGAATGGATGGAGAATTTGACAAAGATTGTGAGGAAAAAGGCGGTTGTAACAAAAGTGGGTTAACCTTCGGCCAACAGTGGGCGAAAGTAAGAACGAATGCGATATGTACCTTTGACCCAGAGAGAAGGGGAAAAGAGACAAAGGAGATGGATGCATGGTTTAAAGGAATGATAGAGAATAAAGAGTTCCCGGAAAACTCCTCTATATCAGCTTTTACCCCAGCAGTACGAGAAGCCATACTAAAACAGCAGGAACTCTTGGCCCAAAGTAGAAAAACGGTGGAACAAAGCGGTATCTTTAAAAAAAAGAAAGCCCAAAAAGACGTTGAGAACCAAGCAAAAACTTTAGCTAAAATAAACGGCATTTATCTTGCATCTGTAACTGAATTAGGACATCAATGGCCAGTAAAAAAAGAGACTAAAAAAGAACCAAATAAAACCCCGGACGGATACAACCGGCTGTACCCAGCTTTAGGGGACTATCCTGGTCCGTTCCCCGATCCGCCACCACCGCATCATCAAATGGTAATGACAGGTATAGCACCTACGGTACCCCCACCATACGATAACACCCAAACATTGCCTCCACCGCCTCCACTCCCTGAACATAGCCCTGAATCCGACCCTCCACAACATTCCAGTCCCAAACCAGTATCTGCCCAGATGCCCCACTTTCCTGTTCAGGGAGGACATTTGTGGCTAGAAGATCCTGAGGGAAAAAGGAACAGAGAAGATTTAGAAAGAAGGATCCGGCTCCTAGAAATAGGCCTGCTAGGGGTAACCAGAGGGGGAAATCAGCCTGGGGTTGTGGATCTAATGGGGGATACAATCTCAGAACAGAACCTACCATCTCCCATACCACCACCGATGGTCGTCTCCCCAAGCGAATCCTCTGACCCTGAGGGTAGGAGGGTGAGAGAAGAGGTGGCTAGGAGATGGCATAGGGATAGAGACGAGGCAGAGAAAAAGAGACATAGAAAGGAACAGGAAGAGCAGGAGAGGAACAGACTACTATGGGTAGAATTAGAAAGAAGGACAGAGGAAGTCAGGAGGGAGGGTGACAGAGAGCGGGATGGAGCATGTGGAGGAGGCCCATCAGGCCATCAGGAGGATGAGGGTACATCCAACACCTCCAGTCTTTGTAGACGAACTGGGCCACGGTTTGAGTCCAGTCGAGAGAGGGAAAGATCTAGAAGACAGGAAGTGGAAGAAACAGGGGAAGAACCAGATGCGTTCCATTGGACTAGGTCAGATAGACGTTCACAGGACGGAGAAATGGGTCATGGTAGAGATGGGTCCTGTATGACCTTCACCGGACAGTTCACGGCACACGGTAGAACAAAGCAGGAAAGACCAGAAGGAGAGAGACTAGACGAGGAGTATGGGGAAGAACAGCTACAACAGTTTGCAGAGCGTAGCACAGACTTTGGTCATAGACATAATTTGAGACCCCGGGATGGCAACAAAAGAGTGGTCAGACAAAAACCGTTAGGCATGTATCCTATCATTCAGACCACCGGAGGTCAGAGATATCAACCCTTTGGGGCCGGAGATAAAGGTGCCATAGCAGCTAGGTTGCCCCCATTGGAAGAAGGAGGCGGTGCATGGCTTAGAGCATTGGATGAGCAGACCAGGGGCACGAACCTCTCATTAGGGGACGTGAGAGCATTGTTGGGAGCAGGAAACGTGTCAGTATGGGCACAGAGAGAATTGGAAGAGAATGCACACACCACTCAATCAAGGGATGAGGAACCTTGGTGTAGATATGCTACCCCCATGGGAAACGCCATACGGGCTAAGTATCCCATTCCCGCAGGAAAACTGCATAACTTGGTATTTAAAATAAAGAATGACGAGACGGGGAGTGTTTTTTTGGCCAGGTGCAAGAGAGAGTGGGCTGATTCCTCTGGATATAATCCGGACAAAGTAAATCATCAACATCCCTTTAGGAATGCTATTCTAAAACACTCTCCCCCAGCCGTAAAAGAAGCAATGGATAATAACCCTGACATGCAAGCAGCTGAATCTAGTAAATGGGAGACACATTACCTACACCACATGCGAAAACATGAGGAAAAAAAAGATGATGAAATTGAGGAAATGAAAGACATGGTAGCTAAATTAACGAAGCTTCAGCTAGCCTCAGCTAGAGAAAGTGCAACAGAGGGAAAGAAGCAGAAGAACCTGCACAAACAGATGGTCCAGACACCTGCCCCAATACCCACACCTGTCCCACCTGTCCCACCTCCAGTTCCACCATATTATCCACCCCAATATGCCCCACCACAACCTAACCCTCAATATCAGTACCCACCCTATCAACAACAGCCGCAGGGTCAGAATAGGGGGAGAGGAAGGGGAGGAGGTAGAGGCCGAGGAAGGGGAGGAGCACCGAGAGGAGGAGCCTGCTTTATCTGCGGCAGCCAAGATCACTGGGCTAGGGAGTGCCCAAATTATCAGCAGAACCAGCAGCCTCAGGGTGGACTAGCCCCACCTCCACAGGCACCCAATCAGCAATACGCACCCCTCCAGGCTCCCCAATACCAAATACCAGGACCACCTCCAGGACAATGGGGACTATAGGGAAGCCTAGAAAGCAGAGGGGAGCAGGGACTGGCCGAACCTTGTTTACAACTAATAGTGAATGGAAAACAAAGATGGTTCATGGTGGATACCGGCGCTCGGTATTCCACCCTAGCGGAGCCAGAATGCCGGTTATCCTCTCACTATGTCTCTGTTTTAGGTTTCTCCGGCAGAGAACAACAGTTACCATTTACTGAACCAATACCTGTGGAAAATGGTACTCAAAGACTAATGCATTCTTTCTATATGCACCTGACTGTCCAAAAGATCTTTTGGGAAGAGATGTTCTGGCAGCCCTAGGGGCTTCTGTGCATTGTTCAAAAGGTGGCATATCGGTGGAATTCCCAAATGGAAGTGTTGTCAGATGTTCCGGGTCAGGAGCCCCTGGACATCAAATGTTATTAAAAGAAATAATCGATCCTCAACAGAGTCCACCCACTGCTGAAATATACTGGGTTCTTTTGGAAGACTGCAATCCACTGATTGACTTTTACAACCTGTGGCAACCATGGATCCGAGCTCTACACCCCTACCTTCCTGTACCTGATCCTCCCCACTGTACCCTAAACTATGATAGGGAAAATGAGATGCAATATCAGGATGAGTTTCAGCAACAGTTAGCTGATAGATCGTGGTCACTACAAGTCAAGGACATTGTAATAGGACCCCAAGGCGTTGCAGCCATAGTCTCTCTAAACCCAGAACAAAAACTATGGTACAAACTATCCTCATACGCTGTCCCACATATCTCATTAGCGCTCGCTCCAAAACATCAAGCAAAAGACCTAGGAACCATGTGTAAAGAAGCGGGTAACGTAACAGGGTGGGAAGAAACAACATTAAAAGGAATATGGGTGGCAGAAAAGGGAAAGTATTATAAAATATCACATTTCAGCACAGTAACAGGCACATGTGAGAATGTGTCCCTAAAACGTCATCACGGCTGTGAAATGACGGATGGGGAAGGGGCCATTTCCATGTTGAACACTCTTCCTTCCTCATTGTGGTCTAAGGGCCCCTTTGATGTGGGAAGATGCAGCATGGAACCAGTAACATTTGAAATGAACACTTACTGCCCTATCTGGAGACCTCAGTATAAACATAAAGCAGAAGCAGCCCAGGGCATCTCCCCTACGATTGAGGGACTAATAAAAGCAGGGGTATTAAAAAAATCTTATTCTCAGTGGAATACTCCCATTTTGCCAGTAATCAAACCCTCCGGCTCATACAGAATGGCTCATGATTTACGAGCCATAAATGAGCTGGTTTCGACCCCTGTTACACCAGTGCCTAACCCCCACTCTGCTCTCTCCATGCTCACCACTGCCCACACCTCATTTACATGTATAGACTTAGCTAACGCTTTCTTTTGTCTACCCTTAGCAGAACATTTACAGGATATTTTCTCGTTTACATATGAAGGCCAGAGGCTGACATATAATGTGTTACCACAGGGCTTTATTCTTTCGCCCTCAATTTTTAATGAAACCCTAAGAAAACATTTAAAAGGGTTGGAACTTCCGGACGGATGTTTTATTGTCCAGTATGTTGATGACTTGCTCATAGCAGCACCCTCGGCGGAGGTGTGTCTGTCTATGACGCATGCTCTTTTGTTAAGACTATATAGTTGTGGCTATAAGGTCTCTAAAGAAAAACTCCAGTGTTGCAGAGCGCAGGTATCATTCTTGGGAAGAATAATTACAGCCAAAGGCACTGCCATGTCACCTGCACACAGAGAGTCGATTTTGCACCATCCAAAACCACTAATCGTTAAAGAAATGTTGTCATTCTTGGGACTCACTGGTTATTCCAGACAGTACATTCCTAACTACGCCGGAGATACACAGTTGCTTAGACAGATGGTAACTATGGCAGGAATGAGAAATCTTACGGCAGAACTGGAATGGTCACAGGAGGGGGAAGAGGGGTTCATCCGCCTAAAACAGAAGATGGCCGAAGCGGCTGCTTTAGCCCTTCCGGACTATTCCCAGCCGTTCCATCTTGACGTATCTGAACAGCTGTCTACCGCCCATGGTGTCTTGTATCAGAAGCAAAGAGGAGACAGAAATGTGTTATATTATTGTAGCATATTATTAGATACCCAAGAACAGAGAGCCAGCCCCTGCGTAAGGTATGCGGCTGCACTGGCTAAAATAGTGGAGAAAGTGGGTCATATCGTCATGCACCACCCACTCCGAATTCTCACTTCCCATAGTACTGTAGCCTACGTTACATCAGCGTGTTTCACTCTCACTCCATTGCGACAGACGAAGATTCTACAAGTACTATCAAAGCCACACATCTCTTTTTTCCACGAGGGTTGCAATATGGCTGACAAAATGGGGGATGGTCAGGGTAAAAAGCACTTATGCGCAGAAAAATCTATGTCATTCACAAAACTACGAGCAGACTTAGAAACCACCCCCTTAACAATATGTGATCTCAGTCTATTTACAGACGGCTGCTGTTTTAGACATCCCACGGAGGGGTTAAAAGCTGGATATGCTGTAGTGTCGGTTCCTGATGTCACCTCAAAACCTATCACACTGTGCTCCGCTACACTAGACGGAAAACAATCTGCCCAAGCTGCTGAGTTGACTGCTGTGGTATCCGCTCTTAAACTCGCTGAAGGTAAAGCTGTAAATATTTTCACGGATTCGGCATATGTGTGTAATGCTATTCACAGGGACATGTCAGGTTGGGTACAAACAGGGTTCAAGACAAGCGGAAACAAAAACATGGCACATGAGGTGCTCATGAGAGAGTTGTTGTCTGCCATTAAGCTTCCTAAAAAGGTTGCTGTCTTAAAAGTGAAAGGTCATTCTCAGGGAGAGGACCTAGAGAGCATTGGCAATAATGCTGCGGATGTTGCAGCCAAGGCTGCTGCAGGATATGTTGTTGAATGTATATTAATGCTTGGCGAAGAAGTAGGAGCATTTATTGATGATGTAAAAAAGGCACAGGAGGACGCTCCTGCACATGAGAAAAAATCCTGGGATGATGCAGGTGCTACGGATTGTTTTGTAGGAATGTGGCAGAAAGATGGGAAGACGGTAATGCCGTCAGATTGGATACCATCCATGTTAAAACAAACACATGGCTTACATCATGGGGGAGTGGCGGTAATGATGTATGCTCTGGAGGCATGGTGGTTCCCACAAAAGAGGAAAACCGTGATTGATTTCGTACAAAATTGTACTACCTGTCGGGCATGCAACATTCGACCTACTGAAAAACCTCCTTTGGGAAAATACCCAAAACCTGAGGGTCCTGGCGAACAAATAGTTATGGATTTTACGGATATGGGGATCCGGGCGGGAGGGAAAAGATTTTTGTTGGTCATAGTGGATGCATTTTCCAGGTGGATTGAGGCCTATCCTACTGGAAAAGAGGACGCTAAAACAGTCATCAAATGTTTGGTGAATAATTATATACCATATCATGGTTTTCCCAAACTTATTCGCTCCGACAATGGCTCTCATTTCAAAAATAAGGATTTGAGAGAAGTGGAGACGGTTTTGGGTCTGGAACACAAGTTTGGCACAGTGTACCACCCCGAATCGCAAGGAAAGGTTGAACGTGCGAACCAGACCATTAAGGGGAAACTGCTGAAGATTTGTCAGCAAACAGGTTTGCCATGGACTGAGGCTCTTCCCATTGCTCTTCTGGCTATGAGATCCTCAGTCAATAGGCAAACAGGTTTAACACCGTTTGAACTCAACTGTGGACGACCTTTTCCAGGTCCCACAGTGCCTTTGTGTGTCCTACCTGCTGTAGGCTACCGCCCGTATTATCAGAAGGTGAATGCTCTTGTCTCAGCTCTCTCCTGTTCAGGTGCCCCCCATGCTCCGAAGCCTGTGTTGCTGACAGCACCTGAAGGCCCCCCGGAACACCTTTGGTTGAAGGTGTTAAAGAGGAAGTGGTCGGAGCCACGGTGGACGGGGCCTTATAGAGTGATAGCGAGGACAACAACGGCAGTACAACTTGGAGGGAAAGGCGGAGTTTGGTGGCACTTGACCCAGTGCAGCTCAACAAAAAATCCAAAACCAACGGCAGACTTCATCAGCGGAGGGGTGGACAACCCAGATGAACCGGACAAAGGAACAGCACCAGGGGTAGATGCAAGCATCTCTGCAGGGACACCAGAGAAGAGCACAGAAGAAGACGCACAACCCAGATGAACCGGACAAAGGAACAGCACCAGGGGTAGATGCAAGCATCTCTGCAGGGACACCAGAGAAGAGCACAGAAGAAGACACGTAAACATTGAAGCTAATGACTGAATTTTTTGTTTTCTATACTGAATTTTTTATATATAACACTGTAAAAAATATAAGTGAGCTGTATGAGACACAATTAAGGGACGGAAGGTTTCAAGGTCTTGCCTGTTTTACAGATAAAACACGGCTTAAACGTAAGGAAAAGGTGACTCAGTGAAAGTCTTATATATTATATGTTGTATTAATTATTGCTTTATATATCACGTTAACAATAGCTTATTTTTTATTCATCTATCGGGTAGAGGGGTAGGGTTATCAGGACATTAACCATGGGATGGGTAAATAAAGCCCTAGTGGTATTGGGCTCAATACTACTAGGGGGTCTTATTCTATATTTTCTAGACTTCTTACCAAGACAAGCGAGCAAACAGGTAACCAACCAGACACACCCCAATCACACTTTGACCAGAACAAAACGAGACATACCTCAACGTAGAACTAAAAGATCGAGTCAATGTACTTCTAAAGAATTCGAATTAACATATACATTTGGTAGCAACACCATCTATCAGATAGATTTATGCGACATTATTGACTGCGGGGGGTCAGATGGGGGCCTTCAATGGCGTGGTTATGCGTTGTACACATGCTCATTCAACAGCCGATACAGATGGTGTCCGTCATGGGATGCGGTGTGGGCCTATACAGGACCACACTGGAATCCAGGGAGGAAGTGTCCAGCTAATCATCTCTGCATTTCCTCCCATGTTTCTGTTATGAGAGGTCAAATACAGTCTGGCATACCGCGAGAGCGTCGGAACACTCAATCAAACAACAAAAATAACCCTATGCTGATCACTATTAAAAATCTTAAACAAAACCCACTGAGTGGAGGGGATTGCGGATCCAATGACACAGGACGTATAATAATAGGGGTAGATCAATCAGGAACTGATAAAATGGGGGTAATTAGATTCAAATTCTTACCGGAACCAAAACCAAAACCAAAAGCAAAACCAGAAACAAGACCAAAACCAAAACCAAAACAAAGTCAAACGTCCACCGCAACCTCAGTAAACCCCCCATCACTCACCTCAACACAAACCCCAGAACAGACCGATCCCCGAATAATAAAAATAGATTTTACCCAACTAAATACAAATGACATCATACGTTTAGCCACGGGATATGGGGATAGAAACATCTGGCTTGATTGGATGACGTATACTGCAAAACAATACAAGGCAGGTAATTGTTTTGCCTGCTCAACTGCACGACCCACTCTATTTATGGTACCCGGACCGATACATATGGACGACCCAGAGGGGTGGGAATGCATGCAGCAACTTATAACATCCGGATCCAATATAACCGACACATGTACTAGACTAGATGAAATATATCCGCCCCTAAGGAAAGACATCCAGCCACCAATGTTTACTATACGAAAAGGGGACTATGTATGTTTTAATAGAACAGGCCAAATTAGTGTAACAAAGGGGACCGCTAAATGGTGTAACGTATCCTATGATGTAACAGGAAATGAAACTTCTAATAACTGGACTCAGGGCCGAGGTGATCTTTTCTGGTATTGTGGAAATCAAATCTTAAGAATCATGCTACCAGCTAATTGGTCCGGAGTATGCTCATTAGTCCGGTTGGCAGTACCTATGACTATCATAGGATTAGATAAAAGACAAAATATACGCCAAAAGAGGAGTTTTGACACCTCTGCAAATAATCCCACATACATAGATGCTATTGGTGTACCTCGGGGAGTGCCAAATGAGTTTAAATTAGCTGATCAAATAGCTGCAGGATTTGAAAACTTGCCCCTGGTGTCCGCTTTGTTTCCTATCACACCCAGTAAAAATGTTGACCGCATTAACTACATCCACTATAATGTTCTCCGTTTGACTAATTTAACCCGTGATGCAATTGCCGGACTAGCTGAACAAATGGCTCCTACGTCACTGATGGTGATCCAAAATAGAATGGCATTGGATATGCTGCTAGCCGAAAAGGGCGGAGTATGTTCCATGTTCCAAGATTCCTGTTGTATTTTCATCCCCAACAATACAGCACCTGACGGGACAGTGACCAAAGCATTAGAAGGACTTAGGACATTATCTGACAAAATGCATGAGGATTCTGGTATTGACAGCCCGATAAATGATTGGTTAGACCGTACTTTTGGGAAATGGAAGTCTATGATAATTTCTCTGTTTTCCTCTATCCTCGTTGCCATTGCATGCCTGATATTATGTGGTTGTTGTTGCATTCCATGTATTCGTCATCTCAGTGAGAGAGTAATAATTACTGCTATAGAAAAGAGACAGCCTGACAACCCACCTGCTTATCAGATGAGCATGCACACAGCGGAAGAAGGGGTAGAAAGGCTTAATTTAGAATACCGTGACACCGACCCCGATTCAGAGGGCGGGAATGACTTGAACCTCATGTCATATATTTCTGTGAAGTGAACTTAGACAAGTTCAAAAGAGGGTCTGTTGGAAATATATCATGAAGAATAATATGGCAAATGCTTAAACTATTATGTTACGAGTTCAGTGGGTTGAAGATGTTTAGACTAGAATTAGAAGATGAATACTGTGGCGTCTGAGGGACGTCTCGTGCAGAGTCTCAAGGGTGAGACGGCATAAACATATTTTTGTGTAGATAGAACAGTCTCAAGGACTCAGCCTTAGGGAAGAAACAGATAGGGGGGAGAGGACAGAATGATATGACCAGTAGACAGCGTTGTCTAAGGATGGAGTCAGATAATAGGAAGGTCAGATATTGTGGAAAAGTACTACAGTGATATTGTGGAAAAGTACTAAGACGGATCAAAACCCTGCCCTCTTCAGAGAATGCTTGTTGCTGTGTATAAAAGCAAATGTAAAGAAAAGCTCGGGGTTCATTCACTGCGAACTGAAAACTGTATTACATGTTATCAGGGACACATTGATGAATCCAGAACTTCTGTAATAACTCTTTGCAACTTTGATGAATATATCTGCGGAATAAATTGATACTGATTTAACCTAATTTGCAATCTTTTATGATTTTAACTCTGAGCTTGCAGCTGCCTAGAAGATAAACCAACACGCATGAAGGTGACGATTCCCTGAGGGGAATTCCTTCAAACTCCAATAAATGTTTTATCTTCCATCTCAACAGTGATGTTGTTGTAACGCAAATATTAATTCGACTGATGCTAGTAGATATGAGAGCATAAATATCACCCAGGTCCTATGTGTGTATCTTCACAGCAGTCGACACATTTCACTCCCACGACAACAGACAGCAAGTATTTTAAAAATCTATTTTAATTTTATTGATGTATTAATTAACTTAATCTCTTCACACACAAAAAGATGTCATTCAGTGGACAACGTCCATAAGAAAATGGAGTGACAGACAAAAGTCAACCTTTATTATAGGAGGAACAGGCACTTTTTAAAAAATTATTTCTAATCAGTTCTTGTTCGATGGCTTATTTTCTAAAATAAGATCAGATAAGATAAAATAACCCTTTATTAATCCCCAGAGAGAAATGTGGATGTCAAAGCAGCAACAGCAGCAAACAGAGTGAAACACAGGAGAGGTACAGGTATACACAAAATAATAAAAACAATGACTTCTGATGTTCGGACTAGTTTCACAGTGATGTGAGTAAATCACTTGTACTTGTAGAATCCTTCTCCTGTCTTTTTGCCCCATTTGCCCTCAGCAACCAACTTGTTCAGCAGTTCAATCTGGGCAAAATATGGGTCGCCAGGATTCGCTGCAGACCAACCTAAAGATATGCAATAACAAAAAAAAGAATAGTGTTTTACATTTAACATATCACCTCATTTGAAATAGATTTGTTTCTCCTTATCAAAGGCTGTCACAGTTTTATATTTAAGTCATATCCAGAGGTGGAGGAAGTATTCAGATCTGTAAAAATACTCTGTTACAAGTTAAAGTCCTGATTTGAAAATGTTACTTAAGTATAATCAGGAAAATGTATTTAAGTTATTAAAAGTAGAAGAACTCAATGCAGAAAAATATCCCCTGTGACTGTTGTACTATTACATATTATAGCAGTAGAGTATTATTACTCATGCATTAATGTAAAAGCAGGATTTGACTGTTCTAGTTGTTTGAGGTGGAGCTCATTTTTAACTATTTTGTACAGGACTGCAACAAATTATTTTCATTATGGATTAATCTGATGATTATTTTTATTCATTAAGTGATTGTTTGGTTTGTAAAAATAGTGGAAAAAAGTGAGAAATGCTGTCACATTTACCCAAAACCCAAAAGTGACTCCTTGACAATGCTTTGTTTTGTCCAATCAACAGTCCAAACCTCAAAATTATTAGAAATAAATTTCAATTATGAAATAATTCAAAGGAAAAGCAGCAAATTTGTGAAGCTGGAAACAAGAAATGTTTTTGAAAAATGACTTTAAACGATTATCAAAATAGCTGCCAATTAGTTTTCTCGAGTAACCAAGCTGCACTTGTACATTTTCATACATTTTGAACGCAAAAATCCAAATTTGTAAAGTGACTAAAGATGTCAGATGATCATAGTACAGTAAAAAGTACAATATTTCCCCCTGAAATGTAGTGGGGTTGAAGTAGCAAGAGGCATGAAAAGAAAAGACTTTACCTCAAATTTGACTTAAGTACAGTAGGCTACTTCCACATAGTTTTACTCACCGTCCATGATGAACTTCATGGTGTCTAGTCCTACATAGTCTGAGAGTTCAAAGGGTCCCATGGGATAACCACAACCAAGTTTCATGGCAATATCAATGTCCTCTTTGGATCCATGACCTGAGGGAGAAAACAGAAAATGCTATTTGTAACCCAGTGAGGCGTGTAGAGCCAGGATATTTTCACGTGTAACTCTGTGAAATAAGGGCTTTTTCTGATCAAACCGGATTTGGTGATTGTTGAAACAGTATAAAGACGAACTAATAGCCTGGAGGTATTTCACGCTTGCTAAGCCAACAAGTTCTACAGTTATTTTATGTCTAAAAATAAATGTCTATGGAGTTTGTTTTACAAAGTTAGGAAAGCAATGTTTAAATCAAGCCTGATGTCGCCTTACACATAAAAGAACTCACTTCCACACAGTGAGGCATACAGCTTATTAATTAAACACTGGTATCAGAGCGGTACTCGGTATTTGCTGATCGCCAAAGCCCAGGTAATCGGTACAGAAAAAGTAGGATCAGTGCATCCATAAACTGAAATGAAACTAAAAAGAATATTCTGCTCGAGTGTAACATTGCATTTAATGGAGTTAAGTTGCCAATCTTGTACTGTGTTGACATTTGCGATAAATGGTGAATCTTGATTGTGTTTTTCTTGTAAACGTTGAACTTAAAGGTTAACCTAAAAAAGGAATTTTAATAAGAAATGAATTATGAGAAAATGAATGAGGAGGATAAACAAAAGGAGTTTTAGGTAACTTCCACCTACTGTGAATATTTCGTATATGTACTGTAAATTTATGTTTTATTATTAATTGTCAGTAAACTACTGACTTGTTCATTTAAAGGCTATTTTATTTCGCTTCAGTGACTGTGCAGTGAGTAGTACACCAAAGAAAAGCCTCCTTTCAATTCCTCTCAAAATGACTGAGGTTATTTATTTTATATTATTTTGTTTCCACTTAAAATCCCAAAGAAACATAATTATGGACAATATGGCAATTTTACTATTGACATAACCGGTGCACAACATGCAGATATACGCACCTCTCTCATACATCCGGATGGCATCCATGATGTAAGGAAGAAGTAGGCGGTTTACAATGAATCCTGGCGTATCCTGAATAAAGACATGTTGGATGCTGCTGAGTGGGCTGTTAAATATATTTTTAATTAAGAGACAACAGCTATAATGACACACCAAACAGCAAATCTTACCTTGCAGGACACTGGTGTTTTCCCGAGCGTTTTGCTGAAGTTCAGGAGGGAGTCGAAAGTCTCTTGGCTCGTTGCTGGGACTGCAATGACCTGTGAAAGATGAACACCTGAGCAACTTTGATTCGAATACAGTGTTACTAGCATTACACTTCCAAACTGAGCTGAGACTTGCGTTGAAATAATTAAGAATCTCAATGTAACTGTCTACATCACATTATTTCATTATATTGGGGCATATTTAAATTCTCAGTATTTCCCCCCCCTCATAAAGCTGAAAGAGAAAAACAGAAACCATATCCTAAATCACAAATTAAATCAGTATATTCTAAAGATCTCTCATGGAGGTAGTGGGCTTCTGTGATTTTTTGTTTTTATTGTGAATGGAGTGATGCTGTTGAACAAAGATACCATACTGCGACATTTTGGAAAATATACTTATTTGCTTTTTTACTGGGAGTTACGTGAGAAGCTCTATGGCGCTCTCATGTTTGTCTGTCAATGCAAATAAATGTACGACGTAAACAATCACGAACCGCCACTGATCTTCTGTATTTGCTTGAGAGTGCATAGATTGTCTTTACTGTGCAGGTGTGGGCTTGAGAAAAAGACATGCATATTGTATTTATTTCTGTTTCATTTTGAGTCAGTTCAAGGATAAAAGGACGCATATTAATGTGTAAATGATCTTTTCTTTCATCCCACTGAACTGTCGCTTTCTCCTGTCCTTTTTAGAAACCCCATTCTCTAGAAAAATAAACCCGCTGATTTTGTTTTCAGGGGCCGAAGTACCTCTACAAGCTTCATCACAGGGACTGGGTTGAAGAAGTGAAGGCCACCGAATCTATCCAGCCTGTTGGTGGAGCTGGCGATGTCTTTGATGGACAGGGAGGATGTGTTGCTGGCAAAGATGGTATGTCTAAAAAAAACATGCACAAAAACAGATGGTACACAATAAAGACAGCGGTTAATAATAGCCTAAAAGCAGAGGTGCCATTCAGAACTTTCCACTTCATTGTGTCTTTACAAAGGCCACCAAACGTAACATGTGCCAACTTCTCTCACAGACCAAAATTTGGTCTTTGGATTTGGAAATTAGCACAAGTTCATGTTGTGTTTTTAAATACAGTAGAAAACATGCTACAGCACTATGCAACCCAGAACAAACGGTAATCAGCTTCTAATCTAACACTTATAGAAACGGGGTGGTACTCACGCTGGTGCCAGCTTGTCAAGGCCACCAAAGAGATCCTGTTTGATTTTTAGATTTTCCACAATGGCTTCCAACACAAGATCCGAGCCCTGGACTACAGATCCAGCATCTGTCGCGGTTGACACGTTCTGCAGGGCTTTCTGCATGAACTCTTCACCCGCCTGAAACAAACCAAAATGCAGCATCTCCCGTTAATACGTCAAATTTCACTCTCTAGCTGTTTTTTTTTTTTTTTTTTTATCTACTGTCTCACCTCTGGCTTATCAGCAAACTTCTTCTTGACCACTCTTTTGAGGTTCCCTTCAATTCCTTTGACAGCCTTTTTAAGGATGTCCTCATTAGTGTCCACCAGGGTCACCGAGTGGCCAGTTGATGCAGCGACCTTTCAGAAAGAAATGAGTTCAAGACAACTAGAAACACGGCCGTCAATCTCTGGCTACGTCTCAAATCGCATACTTTTTCTTTTTACTTTTAATACGTACTGCAGCTGCCCTTACAAAGTACGTAATGTTGCATGCAGTATGAATACAGTTGGGACATACTACTTTATCATAACATTGTGCCTTGAACTTTGACCTTTCTTGCCCATATTTCTGCTGTGCAGAGGATTGTGGGCCAGAAAAGCATGCTGGCTTTCACACTTCATAATACGACTGGATGCAGTAGGACATCCTTGTATTTTTGGCATTCTGCATATGACATATGTATTGGGACACACTAAATCTTTTTCTGGCATATACTAAATGGTATGGTAGTATGGGTATTGGAACGCACAGTCAGTGATGTTGAGGTGCAAATGTTGAGCAAATAAGAAGCAGAGTCCTAAACAGCAAATGTAACTTGGGATGCACCGATACCGGATCAGATATCGGTGCCGATACTGACCCAGATAGCTGGATTGGGTATCGGTGAATATGGGGCCGATCTATTCAACTCAATTCTATGTTTATATACTATATGCATTATATACTGGAATTTGAATTCCTGTTTAAGTTTTGACCAATTTGTTGCTACATTAAAAAAGGTTTACACTTGAACTGTAATTCCTGTTAATTACAGGAATTATATATATATATATATATACATGCAATCTTAACAACACAGCATAGTGTGAGCTGTGCTTTGTTTCTTACTGTCCAAATGTGGCAGTAAGTCCTCTTTTCATATAAATAATGCTAAAAACACAAAACATCTCCCTCTCACTCACATCTGAACTGTCACAAGAGTCTCTAAAAAAAACAACTAGGAGACACATAGGGTAGCCTGCATACATACAAATATACATATATGCAAATACACAAAAACAAATAAGCCCCTCCATGTGGAATAATGGCTTTTCTGGATCTTTTCTGAGTCTTGTCTTGTTATGTCACACCACAAGTGTTTAATGAATGACAACTGAACTATTTCACAACTTTCTTATGGGATCAGTGTGTGATTGTGCTGTGAGACAGGAAACCCATTCCTTATCAGGGGCATGTAAAACTACAGGCTTTTATTTTGAAAGTTATATGATATGAAGCCAGTTGGATGCTGTCCAACACTAAACACAAGACTGCTTTGTTGGAAGAGTTTATTCGGTTTTTCAAGAGGAAATACTTCAAGATTGAAGACTAACTGGTTGGTTTGGCCCACTTCTGTTAAAGAGCAGCTGATTCACTATAGCAACAGTGGAGCTACATGCTATAGCTACATGGTTAAAACCATGACAACTAAACAGACATGTTGTCGCTTACCTGTGCGATCCCTGCACCCATCTGCCCACCTCCGATGATCGTGACATGTTTAATGACCACATTCCTCACAGCCGAGGACGACAAACCTCTGCAGATTTGGTGAGTGAAGAAAGCCATACTGTGTCAACTGTGTGACAACAATACTGCTGGCTGCTGCTGTAAGGCTATCAGACCAGGAACCATCCGGGAACCTGCCATGGTGATGTGTCGGTCACGAACGAGCCGGTTCAAAGAGCCGGCTCTTTTAAAGGGACTATTTGTAACTTTCAGAATTGCTTGTTAACAGCGACACCTGTGGCCGTTAAGTCAACGAAAGTCAGCGTCGGGCTCGCGCTTGCTCGCTCTCAATAGACATAAAACGTTATCGTCTCCTGACTGCGCCCGCAGGGAGACACCGGCACCCGGTCGGAGACGATAACGTTTCTCGCTGCGGAGCCCCGTCACTTCACAAGACACGGGAAACCTCTGTTGGGCTGGAGGAGCTGCAGAATTTATTTCTGCAAAAACGTCCTCTGTACATTCACTAGATATTCTCAGAGCTAAATGAACTCTTCTGCAGTGTGGAGTGAGCGCACGTTCACGTGTAGAGGTGGAGCGAGACAGCGAGAATGCGCGCAGTGTGAGTGAAGGCAAGCAGACAGCGGAGCAGACTCCGGCCATACGCGAGCGGATATTGTCGCATATGCGCGCTTGCATAGATCCCGACCCGGTAGATTTATACACTTAAAAAGTTACAAACAGTCCCTTTAATTCAAGGCAGAATGATAGGACGATCTTCTCCGCGCCACGGGCACTCCATGCACTGACTATGAATGATGGTACGTGTCCACAGGCTATGTGCTTTCCGAGAAACAGAGCGTCACGACGCCCGCTCCTCATTTGCATAAAGTTGAGGTCTAGTCTACTTTATGCAAATCACGGGCATCCGACGTGACTCCCCACCTCTCAAAACTCCCGAGAATCTTTTAAAATAAACGTTGTCTATCCTAAATAAAGACAGATTCAGCAACTGCATGTATTATTTCTCGCCTCAAATGTTTTCAGAAACACATTTCGGTGAACTATTTTCGTGAAATAAGAGAAGAAAGTTTCCAAACGAGCCTCCATACTGGTTCCGGTTTGAAAGCTGGGAGCAGCAGCCCACAGAGGGAAAGCGTTCGTCCAATCAGGTGGGGACAGCCTGTGCCTAGCGACACGCCCACCAAGCGTCCAATGTTGGGAAGTGTCGCGTCCCCTTGCGATAAACAACGCCCTTGTGGACACGTACCATGAATGTTTTGTTAATGACGTCCGTGCGACCAATCAGGTGATGACAGACAAGGATCATACCATCAAGCAGGGAGGGGCAGGGGTGCGCGGCGCGCTGACGGTCTACAGGTACCGAGCAGGAGGGAGAGGAGGAGAGAAAGAGAGAGAGGAGTGCGGAGTGCTCATAGCAGACGATGAGTGACTGTCGGAAACGAAGCAGCATGTAAAATGATGGTATTCTGGAAATTATAAGGTTTAGTATAATTATATTGAATCATTTAAGTGATATATGTGCACACATACTAATCATAGGTCAAAAAAGCGTTACATTTGGCTGAATTATAAAAAGCAGAAGTGGTAAAAATGAAGAGCCGTTTGGGAGCCAAAAGAGCCGGCTCTTCTTTGGTGAGCTGAGCCAAATGATCTGGCTCACTAAAAAGAGCCGGAATTCCCATCACTAGTGGAGCAGCTGCAGGGTAAAAGGAAGGTCGACAGGCACGTGATGACGCCACACTCCACGACCTTTCACACAGATCATATACTCAGGTGACATTACATATTGACTAGTAAAGTACTAGCCCTACTAGTTAAGTACATATGTACACATAAGGTTACTTTAAGTGTTGCATGTTGAAATCTCCTGGATAATCCTTATTCAGAATATAAAAATACTCCATACAAGTAAAAGTACTGCATGCAAAAGTACAAAATTGCGAGCAAATGTTACTTTAAATACCAAAAGTAAAAGTTAACATATGCATGTAGAATGGCCCTTGCCAGAGTTATCTTATTACTATAGTAGTCAATCGATTAAAATATTTAATCGCAAATTAATCTCACATTTTTAATCTGTTCAAAATGTACCTTAAAGGGAGATTTGTCAAGTATTTAATACTCTTATCAACATGGGAGTGGGCAAACATTTATTATTATTGGAAATCAGTTAACACAAAACAATGGCAAATATTGTCCAGAAACCCTCACAGGTACTGCATTTAGCATAAAAAATATGCTCAAATCGTAACATGGTAAACTCAAACCATTGGCTCATTTGATCACTTGTGTGGTGGAAAGACCAGAGCTGGAAGTGCCAGATGTAGCAGTCTGTGTGTCATCCTTGGAGATTATAATGCAAATATGCATAATGGTAGGACTGTCAATCAAACAACACAAAACAATAACAATTATTGTCCAGAAACCCTCACAGGTACTGCATTTAGTATAAACAAATATGCTCAAATCATAACATGGCAAACTGCAGCCCAACAGGCAACAACAGCTGTCAGTGTGTCAGTGTGCTGACTTGACTATGACTTGCCCCAAACTGCATGTGATTATCATAAAGTGGGCATGTCTGTAAAGGGGAGACTCGTGGGTACCCATAGAACCCATTTTCATTCACATATCTTGAGGTCAGAGGTCAAGGGACCCTTTTGAAAATGGTCATGCCAGTTTTTCCTCACCAAAATTTTCTAGTGTCATATATCCATATCCGTGGCAAACTCAAGCCCAACAGGCAACAAAAGCAGTCAGTGTGTCAGCATGTGATTAGTGGGCTTATCTGTAAAGGGGAGACTTGTGGGTACCCATAGAACCCATTTTCAGGTCAAGGTACCCCTTTGAAAATTGCCATGCACCACCGCCCACCAGCCGGAGCAAACTTTCTCATTTTACAGCTAAACCGTACACTACAAGATGATTCTGAAACATTTGAGGCGAGAAATAGGCATTACAGTAACAGAATATTGATTCATATTTGATCAGCGCTGCCTAGTTTGACCGTTTGATCAGAGTTTGTGAGTGATTGACAGCTGCCTCCTTTGAATGACCGCTAAATAGAAACGTTCTCTCTCTGAAATGATCTGTGATTGGCCAAAGTCTCCCGTCACGGGCTAGATTTTTTAAAGCCTGAAAACAGAGCCATGAGGAGGTGCAGAAGTCTAGTTTTCTCTCAGAGCACTTGAATTACAATATGCTGAAAGGTTATTATGGAATTTTTGCCCAATGATGTGAAAAAATATTCTGCCTACTGCAGGTTTAATTCCACATCAACTGCCAATGCGCTGGTCCAGATAGCCCCAGTTTGCAGTCAATCTCTTTTCCATCTTTGAGATGATTTTTATTACTAACTGGATGTATGTTTTTGTGACAATAATTCACTTCCCTCAACCTAAATGTAACTCTACACTAGGCAGTATGTAAACACCTTATAAAAAGAGCTAGAATGACCCCTGCTGGTGTAAAACAACACTAAGCTTTGGGCTGTGTATTTCCTATAAACGTTTTTTCAAAATGACAATGACAACATAATCCCGATTTGGGATCAGTTTATTCTTTCAGAAAAAAAGAGATTTAAATGATGATATTCAAGTTTCATGTATGTGTCAGTAACAACGTTTCTGGCATTGAGCCAACTATTCCTTCCACTGTTAAAACTGAACCACTGATTTAAAAAAAAGAATATCTCATATTTTTCAACAATACCACCCTAAAAAAACTCAAGAATTTCAAACAAAAACATTGAAGGGTAAAAGAAATAGAACCAAAATATATTAATGATATATTGAAGTAATTATTATTAATATAAACTCTTTTTATTGACACGTTGCCAATACTCCATTCTTTTCCTAATGCCTTCATAAAGTACATAATTATATGTGTGCTAAAGTCTATAAATTAGTGGCACGCATCATAAAACAGTAACAGATATTCAGCCGGTGTCTTTCAAAATGAAAGGCATCTGGTATATATATATAACACTGACCTTATTAATTAAGATTGAGCTGATTAAAAAAATAATCTGCAGAATTTTAATAATAGACCTTAATTATTACTTGATTATCAAGTAAATATATGAAACATTTTCTGGTTTGAGCTTCTTAAATGAGATGATTAGCAGCTGTTTTGGATCATAGCATTGTACATTTGATACCCAAGACACCACTTTGGCTTGTGGTCATTTCTGATGGGTATTTCCCATTGCACTGAAATTGCATGGACTAAAAAACGAGCTACATTCCAATCAAAACATACTTTTTCTATTTTTGCACAGATTACAGCGTCTCTACAGGAGAATTTTACCCACATCTTGGTTGGTAATGGTCCTTGATTTACAGAAATTCTGTTAGAACCAAATACTCCACTGCTTCACCTACGAGGGCTCACACACACGGTGTACGGGCAGGGTGCCAGCGTCAGGCCAAATCGCCCGTTCAGGGAAGGAGGTGGTGTTCCCTCTGGTAGTCTGAACTCAAAGGCCTGCAGTAAGCTGGTGACCGTCAGGAACAGCTCCATCTTCGCCAGCTGTTCACCCATGCACACCCTGCGACCTGAAGGATACAGGGGGGGATAAATCATTGGCGCTTGGTGCACGGACAATTAAAATTAATTTGTAGCTCAGTGTTTCCGTTATTTGGCCCATACGAGTAAGGAAAAACATACCAATCCCGAATGGTATAAAGCATTCTTTCCTGACCAACTTTCCCTCGTCGTCTAAGAAGCGTGCTGGGTTGAAACTGTCTGGGTCGTCCCACTGAGTCGGATCTCTATGGACAGACCACAGGTTGGGCACAACAACTGTTCCCTTGGGAATAGTGTAGCCTCTGAACTCTGAAAAAAAGGAAAAATACACATTACAAAGCCATCAACTAAGCAAATGGTAAATGGACTTGCAGTTATATAGTAGTAGTAGTAGTAGTAGTAGTAGTAGTATAGTCTTTCGAACAACTCAAAGCGCATTACACCACATGTCAGCATTCACCCAGTCACACAAACATTCATACACTGATGGCAGAGGCTGCCATGCCATCAGGATCTAATCTAAATACTCATTCACACACCGATGGCACAGCCTTTGGGAGCAATTTGGGGTTAAGTGTCTTGCTCAAGGACACATCGAAACACCGACCTTCCGATTGGTGGACGACCTGCTCTACCCTCTGAGCCACAGCCGCCCAAATCCTACAGCCGAATCAGATCAAATAATCAGAATTCAACCAAATTCAGCTCTGTAGATCTTTATTATCTCTGAGATGCAATTATTGTCTGAGACTCAGAAAGCTGACTAGTTGATTATTAACAGAAGATTTAGTGAAAGGTGTTATTTAAAGCCTTGTTTCCACTGCATATAGTAACCCCTCAGTGTAGGCGGGATTCTCAGCTGATCGTCGTAGCGACAGCACGTGAAACTGCCGTAACATCTTCAATGGGAAACTCGCTGAATCATTTCAACGGCAACCAAAGAGAGGAACGTCTGCACTTTGTCAATTTTACACCGTAGTTTTGGGAGCTGCTATTTTTAAAAAAAAAATCTGGGTCAAGTGAATTAAAAATTGTGGTCACTATTGACAGCCTCTTAGCTATTTAAAAATGGCGGGTTTGTGCAGGATGTCCCCGTGTCGTGCTAGTAACGATTCTCTCTGACCAATCAGCGGTCTGCAGTGTTTTAACTCCACCTTCTAGTATCGGCTCAGCTCTCTTGGAACGTCGACCGAGGTGGTACCAAAAATGGAGTGGTTGCATTGGTACCATCCACAACTTTTGCTAATGGAAACATGAAAATAACCGATCTAATGTGTAACGAACTGAACTGGACTGCTTGGTGGAAAGTGAAACATGTCAGATGTTTACCTGTTGTCTCGGAGGCCATGTGAGGAATAGCCAGAGGAACCGCTACAGTCAGTCTCTGCACCTCCATGATGGTGGCTTCAGTAAAAGGCAAACTTCCCTTATCAGTCAAAGACGGGACCCGATGTGTGCCCACCACTTCATCGATCTCTGCCTGGACCTTGTCTGAAAACAAAACGGTAGAAACAACATTAAGTACATCATTCTTGGATGATTAATGAAGTTTTCATCTCAACAAATGAGTACAATATGAGTACAAATTAAGTGTGGCTTTTGGACACACATTAGGCCAGTTCGCATAATTTCAAAGTGCTAGAAAGTGGCTGTCAGATACATGTTTTGATGTGCTGATCAATGTGTCAAAGAGTTGGAGAAGTGGTTAAATGCATGCAACATTCCACTGAAAATCTGCCATGGAAACTCCGAGCAGACGTCATTTTCTGGTTGGCCACTAGAAAGAGATAATTGCTTTACTACTATATGACTTTATCAAAATTGGACAGAATCTAATTGGAGATATTTCAGATAATGCAGGTGATGATCCCACAGCTCCACTTCACTGTCATTGTGGAGGTCAGTTGTGCACAAGCAAACTACACAAAATGCTACATTTGATAAGGACATGTACCTTGAATATCAGGGTGTAAGACCATGTAGAGCAGAATCCACAAAACTGAATTGGCTGTGGTGTCAGTGCCGGCGATGAAGAGATCTCCTATTATATAAAAGAGATAATCTTCTGTGAAGCTGCTGTCCTCCTCTCCAGCAGCTTGCTGGGCCAACATCTCAATCAAGTACATGTCTACAAGATCCCTGGGGTGGTCAGGATCTAATGTCTCACGGTGCTTTGCAATAATCCTCTTCAGAAACACGGTGATGTCTCTTTCCACCTGACGTAACTCCTTGAAGACCCCAAAAGGCAAGTAGTACAGCAGTGAGAAGATGTTGATGAGGACCGCGGGGCTGTTCACACAGATCTCCAGCCCACGATCCATCAAGTCCAGCAAGTTGCGGAACTCGCGGTCTTCGTGGTGGAAACGCTGTCCCATGATCAGCGTGCAGATGACGTTTGACACGCCGTTAATGATCAGCGGGGCCAGGTCCACGCCGGCGGCACTAGAGTCCTCTTTCAGTCGCAGCAACTCTGTTTTGATGGTCACCAGACCTTGCAGGATGCAAGGCTCCAAACTCAACTTCCCAAGGCCAAAGTTTCGGAGGGTGGTGTGGCAGAACTTGCGCTGCTTTCTCCACACTGGCCCGTAAGGTGCAAAGACTATTCCTGAAGTTCAATTGAACCAGAAAAGGGATGGCATATATAGTCAGTTATTATTCTTATCTTTATGGACTCGTCAAACTGTAACATATACATAAAAACACTGTTAGACTTGTCAGTAGTTTATTCTAAATTGATTTTATCACTACTGTACACCAGTACAGTATATATATATATATATATATATAAACTGGAAAAAGAAAGTTCGGAAACTTGTGTTTGGTCGATTATCTCTCTGTTGTTCCAATGCTAATTGGCATTGTATTTTACATCTTTGGAAAGCCTGTTTATTTACCTTCACAATGATGTCCAACTTATAAGGATCATGCATTTGTGGGATGAGCAGCATAGCTGATTATGTGGGTAGCGCCCAAGAAAAATTTGCCAAAATGCTCTGTCAATGGTAAACAGTGTATTCTCCTGTTGGTACTGAGTCTTGTTTTGAGTTATTTGGTGTATTGGATGATTGAACTCTCTATCAGTAAAAAGGCACAAACAAGACATATTGGCAATTTTACACTTTATTCATTTAATACACCATCAGGAGCCTCAGTAGCGGTGGAAGATCCATACGCAGCCACAACAGCCTGGCACCTCCTCCTCATGCTGGTCACCAACCTGGTCACATGTTGCTGTGGGATGGCGTTCCATTCCTCAACCAGGATGCAACTTGGTTTTGCGGAACACCAGCTTCAACTTGCCTTATTGCGCGGGCCTTATCCAGATTAGACCAACGTGGCATGCCGATGCTTGCACTGGCAAAATTCTCTGCCAATGCTAAACAGTGTATTCTCCTGTTGGTATGACTCTTGTTTTGAGCTCCAGGTGCTGCCAATCAGGTCTAGCCTGTTGGGTGCTGCCAATCAGGTCTGGCCTGTTGGGTGCTGCGCGCTACTAAAGTGATCATTTGGTGTCTGCTACAAGCATCAGCATGCCATGTTGATCTAATCTGGATAAGGCCCGTGTGATAAGGCAAGTTGAACCCTGGTTGAGGAATGGAATGCCAACCAACAGCAACGTGTGACCAGGTTAGTGACCAGCATGAGGAGGAGGTGCCAGGCTGTTGTGGCTGCGTATGGATCCTCCACCCGCCACTGTGGCTCCTGACGGTGTATTAAATGAATAAAATGTAAAATTGCCAATATGTCTTGTTTGGTCCTTGTTACTGATAGAGAGTTCAATCATCCAATCCACCAAACAACTCAAAACAAGAGTCAATACCAACAGGAGAATACACTGTATAGCATTGGCAGAGAATTTTGGCAAATTTTTCTTGGGCGCTACCCACATAATCAGCTGTGCTGCTCATCCCACAAATGCATGATCCTTACAAGTTGGACATCACTGTGAAGGTAAATAAACAGGCTTTCCAACGATGTAAAATACAATGCCAATTAGCATTGGAACAACAGAGAAATAATCCACCAAACACAAGTTTCCGAACTTTTTTTTCCCAGTGTATATATATATATATATATATATATATGTATATATATATATATATATACATATATATATATATATATATTCATTTCTGCAGTATTTTATTTTGTCTGTCTTAGATTTGTATTTTTACTTTCATGTTTTTCTTTCTATAAATGTTGTACTAACATAGTTGGAGGAAACCTGAGAGGAATTTCATTGCCAACGACTGCTCCACTGTAGTTGTTGTGCATATCACAAATACAATCTTGAAACTTGTATTGTTCTTCACCAAATCCTACATTTGATGATGCAGGCCTTACAGTGGGAAAATACTTATTTTGTTCTTGAAACCTCTCAACATTTATCTTTGCTGGATATAACAACAAGACTTTGAACTCTGGAATAACAAATGTGTTTGTTTTTGCGATTGGTCAATCCGCTCACTGCTGAGCCCAGTTGTTGGATTAAAGGTGGTAAAGATAGCCTGTCTATAAGTTACAGCTCTATTGAGGAGTGTAAATGCTTACACACCGTTGGCAGTATTATTAGGTATACCATTATAACAAACGGAGTCTAATACAACAGTTATGGTCATTTTGGAGGTTGTCAGTTTATGGTGCTGTCAGCGTTTGGGAATATGAGAATACATAAACAGAACTGATAAGAGCCTTCCTTACTTAATCAAGTGTCTTGCACCAAATGACAGCAACGACCACCAGGATGGTCACATGGCAAATCACAATGTAAAGTTACACAAATTCAAAAAGTGAACACTTCAAAACATTTTATTTAATTAACATATGTACTATTATGACCGATAGGATACCGTGTTCTCTGTCTTAGCTGCCATGCATTTTCTATAAACTAAAAACACCAAATAAAAATCTCCAACTCAACATATTAAGTCAGGATTCTTACATTTTAGATGCTGCATATTCCTAAATAAATGACAGACAGCAAACCTGGGCCACACAGCATTTGAATGCTGGTAAATTGATGGCGCTCTGCGAATTATAATAAAGATGCCATGTTTAGTCTGCCCTGTATTAGATGGGTATTTGAAGGAAACGGGATACATACACAGTGCAAAGACAACCAGAGGAACTGGAGAGTCAACAGGGTCCCATAATTAAATTTTGCCCTTGCAGGTTTAAGGGTAGGTTCATATTTTTCACATTTAAGCAAGAGCAACCAAGAACTCTTTCAATGTACATACAGGCATGTGAGTATTGTATTAAGCTACACCTGACAAAATATGAACCTATCCTCTAATCTGGCTGCGGTTGATGTGTTTCTAACAATTTGTCCACCCCATTTAATGAGAGTAGACTTATATTAGAAAGACCTCTCAGGCAATATAATTCATTATCACCACAAACTACAGCCTCCAAAAGTACAATAAACAAAAAAATATTTATTGCAGTCTTATTAGACTGCAATCATTTTAGCTATGTGTATCTAATAATGTAGAATCTGAGTGTGGTTGTCAATTCTGCTCCTCTATTGAAGAAACTCCAGATTCTTACTATTTATGATATCAATATTTCTCAAATATGTGTTTTTATTTATAAGATACTTTCTGGTGAAGGGAATATTCCTGAGCAGTTCAAGACCTATTTTAAAACAAATTCTCAGGTTCATTCTTACTCAACCCGTCAATCTCTAGATCTTCATCCTCCTAAATTCCTCACTAGTAGAGGTCAATTTTCGATAAGATTTAGGGGAACAAAGTTATGGAGTAGCTTTTCACATCTATCAATAAACTGTTCATCTGTCAAATGTTTCAAAAGTCGCTTAAAGGGTCATTTAAATGCTGTCTTGTAATTGCTTTCCCCCATGTTGTCCATGTCTCTGTTTTTATGTTTTATATTTTTTCCCACTCACAATGTTGTTTGGTTACGATTGCCCAGAAGTCTTTATAGATATTTAAATCAATATCCTCCTCACAAACACTAACCATACACTTCCACGCAACACACACACTTGTTTTTTTTATATATTTACTGTATTGTTATTGTTGTTATTATATATAGTGTATATATATATATATATATATATATATATATATATTGTCCTAATGTTTGTTATCCCTATTATGTAGTCATAATATTTCTTTATATTAATCTTGTCTCTAGGTGGAGGCTTCAGATAAGCCCAGTGGGTTTTTTGCCTCTTCCTGCACTGTATATTATTCATTTATTTTTTTGTTATCTTGTATAGTCTTAAAATGTGCAAAACAAATAAACAATGACACAAAACACAATAAACAAAAATAATAACTTAATCACAATACCAATTCATTACTTACATATTTATCTTAATCATATTGACAAATTATTGTTTATAATATACAATTTATAATATACTATCCTATATTAGAAAGACCTCTCAGGCAATATAATTCATCATCACCACAAACTACACTCTCCAAAAGGACAATAAACAAAAATATATGTATTGCAGGCTTATTAGACTGCAATAATATTAGATATGTGTATCTAATAATGCAGAATCTGAGTGTGGCTGTCCATTAATGTTTACTCAACATAGAGATAAGGCTGAAAGTCAATATGGTGCTTTATTAATGAAAAGAGTTGTTTACCTTTGCGTTTAGTCATGATGGTGATAGCAGGAACATCAGGTCTGTCTGAGAACACCTCTGGATGGTTGGAGAGAGCATCCTTCACCACTTCATAGCCATTAAGCACAACCATCAGCTGACTCCCTACAAAGATGCTGTAGATGTTACCATAGACTTTGGCCCTTTCTGTTAACAGAACCACGGGGTTTGTGCCGGTGTTGTCTGGTTGCAGTCCAAACCTCCTCAGGATGAAGGAGGGGATGAGAAACCCGCCGAAGTTGCCGACTAAAGGCCAGGGTTTCGGACCTGGAGGGATGTTAACGAGGTCCTGTCGTCTGTGATAAACGTGAACTAAATAAAACACCAGCAGGAAGACTAGCAGAGCTGCAATGTTTACATGCGACAGTAGAGACAGCCATGACAGCGAAACCATGCTGTCAAAGTTAACAAAACTATCCCATGCCATGTTTAGGAGCACTCATAAAGTCCGAGAAAGTCATTAATAATACACTAAACTTGACGACTCTGGTATTTCACCAGCAGCAGCATGTTCTTCCTGTGTTTTTATGACACACTGCACCGTTAGAGGCTTCCTATTGGCTGACAGCGCTGAGACCTGCTGTGATTGGTGCGCTTCGACAGTGACGACAACAGATTTATCAGCCAATGAAAATGCAAGCAGTTTATTTACATTTCAAACACAGAGGCAGGTCAATGTAGATTTACATTATGAAGTTAACAAATAAAGTAAAAGAGGTGTCATTTAAGTTGATCCACAGATTCTATCCAGTGAAACATTTCTTACAAAAGTTAAAGAGTGACATAGATGTAAATTGTTCCTTCTGCGAATCATATCCTGAAACTTGCTCTCATTTATTCTTGTCCTGTAAATTTAAATGTGAATTGTGGAAAGATGTCAATAATTTTATACTTGTTAACATTTTCTCAGATGTTGCACTGTACTATAGAAATATTATATTTGGTTGCATTGATTACAGTGACAATCACAGTAATGCATTTTTTCTTATTAATTTAATTTTAATTCTCACGAAGTTCCGCATTCACAAGTGTAAATTTACCAAAAAAAAGCCTAATTTCTTTATATTTATGAAAGAAATGGAATTATATCTCTCAACAATTTCTTCCTCACAAAACAAAAAAAGAAATGAAAACAATGAATGTATGCAATATCTTTAAAGTTTTTAACTGAAATAAAAAAATTATAAAAACATTATGAAGTATTAAAAAAGACACAGGTAAGAGGAATAAAAGTGCTTAAAACTTATTTTAAATAAAGAAGTTTAAAAAGACACAGGAAGAATAAAAGTATAAAATGAACAAATAAAAAGTTCAAAATAAAATAATAATTATAATAAAAAGTCAAAGATAAAAAGGCAAAATAGTAAGTCAATTCTATATCTGACTGCTAGCCAGTACAGATGCCTGAGAATCTGTGTAATGTGTTCAGCTTTCTGCAGCGAATGAGCTGAAGCTGCTTTAGTGCTTTCTAGGAGAGACCTAGACCATTAGAGTACTCTAACCTACTTAAGATGAAGGCATGAATTAGTTTTTCTAAATCATGTTTAAACATGTATCCTCGAAGTCTCGCTATAAGCTACATTAAAATTTGCATATTTGTTTAAAACATAGGTTTGAAAACTTTAAGGAGAGAATAGACCATATTAAATATTTAATCCAAATTTAGCAATACATTTAATGTTTTTCAAGTTTCCTTTTTATTTGTCATGTGCAGGTTAACACAGGGTCAACGGTACAATGAAATATATAGGATAAGAGAATGGGTTACCTCAGCAATAAAAGCAATATATGAGATAATATAAAATTACAATAATAAGATAGAATAACATTAATAAGAAAGACAGACAATGATTAGATAAAATGCCAATAAATGTAAGATAAGTGATGACATGAATCAAATGAAATGTAGTACTATATACATATGAAAATGCGGATTGTGTGTGAAAGTATCTCTGACAATATAGCACAAATGTAATGAGGGAGGAATGAGATATGGGTTATGAGAATGGAATGAGATTGATAAATAAAAAAATATATAGCACCATCTGCTATAATGCTGAATTTGATTATAGCTTGTAAAATGTATAATGAAAAGTTGGATCTGTAGGATTTCAGAGCTATACACAGCCCTGCATTACTATTATTATTAATGTCACTTTCAAGCATGTGGCTTGGACTTTATTTTCATTTATCATAGGAAATATTTTATAAAAAAATATATTTCTTGTCACTTGTGAGAAATTTTGCTAGGTTGATGAAATCCATTAAATATAAAAGTTGTCTAACACATGCAGTTGCAGTATACAGCATAAGGATGACTTTTACTGATGATTTCATTAAATCAAAAAACACACTGAAGCCTTAGTATGGTTCAACTTTAATACAATAGTATAATGTTTAGACTACAGCTATGATATACACACTCAAGGCTACTAAGATGAATAGAAAATGAATAATAATATTAATCATATTAATAACAATAAAATACTCATAGTAAAAAACAAATACACCAAGACTCGTAATGGTCGTTTTGGTACACCTACTGACGTTAAACACACTAAGGCACCTTGTGACTTGAGGACATTGATATCATATTGAGGTAAACCCCGTCAACACATACAGTACAGTATGAAAGAGCTACAGTCAAGTCTTGCAAATGCTGCAACAAACTGTCCGTTCATGTCTGAAGTTCACTAGGAGCTGAGTTGCAAAAAAAAATGATGACTTTGCAGGAGTTTATCTCATAAATAAATTACATCCACAAAGAACACACAGAGACGATATGATTATCCTTCACTTTTGCAGAAACATTTCTTTCATAGCTATGCATTTGGTATCATGTTGCGGTCCAGTAGACGGGGGTATCGTGGTCGTGTCACTCCTCTCGTGTGCTCTGTACCATGGAGTACTTCTTGCAGGGGTTCTTAAGGCAGGCAGGAGGCCAGGTGAAGGGCCAGCTGTAGGAGCATGGTATCGACGTTTGGACGTTCCTCTCCATGAAGTTGAATAGTGGGTTCCACCAGGTGTTGGTGAGGTAGTTGTTGGGTGAGCATTTCAGAGTCTGTCAAAGAAATACAAGTTATCCTTTAGATAATATCAGTAATAATACAAGTTTATGTTTATTACCCTCCAAACAAGGGATGAAGCTCACAGTGCTGCTGATGAACAGACCAAACACACTTTTTGTCATAATGTTACTTGTTTTTATAATTTAAAAGTTGCTTTTGGTGCGATTGCATGTGAGATATTACTTGTAGCCATTAAGGACGAAGCATGAGGACCCTTTGTTCTTGTAATTATCGTAGTGGCCTAGCAGTAAAGAACATCTAATCGTTTTTACTTATATCAACGGATAGGTTCACAAGTACCGGTATGTCTTAAAACAATACTCACATGTCCGTGTACATTGTAACAGTTTTGCTTGCTGTTATCATTCCTCCTGTTCATACTGACAATCAAAACACCCCTTTCCTAACATGCCTCCATAGAGATGGGGGATGAAATCTGCAGTCCTGCAAAAATATATTCTTAAATTTGTCTGAAGTTAATATGAAGCTTCAGCGCTCAAGTGCCTCTTGCCATTTGTTCATTACTTTCTTTGTATGCAACTCAAGTTGCACGTTAATGACACTCTCTCCAGATTTCTGTCTTTTTCTTTGTATTCTTTTATTTCTCTAATGCCACCTACTAATGTATAAACTAGTTCATGTTGCAACTGCAAATTACATTAAATGCACATTTGTTTAAAACATACATAGATAGGCCTACATGAAAACTAGGGCTGCAACCAGCGATTATTTTCATCATCGATTAATCCATCAATTATTTTTTCGACTAATCAAATAGTTGTTTGGTCTATAAAACGTCAGAAAATGGTGAAAAATGTTGATCAGTGTTTCCCAAAACCCAAGATGACGTCCAAAAATGTCTTGTTTTGTTCACAACTCAAAGATATTCAGTTTACTGCCATAGAGGAGTAAGAAACCAGAAAATATTCACATTTAAGAAGCTGGAATCAGAGAATTTAAAAATCACTCAAACTGATTAATCGATTACAAAAATAGTTGGCGATTAATGTAATATTTGAGAACTAATCGATTAATTATTGCAGCTCTAATGAATAGTAAAATAAACTGAATAGAGGAAGTGAAAAAAACTTATTTGCACTGAAGTCAGCGGCCAGGTTGTGATTTATTTTTATGTGCAAACACATAATGTGTAATCATATATGTGATTAATATTTAAATGCACCTTGGAAAAATATTTTGCTTCCTACTACCCCATATCAACTGTCTGTCTATTATGTGGCCAGTAGAGGGGGTACTTCACCATGTCGAGAAGCCATATACTGACTGTTTGACATATAGGTTCTGCTACATTCTGACGCACAGTCTAAAAACACACTTGTACTTACTCTAAATATGTAATTATATGTAATATATAGACCATTTCCTCTCAACATAAACTGTAATAAATAATTGTTCTGGCATGTAACGCTTAGCTGGTACACTTAAGGTAAACTAAGTGAACAAAATACAGCCATATGTCACCAGACAGACAGTAAAGCCCTTCATGCATAATGATTAATGTGTAGCAAGGTTCAATGAGAGGGGAACCAGCAGCTCTGAAAGCTTCTTTTTTTACTCTCTTGCACTCAAACAGCCAGCCAGTGTAAAGCTCTGTGTTCAGACCTGTAAGTTGGCCATGGTGTGGTACCACCAGAACAGGCGGGAGGTGATGAAATAGGCCACGACCACATCCACACTGTAGTGCTCATGTGCCACCAAGATGCACACCACACCCACGGCACTTAGCAACCAGCACATCAGATGGTACCACCAGAATGACCGTGGCGAGTCTGTAAAGAGAGAGGGAAGGAAAGACAAGAGTGTTGGCAACATGTAAACAACCATTTATATTATGTTCTTCTATGTTTTCAAAAAAGGCAGTCTTTCTGTGCAATGTGACAAGAACAGAGATTTTCTGCAACATGCAGACAAGTCGGGCTACATCAAAGAACATGGTTATAGGGTCAACTTAAAACAACTGCTTGTAATATCTCTTCCTCACAATGTAGTTTTGCATTTTCACACTTTTTTTATATGCACTTTGGCCTTTTTTCTATTCAACTATACCGTAAATCCAGCAATATATCCAGCAACATACAAGCTATATAACACATCTAGAAATCGCTGCTGTCAAACTTTGAATATTTGAATGTTTAAATAAAAACAGAAACAGTGGCAACACATGTCAGATATTTGTATCCCATTAGTTCCTAGAAGGTCCAAGTGTAGCTGTAATAGAATGAGTGGAACATGGACAATGTAATTTATATATTATTCATGGCAAATTCCCCATAAATGATTCAAAACAAAGCAAACCTACAAGTGATGCTTTGAGTACTCACACTCCTTGATGAATAGGTAGGTGAGAGTGAGCATCACAGTGTGTCCGCTGTAGAGAAAGTCGCCACACAAGAGCTGTGAGTTTGTGATGGAGAGACCTCCACCGGAAATCAGCTGCAGAATTCGCTGGATTTTTGCCTGCGAGTCTCCGTGGAGCTGAGAGAGAGCAGGAAGTAAACGGGGAGAGGCAGACAAACTCTGGATCAGCGGCAACATTAAGACGGCAACTAATGATTATTTTCATTATTGATTAATTCAGCGACTATAATGTTTTTTTTAATTAATCAACAGTTTACTCTAGAGAGATTAAACGATTAATCTATTAGTTGTCAACTGTTAAATTAATTGCCAACTATTTTGATAATTAATTGGTTTGAGTAATTAAACAAAAAATAAAAATAATAATAATTCTCTGATTCCAGCTTCTTAAACATGAATATTTTCTGGTTTCCTTACTCCTCTATGACTGTAAACTGAATATCTTTGAGTTGTGGACAAAACAAGACATCATCTTGGGCTTTGGGGAACAATGATCGTCATTTTTCACCATTTTCTGACATTTTATAGAACAAACAACTAATCGATTAATCAATAAAATAATCAACAGATTAATAAACAATCAAAATAATTGTTAGTTGCAGCCCTAATTTACTCCACAAAAAGTCAGAAAAAAGTGAAAAATATCAAACACAAGTTCCCAGAGCCCAACAAATTAAAATTGCTTGTTTTGTCTGAACCAACAGTTCAAAAGTGAAAGAAAAGCAGCAAACCTTCACATTTGAAAAAGCTAAAACCAGAGAATGTTTGGCATCTTTACTTGATAAAATACTTATTTTTAATATTTAATACTAATTCTAACAATTATCAAGACTGTTGCCTATTAAAGGAATAGTTTGACATTTTCGAGTGCCCACTGGTTGCCTGGCAACCTCATGACGATGACTTCATGAAATTACTGCACCTTTCACAAGAAATGGCAGAAAAACACCTGTAAAACCACGCAGGAACAGAGCCGGCCAAGCTGTTTCACCCTCTTTCCAAACTTTACGCTAAACGAAGCTATCCGGCTGCTGGCTGTACCTCTATACAGTATTTACCATATAGACTTGACAGTGGCCTCAATCTTATCATCTAACTCTTTGCAAGAAAGCAAATAAGTGTATTTCCTAAATTGTCTGTTGATCTTTTCATCTCTAGGCAACATGATTGGAATTATACAGGGATGAAAAACATGTAGTCAAAATGAAGAGGAATTGAAGAAAGTAAAACAAAGATAGTATCAACTACACATGATCAAATCTTATGCTGCTGCTGCTCAAATTACTGTGGATAACTCACCTCTTACAAGTAGCTGAAGGCTTTCATACACCGTCTAAAACATTTCAAATTCTTGAGAACAAAACAACTCCTAAACTATCCAACCTCTGATCCTTTTGCACAACACAACCCATCAAACAACAGCCTGGAGCACATGTTTTTGATCAAACGCTGATGCACCTCAATATTGTTGATGTCCTGTGGCGGTTAAAAGTCAAAATGGCTTTTTTATAGCTTGCCTCTCTTGTGTGGCTGTGCAAAATGAGTCCCAGAGGGTGCACGAGAGTACACGGTTGAGAAAAGACAGCTGATGCCTGCTCTGATGTTTGCATGCTACTCACCTTAGGAGCACAAGTCATATGCATGCCAGGCACAGGCAGGGTGGTGATGTACATGGTGACACAGCGGTACAAGTACAGGGTGCCAATGAGGAAGAAGAACCGCCTGCTTGCTATTGACCTGCAAATAGAAAATGAGATTGCAGAAATATTGCATATATTTTTTTGGCAAACGTCTACTTTAATCTACTAAATTCTGGAGACCCTCTTGCACAGTGATCTGAGGGCTCCTGTAGCCAGTCAAATTGAGCTTTATTAACCAGACCACATAATGACAATGGAAATCCTCCATACTATGCTGTAACAGTGTTGAGTATGTTATTGGTGATGTTGGTTGCATTGCTAAGAACATTTTGTTGTCAGATTTTTGTTTCTATATCTTTATAGGCAAATGGTCAAATGTGGAAGACATGGTGTCAAAAGTAGAATTAAATTAAACAATTTCAGCTATCTACAGTAAACCTTTAGTGGTTTTAAAGAGCGAAGACTGCTTTCCAAACTATCATTTTGAACACACAGGGAAATTTCCACTGTAGAAAAGACAATTTCCTCACTGATGGCAGCATAATGTGATGTGTTACAACGTCTAACCACAAAACAGTTAACTATTTCAGTGAGGAAATAAACACTGTAGCCTACTGTATATAATCGTTCCTACGGTAAAAATGGCATTTTCCTCTTTGAATTTTCACAAAGACGAGCCTGGTGTTATTCTGTATTTTTCTTATTATTATTTTTATTAAATCTTGCGAAAAGACGAAAAAGCAATCATGTGTTTATCACAGTGGGCGACCTCCAGGTCTGAAAAGTGAAGCCAATGCTGAAGTACCTTAATCTTGCATTCTTTCTAATAGCCCGTGGGGGGCGACTCCTCTGGTTGCAAAAAGAAGTCTGATTGTATAGAAGTCTATGAAAAAATTACCCTACTTCTCACTTGATTTATTACCTCAGTAAACATTGTAAACATGAGTTTATGGTCTCAATCGTTAATTTCAAGTCTTTTTTTCAATACAGCATGATGTTCATTTAGTAAATTATGGTCCCATTTAGAGTCAAATAGACCATAAAGCAGGGGATGCTTTAGGGCGTGGCTACCTTGTAATTGACAGGTCGCTATCACGGCGTTGTCTGATCTGGGAGTTGTTTTCCTCTTACAACTTTAACCCTTTCACAGTGTGTTTTCAGTTCATGAAAGTTAACTGTAACATTTTGGTCGCCTTAAAATGTTTTATTCAGCATTTGGTTGTACTTAACTCCACCCTCTGGTGTCACTTCTGGTTGCAAAAAAACAAGTTGGCGACGGCCAAAATACCAAACTCAAGGCTTCAATATAGCAGTCCACAAACCAATGGGTGACTACGTCCACATCCTATGTACAGACTATGGTTTTTAATTATTTTTTTAGAAGTTTTTGGACAACAATTGAGGTCTATGGCACAGAGAGAAAAAATAAGATATATCAGGCTTTTGCTGCAGAGACCATATTTATTAATATCAGTTCATTGTTTGTTTTGGTCTTTGGGATCATGGAATTTGTTGACAATAAGAAAAATGTATAATATCACCAGACTTATCCCTGAAGCTGAAACCAACTTGTACAATAGGTAGAACAAAAGATTCTTACCTGTATCTGAAGAAGAACAACTGAATCATCCAAATGGCCAGCAGCACCATGCCATTGATCTCTGTCACTGTAAATGCCCATTTGACCCTGTCAATATAGTCAAAAAACTTATCAGGAAGAGGCGGGCTGCTTTCTTTGGGCGGGACCCTCTCGTGGACAATAGTGATGACGACTGTTGTGAGGACCAAGTTAAAGCCAGCGTAAAAGAAGACAATCGCTGTCTTCCACCACTCCATGGGCAGCCGGCTGACTTTTGACTCTGGCACGGAAATCTTCACGTAGTCATTGTGCCTCCCTATGCCTTTCCTAAAGCCCCTCTTTGTATCCTCTCCGCCAGGTGTATGGAGGGGACAGTTTTTACCGTTGCTGGGCGCAGCACCACCCTCCATTCCTGGGTTCAGACTCTCAGCAGCAGAGTCTCTCGCATCCACGAGCTCCTGTGACGCCATTGGTGCCTGCACTGTCCATCCACAGGCACCACTCCTGTGGGTTGAGGCTTTTTAACTGCCATGAGAGAAAAAGAAAGGTTAGAAAACTGACAAACTCTTTGGATGTCAAATCACCATGATGGGAAACAGGGAGGAGATGAACTCTAGTTTACTTTTGTTTCCACTCTTCCTTATCCTAGGGATTAGCAAAGCAAGCGATGGAGCTTTTATTGATGCACAGTTCTCGATTCCACTATCTGAAATGTCCTTTTTAAACTGAAAAACTATTTTTGAGATAATAGCAGCCAACTATTCTAGATGTGGTTGTGTGTTACATTTTCCTTCCCCTGGACATTCACCAGAACCACTGTGACAGTTTTCTGTTTGGACGCTCAGTCAGACTGTTATTTTGGGCCTTACAAAGTCTTTCGGCCACACTGCTTTGGTTTGTCCTCAACAAGCAGCTGCTAAGGTCACTTCAGTTTTCATAGTCAAAACATCGTCCGTTGCAACAGAGGAACTTGCATGCTCATTATAAAAGTTTCAAGCCTAAATTAAACTAAAATTGTTGAGATTGAAAGTTCATTCTTGACCTCAGAAACAGTAGTTTACAAAACAATCTCCCCACCACCACGATCCATTCAGTTGCTGTTCTGGAGGTTTTGATTGTATCACGTCAAATGTCTCTGCAGATGACAGTTTTGCTCAGTTTTCATGGAGAAAATACTTTTTTTCTGAGCACTTTTAAGGACTTCTTCTCCATGGTGGCTTAAAAGTCCACAACAACAGGGCAAACACCATCTGCTGAAGAAGATCGTGTGTACGATTGAAAGCTCCAGCTACTAAATGGACCTTGTGGTGAGATTGTTATATTAACAAAATTAAAACTAAAGTCAGATCAAATATAATAATGGGTGGATTGTTGTGAGCCAGTTGGAGACGGGCTAGGGCAATGTTTGTGTTTGTTGTTGAGCTCTTTCCAGTTAATGACTTGAGCGAGCACTACAGCAACGACCATTTTCATTCTTTCGTGTCTAAAAGGCTTCTATTTCCCTTTTAACAGCTACATTAATGGATTTGAGGATTCTGCCGTCAGCCCTGAAATGCATCACAATAAATGTCATCTGGGATACACACAGAATGGTATATGTTTACCTGGAGACAAACCTGGCACTAGGGCAAAAGAGGGGATAAATATGGAGTATATGGCTGGATACAGGAGAGCTGCTGAAAGTATCAGTTTCCTCAGAATCAATTTTTGGGAAAATATTATTACAGTGGACAAAGGCTTATTGTAGAATGCCCTCTGACTAACCCACAGCAGATTCAGCCTCTGTTATGCAACTGATGGATGGCCACAGAACACAAAGTCTGACAGACTTTGTGGGAGTTAAAGGGGCCAGCATATAAATACTGATCAAGATAGCAAATAAGATCACCAAGACCAGACAAACAATATAAGCCAATTATAATGTCATGTCCCTTATGTTATTAGTGAGATTATGTTGCAGCTCTGTGGTTAGTTATACTGTGATCCTATAGGTCGAGGACATTTACTCTATTGCTGGTGTAGCAAAGCGTTTACATCATGAATATGAGACATTGTGAATGTGTCCTTTTGGTTTTTGGAAAAAAACATGCTTTCACATTTTCACAGCTCAGTTTAAACTTGTGAATTTTAAGATGTCAGTACTCAAGATAAACATCAGAGAGACAGACTGTGGTGACAATGTCATCTAGAGACAAATCCTGCTGCTGCTCCATAGACTGTTATTAATGAAATACTATGACAGCGCATGACGTCAGTGCCTGACAACGGTGCTGATGCTGGGTGTGGTCAGAGGTGCAACACTCTTTGACGACTTCAACTAGAGAGGGCAGGGAAACACTGCATTTTAAGCCTGTTTTTACATTTTTAAGGTTTGGTTCATTTTAAACTGCTTGGTTAAGGTTAGGGAAATATTGTGGTCAGGGTTAAAAAAAAACTACTTGGTTAAGTTTGACAAAACAGTAATTTTACAGGTCCGCAAATTTCATGGTAATAAGGTGATAATTAGCAAGTAACCTATTTGAAATTTATTTAGAATTACTGCCAAATTATCCCAATATAACCCCTCAACATTTTTCGAAAGTTTCTTTATAATAAACATTATTTAATTATTATATTCCCCTATTTCCCAATAGCTAGTAATTTATTTAATACATTTCCAGGAAAATAATACAAAGTTAATTGATATGCTTTATTTCCATGTCTGCTGATAAATAGATAATAATTAGCAAATAACTTATTTTTCTTTTTATTCTTACTTCCCTGAATCATCACATTAGCTACCAGGTTACATTTGTGTAGACAATAAGTCACACAATGGTGAGATTTGTGCCTGATCAGAAGTGTCTTCTATTCGTTTTGGTTTTCCACCTCCGATGGAGAGCAGCACACAGCCGCTTCTCAATGGCCCTATTTTAACGATTATATGCTATTTCAGCATATCATTATTAAATCATGTTTATAATAAAGTAATTTTCGATAAATTTTGAGGTAAATATTGGGTCAGTAATTTCAAAGAAACTTCAAATAGGTTACTTGCTAATTATCACCTAATTACCATGAAATTTGCAGACCTGTAAAATGAAGTGTTACCAACAGTTCCAACTCAAGGTTCACTTGCTAGCTAACACGAACAAGAAGACTTCATGATAAGGTTGAAAGCTCCAGAAAAGGCTAGTAAGTGGATCTTGAGTTGGGATGGTTGTCAAAGGTCAAGAATGAACTTCTACTTTATTGGGGTTACTGAAAGATTGTGGTCATGGTTAACAGAAGTCAACTGTTGGTAGGAGCAGCCCGCTTTCATTCCCAGAGCGTAGTGTGGTGGCGTAGTTTAAAGAGTGAAAAGACACTTGGCGGGTGGGACGAGTGGGATTTCATCCAGGAGACCGCTGCTCATGTCCAGTGCGCTAAGTTTCACTTACACGTTACAATAAGCTGTTCGTTTGTGCCATATGTTCACAACATTCAGTTTCATTTTCACTTTACAAACATAGTAGTTTTAAGCCCAACTATGTTGTTTTCTCCTAAACCTAACTAGGCCCTAAGTGGTTTTGATGCCTAAACCTAAAGTGACGCCAAGGGGTGTGACAAAAGCGGTGGTATGTGACGAGTGGGGATGAGAAGGTGTTGCTAGAAGACGAGATGTAAAGCGGTCTCTGGTGTCAAAATTAGACACTTTTTACAAATTCAACAGTTATTATTCACACCTACATGAGGTCACTTGTTAGGAAAACATAAAGATACTTTAGGTTGTTTTAAAGTATTTTAACAAATGACCAAATTTTTCTGGTGATGACAGTCTCTTTAAGTCTTGATGATCTGATTTTTGGCTTATGATTTGTATAGTTGTTGTAAATATTGACTTTACTGTCAAAATGGTTGGAGAGGAACAATACTTTGTGTATTTTTTCTTTAATAAAAACTACAAGTGTTTTTCTTGTATCTGTGTATGCTCTGACGGATCAGAGCGACAGTCAATACAAAGGAGATGGGAGATATTTATCTTCCCATGTTCACTGTGGGATTGCAAGTGTACTGTACATGGGAGGTCAGCAGAGTGTCTCCATTAGACTAGTTTTCCATCTTCTCCCCAGCGTACAGTATGTTTTCCCACCAGCCGGAGCACCCAGCACTCTAAATGTGGATGGGTGGTGATGGAAAACTGGCAGAAAAACCTATTCCACATGGTCACAGGCCGTAATGGATAACTTGGCCGCCTCCACTCGCTCAAGCTATTTCAGGAGAAGCCACCCAGTTGCCTCGAAGGCTGTATTTTACTCCTGGGGAACCGAGGCTTTGACTCCATTTTGGGACCTTCATAATAACACGCTACTATTGCCGTCCACTCATTTTCTTCTTTACATCGTGTGGATTGTCTTCATCAAAGGGAGGGTTAAAAATAAGTCAAAGCAGTCGTGGCCCAGCCCCATAGGGCCTGGTGACACTACAGAGATGAGAAGACTACATATTTTATGAAATGTAATGGCTGTAAATCAAGCATGGAAACTGCATGTTCAGCAGCAAATCATGTTTAGGTTTTAGTTTTGTTTTCCCATGTTTTGTTTCATTTCATTTCAAAAACAGATGCTCAAAATGTTTAATATTTAAATATAGAGTTCAAAAGTTTCTCTGAAGATGATGTGATTGAAGTATTTGAGACAAGTTTGTATAGCACTTTGGCACTATTTACACCGCTGTTTGAGATTCTGTAATTAAAAATAAAAAAAGATTTCCCCAATGGCTTTGTGATAAAAAGAGGATTTATTAATGCTTTTTGAAATGACAAGATGGAGGTGCTTTTTAAAAACAAACATCAGTAGTAGTAGTGCTGTAAGAAGTTCAGATCCTTTACTTAAAAATAATGAACAATGTACTTAATAATGCTTAAATGTACATGAGTATAAGAAAGCAAAATGTACTTAAAGTAACAAAAATGCATAACAATCTGAGTGTTATATTACTGGATGGTTAATACTGATGCAGTAATGTCTAAGTAGTCTTTTACTGCTGTAGCTGCTTCAGGTGGACCTAATTTTAACTACTTTATAGAGTAAATTAGTTTAATATAAACTTGTCAACTAAATGTACTGCATGTATTACAATGTGTCCCTCCAAAATGTAGTGGAGTAGTAGTATACTTGAAATAAGTAAAGTACAGGTATGTCAAAGTTGAAGTTAAGTAGTGTTTGAGTAAATGTTCTAAGTTACTTTCTACCACGTACTAGTAGTAGTAGTAGTAGATGGTTATAGTAGAAGTAGTGTTAGTAGAAGAAGTACCCTATACTTGTAGTAGACCTAGTAGTAGATGTTGACATCACAGTAGTAACATCAGCACAGTTTGTCATAAGTAATAATGTTGCATATTCATTTACCAGTAAACATTTCATGGTAATAAAGTGTAAGATGATAGCAAATGTTTGAAACCATTGTTTTTTTTACCACAATGATGTTCACTTCCTGTACTGGATCTCATATGACTTTAGTCTAACTGTGCAAAGCTGTTCCTCAAAACACAAAAATACATTACTTGCTGACAGAAGAAATACATTTTGTTTTTATTTCTGAAATCCACTTTTATAGTGTACAAGCCAAAATGGTCAGTCTGAGCGGTGAGCATGGAGCCACCCCTACTTTTCTGGGTGCCAAAACCACATGTGGGTGGATATACTCTCAGTAATGTCAGGTTCAAGACTGGGTGTCTCCCATGCCTCCCCAGTTATTACAGGGCGGCAGTCTGTCACATGTGGTGTGTGCAGCACAGCCGGGTTTGAAGTTTACTTTTGGGGTGTAGCACAGTGGCCCCACAGACTGTTAAACAGCATGTTCCCTATGAGGCTACTGGGTGGGGCAACAGGTCATTGCACATATCCTGTAATTAAACCCTCCGGTTTTCAGTCAAGGCTACTGCAATAGAGAACTGCAACTTGATTTATTAAATTAGGATTAAAACTGAACAGCTGCCTAACACAAGCATGCACAGTCTATGTGCTGGGTATAATTCAGAAATAATGTTTTTAAGATTATATGAGAACTTGCCTATTTATGTGCAGCAGGTGATGCTATACCCTGATGAAATGCTGTGTATAACTGACATCATCATACCATAAACACGTATAGTCTCCAGCTCATGTCTACTGATCCACAGGCTAAAACTTTTTTGCATGAATTTTAATCCAACACATACTGAAAATGAAAGATTTATTATGTCTCCTATATAGATTTCATATCCACTATCTCTATCTGTAAGCAAGACTGATGAAAAAAGTTGAATATGAGGAGTATAAAATCTATCTATTCTACTGAAGATCACACATTACTGCCACAATTGAAGACATGCAATCCAACGCATAACGACGACCAGATGAAGATCTGTGTTTTAGATTCACATGTTGCACAGGTTTTATATCATAGCATCCTACCTGCCTGCTGTGCTTGGGCCTCCTAGCGCCTCTTCCTGTAGTTGCAGTTCCTTGACTGTGTGATGCTGCGCCCTGCCTGCTCGCTGCTCTGCTGCTGCTGCTGCTGCTCAGGCTGATCTGCTACATCACCAGACGGTGCCACGAGCTTTAGAGGGAGCGCTCCTCCCAGAAGCCCCACATGTATATATCCACACATCCATCAAGGCTATAGTCCGTATACCCAGCCTCCTGCCTCGCATCCCCTCTAATCCAGACTATAACTGTCCTGTAATCAGCACAAGCATCGCCCTGTAACTCGTGTAATATAGGTCTGCAAGATTCGCATTTAGGTGGAGTACAGTAGCACCGTGTTTATTAATAGAATCCTATGGGAATTTAGGTTATTATGGAGGGACACAATATATATTTTTTAAATTTTATAAATACCATTTAAATCCATAAAAAATGTGTATCCTTGCTTATTTAGCCATTACCATTATTTTAAGTAATTTTACATATTTCTAGAAATATTAGTAATAATTGTATTCTCACTTTCAAAACATAAATATTAAAAGCACCGTGTTTATTAATAGAATCCTATGTGAATTTAGGTTAATATGGAGGGACACAATATTTTTTTTTATTTTATAAATGTAAGATAAAATACCATTAAAATCCACTATAAATGTTTATCCTTGCTTATTTAGCCATTCCCATTATTTTAAGTGATTGACATATTTCTAGAAATATTAGTTACAATTCTCACTTTCAAAACATAAATATATATTTAAAAAAAAATGGTAGCAACGTGTTTATTAATAGAATCGTATGGGAATTTAAGTTATTATGGAGGGACACAATATTTTTTAAAATTGTATAAATGTAAGCTAAAATACCATTAAAATCCATTAAAATTGTGTGTCCTTGCTTATTTAGCCATTCCCATTATTTTAAGTAAATTTGCATATTTCTAGAAATATTAGTAATAATTGTGTTCTCACTTTCAAAATATAAATATATATTAAAAAAATAGTAGCAACGTGTTTATTAATAGAATCGTATGGGAATTTAGGTTATTATGGAGGGACACAATATTTTTTTAAACATTTTTTAATGTAAGATAAAATATCATTAAAATCCATTAAAAATGTGTATCCTTGCTTATTTAGCCATTCCCATTATTTTAAGTAATTTTACATATTTCTAGCCATATTAGTAATAATTGTGTTCTCACTTTCAAAACATAAATATAAAAAATATATATTATATTTTAATGATAACTGGGTTGCGCACGAAATTCAATATCAACATGCTATCATTTAGTGCGCTAAAACAGTATGTGTGATTTTTTAGTATGTATGAAACCAATAGAACGCAAGTTGCATACTACTTCCGGTGAAATACTATATTACGCACCGCGCTGGACACTACGGCGTCATAAATATCCCACAATGCAATGCGGCAGTAACTTACAACCGTTCTTAACGGACGTTTGCCGGACAGCTCTGTCATGTCTATAAATGCTTCAATTTAACTTACTATTAATTATAATTAACTAAATATAATATTTCACTTTGCTCGGCGTAATATATATTTTAACTTAATTCAGACGTCGATTCTCAATAAAAACGCCGTTTTACGTCACATGAAGGTAGGCACGGGTTACCATGGTTACACGTCTGGCAAGGAGGCTCTCAGGAAGTGACGACATAAATGGTGAGTTCAGTGCGTCCGGAAAAGATACTGCTGTTTATTATTCACACTAAAGTATGATGAACAACTGGTACACTTGTGGTGCTTAGTAGTATGCCATTTCAGACGAAGAAACCCTGGATTTTTTTCCCTTTTAAGCTATTCTTAAATATCGATAGATAGATAAATAGATGGATAGATAAATGGATATATATATATCTATCTATCTATCTATTTATAGATAGATATATATATATATAGATAGATAGATAGATAGATAGATGGATATATAGATAGATAGATAGATAGATAGATAGATAGATAGATAGATAGATAGTAACTTTATTGCTCTTGAGGCAAATTCAAGTTTCCAGCATCACATTTCCATAGTGCAAAACATGTAAGTAAAAAAAGTTAGTAGTGCAAAGTAAAAAAAAATATACCAGATATAAAAATACAAGGAGATGAAGAAAAAAATATAGTGCAGGGTAACAGCTGTGATACACGACTATTAAAAAAGTGAATATAGTGCAGAAGAAACTGTTAAAAATGAGTATAGTGCAGGGTAACTCCAGTAGCTTAGTCTATGAAAGTGCACTGTGTGCATTATTAGTTATTGTGCTGAGAGACCATAACGAAACAAAACTGACATCAGATCAGTTTTTAGTTTTTTTTCTCCCCCTGAACCTTTTTTTTTATTTCAAAATGACAGTATCCATAGTAACAGTAGAAAACATTAAACACATTTACATACAGATGAAGCATAGTGAAAACATAAACAAAGAGCTGTGCCACACATAAAAGGACAACAGAAATGAAACAAAAACAACATAAAATAAAAAAATAAATAAAAAAGAGACCACGCGAAAGTATGACAATAATTTCACTTAAAAACTTTAAAGATATTGCATACATTCATTATTTTCATTGCTTTTTTTGTTTTGTGAGGAAGAAATTGTAGACAGATATAATTCCATTTCTTTCATAAATACAAAGAAGTTAGGCTTTTTTTTGGTAAATATATATTGATACTGTAATATGAAATTATACACACTGTGATAGAGAATGTGATCCATACTGTCAACACATAATCCACAAAAATAAATCTTTCAACAATTGCCACTAGAGCTGCAACTAACAATTATTTTTACTAGCTCTGTTTATAATATGCAGATTATTTTTAAGATATGAATTGTTTTGTCTATAAAATGTCAAAAAATAATTGAAAAATGTCCAAAATCATGTCTTCCAAAACCAAAATATATTTAGTTTTATAATAATAGAATAATAATTAGTAAAATATTCACATTGAAGCTGGAAACGGAGGATGATGGCCTTTTTTTTCTTAAATAAATCACTCAAAACATAAACAAAGAGCTATGCCAAACATAAAAGGACAACAGAAATGAAACAAAACCAACATAAAATAAATAAATAAATAAAAAAAAGACCACACGAGAGTATGACAATAATTTCACTTAATAACTTTAAAGTTATTGCATACATTCATTGTTTTCATTGCTTTTTTGTTTTGTGAGGAAGAAATTGTTGACGGATATAATTCGATTTCTTTCGTATATACAAAGAAATTAGGCTTTTTTTTGGGTAAATTTACAACTTGTGAATGTGGAACTTCGCGAGAATTAAAATGAAAGGAAACTGAACATTCTTTCAATTCATGACATAAATATTCATCAGATATGTGTGTTTATATATAAATATATGTTCTTGCCTTCTTTACCATCATCGTTTAGCAACTTCTTTAAATCTAATTCTCAAATTCATTCACATAATACTAGACAGGTTAATCATCTTCACCTGGCTTTTTACAAAACAAAACATGGCCAGTACTCCCTCAGATATCGTGGTGTACAAATATGGAACACCAAAAATACATGTTATCAAGAGCTCGTTATCCTTAGAACATTTTAAAAGGAAATTATCATCACACTTAATTAATTATGTCTAATTATTTTTGATATGTTTAGATATATTTTATTTTCTTCTGTACTGTTTTTTGTATGTATTTCATTGTTTTTATTGGATTGTTTCCCACTGTTTGTGTACTTCTTGTTGTTGTTTGACTTTTGTTGTATTTTTAAAATGATGTTAGTTTAGATCTTTCTTCCTTTTTTGTTATAGTTTTTTTTCTCCTGGGGTTGGGGGTTGTATAAGCCTGTGGCTTCTTGACCTCTCCTGACACATTTCTTGTTTTTTTTTCATTGACTGGATTTTGTGCAGTTTTATATAAGTGCAAATAAATAAAAAAAAAAAAAAAAAAGAAAAAAAGATTAATAAGAAAAAATGCATTACTGTCTTTGTCACTGTAATCATAGCAACCAAATATAATATGTCTATAGTACAGTGCAAAATCTGAGAAAATGTTAACAAGTATAAAATTATTGACATCTTTCCACAATTCACATGTATATTTACAGCACCAGAATCTCCCCCTGAACCTGAACGGACCACTGGCTGAGGAGGAAATGCGTCACTACGTCACTCCGTCGCCGGTGACGTGGCTGACGTGGCTGACGTGGCTTCCCGGTTGCCGTCCTTCCTTGGTTGTTGTGCCAAGGCTCCACCGGGCTTCCCCATTCACTGGAGATATACCTGAGCCATAAAGCAAAACAAAATAAAACAATACCCGTGCTAGCAAACAAACAGACAAGCAGTCAGTCGTTTTATGTTTGTTTTTCTAAGAGGTAGCCGGTTGAATCAGCCATGGAGACGTATAGTGGCAACTCACACAAGAAACAGAAGCTAGGCAACGCTGCTGCTCAGAACTGGGTGAGTTTCTCTCTTTCTCCAAGTTGTGTTTGATGATTCAACACCGTCCACCTCCACTAACCAGCTGCTAATGAGATAACTGTCCGGTTGACATAATAACTTGCTTAACATTATACAGCTGTAGTTACAGTAATGCTAAC